>NC_136832.1:8594193-9111838 GCF_951394365.1 Tetrao urogallus
CATCTGCTGGGGAGCCTACAAGCAGTATGGCCAATATGGAGGGTACTCTAAAGAAATGATCCAAGTATGTGTCGTGATCACTGCTGGAAATGGAATCTGCCTGAACTGTCAGTGGCTGTGTGGCAAGTAGAGCAAACATTACAGTGTCTGACATAGGTAGGAGGGTGTAATTGGGTTTCTTTATTGTCCCTAGAACTTTCTGGCAATGAAGAGAAGATTTAAAAATAGATATGAGCACGCTCTGGAAACTTCAGTGTAATTTACTGTATGCGGTGAAACGGAAAGATCCAGTACAGCTTTAGTGAATTGTTCAGCAGTATCAGAAAGGCAGAGAACTCCGGGGGAATTGAAGGCCAAAGATTAACAAGATTACTATGTAATGTTTTGTAGAATGCATTCTACAATCTCCAAGTTTAGAAATAAAATATGAATGACGACTGCATGCAGTCTGTTCCTCTCTCTCACTGCTGAAGATGATGGTCTCTCGCTTCTGCAGAAGATGGTCAAGCTGCTCACAAAACAAGCACCCCACCAGGCACTAAGGGAGAGCCATCTCTATGCAATCACCAAGGAATGTTGGATGAATAGAATGTAACCTTCCATACTTGGAAACGGTGGAAACAGTTAAAGGAGAGCCCTCATTTTTTCAGTAATGAGGAAATTTTTCAAAGTCAAGTATTTTCAAAACCTCTTTCATCTTGCTTCCAAAAAGATCAACTCCAAAGCATGGCATTGCAGCAGAGGCTTCCAGTCCTCTCTTGTAAATAAAGCACTGCTATGAGCATTTCCTTCCTACAGCACCAGCCAGCTGTTGGAGAGCTGAATTCAGTGAGAGGTGAATATTTGCAAGTCAGAATCTTTCAAATTCTTAAAGTTCTGGTAGCAGATAACTGGAAAAGCTGCAGTGGAGATTGTAAGCCCTTACTGAGGCCTTTCCTGAGACCTTTAACAAAGGTTGCTGTGATCCCATATGTGGAACTATGACCACTGAACAGCAGCCTCTTGTTCTGGTGATGCCCAGAGAGACTGATGACAGCTGATGTTTTCCATCTGTGTCAAATGAATGTGCTGTATGTTAGGGATGTACGGAGTACATAGGTGCAATACCTCCCTGTACTGCACTTCATTGTGTGTGATTGGGATTCTGTCAAGGTAGTTTCTCAACACACACGTGAAGTTATCATGTCAGAGCATCATGGTGATAATGTTTACATTTAGATATGCTTCCCCTCCGAGCATCTCCAAGGAACCAGCCCATGCAGAAGATTTAATTGCAAAGCACTGCTACTGCTGATGCAGACTTGGAGGCCCACCAGATGCCTTGCTAAGTGAGTCAGTAGTCAATGATGCTGGCAGCCACAGAGCTTACTGCAGCAATCAGAAAATGTCTGCCAAAAGGAAGCTTCAAGAAATGTTTGTTTTCCTACCAAATCTTCATAAGCTTCTGTTTGATTTACACCTTTGGACATTTTTCCAGAGGTAGTTGGGAAGTTGGTAGACAGCTTTGGTAGATGCAGTAACACCAACCGTTCCTCTTTGTCCTGTAGCACAACATGAGGGCTTGTTTGCTGAACCTCTGGTGGGCACAGCAAGGTGTGTGCAGCAGATTGGTGTCTCTGAACTGTAGGTCCTACTCTTCATCCAAGCTGGGGAAATTCTGATGCTCAGTGTTTTGAAACAAGGAAAGTAAGATGCAGATAGTTTTCTTACTTGTTCCAGAATAAATAAATATGCATATTTGACATATTTGACTTAAAATAATAACAGTAAATTTTAGACCGTGCTTCACCATATTTTGTTGTCTCTTATAGTTTGCAGAAATGAGCGTTGCTCATGGCATCAGGTACTCAGGGAACATCTCTGATTCAGAGTTTTTCACAGTCCGTGTGTCAGACAGGAACGCAAAGGATCAATTTACAGCTTTAGACAAAGATCTGAGAATGTATGAAAGGACCTGCATGAATTCTGCTCACCCCAAATAGTTTCACTCATACCACTCATCCCAGTGAGTGCATTTTTGGCTAACCCAGAGTTAATTTCTCAGTGGAAGCAATAAAGGTTTTGTATGTAGACTGCAGTGAGAGCTGGCACAGGAACATTAAATGCAATGTTATCTTCTTGCAGAGTTTTCTCTTGTAAAAATAAACAGAAGTTTTGGAAGCTCATACAGGGAGAAAACTGCCAGTGCTCTGCAATGTTTCTATGGGTGACTTGCCTGGTTTAGCAGATCATCCCTTACCACTCACTTACAGCTGTCAGGAAAAGCCAGGCGTTGAGTTTTGCAGTGGTACTGAGAAGCAATCCTGGGTGAGGCAGCTGCAGCAGTGCATCAGCTACACAAAGCCGATGGGAATTTGTGCAGGTTTGTTTTCTCAGCTTTCAGATAACAGTTATACTTCACCTGAAAGTTCATTGACCTCTCAGGTGTGCTCATATTGTTGTTATTTAAAGTTTTCTGGTAAGCTTTAGATAGAACCAGAGGAAATACCGCTCTGCATAGGAGACACCATCTCCAAGCTAGCTTTTCTTTTCATACCATTTGCAAGATCCAAAAAGTTTGGTCTTAATCATAGAGATATTTATGATAGGATTCAGCATACATGAGAGGCTTCACTGAGATGACTGGAAGTTGTTGGGCTGGAGGACCACACACTCAGTTCGTCCTTTTTTGACTCTTCCAAATGTTTGTAGCTTTTATGGTTGAAGAGAAAACAAAGATTGAGTTCTTGTTGTGACTTCCAACCCAAGATTCTGTTGACAAGGGAAATTAAAGATACAGCAAATGTAACCAGCATTTAGGATAAAACAGGTGCATTCAACTCAATCCCAGTGCTGAGTACACTCTGGGCTGCTGAACCGCCTGCCTGTGCCTCTGACTGGGAGAGAGGCGTGCTCTATTTTCCCTGCTTATTCATTTTCTGAGTCATTCATCTTGTGCTATAGCTATTGAAAACTGTAACAGAGTCTGGGAAGCGCTTGGCTTTTCAGTGCTGCCTCCTGATTGGCGTAGGGAATGCTGCTGGTGGGGAATAATGTGTGAATACCATCTGCTCCGAGGAGCTGGGAGCCTCAGTGAATTTTGCTCGGAGAGGCACCTTTAGCCAAGACTGCGGGCAGGGGAGCAAGCTCGCTCGGGCTGTTAGCAAAACTTTTAGTTATGCCTGGATTTTCTCTCTGTTCCCCTGCTAAACTTTTTTTGTGCTTTGCTCAAGGGCTGAGGTGCTTCTGCTGTGGGTTTTGGGGTTGTTTGTTTTTGTTTTTCCTGTATGGGATTTCTTCTCGATTTCAGAATGCACACAAAGTGGGGAAATAAATCAGCAAGTTTTGCAGCTGTGTATTGCAGCACCACAGTCAATATGGAATGTCTGAGTTGCTTTGAGAAACTACTTCCAAAAATTTGACCTGCTCCTAAAAGGTAAGCAATGAAGGACTCCGCATTTCAGGGGCTGGCTCAACTTAGACAGAGGTTTTGTTTCATTAGGAATGAATGTCGCATTTGAAACGTGCAGTTGCCTTGTAGCAATGCCTGAGATCAGAAACTGCTCTGTCTCAGAATGTCTTTAATGAGCCTGAAGGAATGAGCAGAGTTGGAACAATGATTGTTTTTTGCTCTTTTGTCTAGAAATAGTTTTACAGTAGGTTTTAAAAACAGATGTTGTGCAGTGCAAGTGTAATTGCAGGTCAGGACTGCATTTGCTTTTGGATTTGCATCTTTTTAAAGACAGCTTTCCCATCTCTTGTTTTCCTGATTATGGAATCTCCTTTTCAGAATGTTATCTCAGCCAAAACACAGCTATTTTTCCAGCAGTCAAATGCTGCATTCCACTTCAAGGAGACAAGATGTAGTTTGGGAGCCTGTTAAATCCTGCTCACTAATGACCTGCTGGTAGATTCAATCACTGGAGAGAAAAGTGTAGCCATGCCTTTAACCTCAGCAGGCCTGCCACCACACAGTTAATGGCCATCACTCTCTCCCATTACTATTAGCACATACTTAACTTTTTTTGATGATGTTATTTTAGAAGGTGGTTGGTTGGTTGTTTTCCTGGAGGTCACATTGCAGTCACTCTTGTATCTACACAAGGCAAAGTTAGCTGAGGGAGCACACGACATTTTGATGTTTTACAAAACATCAGCCTTGCTCCCAGTGAGTCAGACCGCTCCGTTTGCTGTCATCTGTTCCAAGGAGAAATCTGCAGAGAGCATCTCTGAGGGCTCATTTGCTGAAAGCCTCATCATTATTTGTTTTTGACAAAGACCTGTTTTTATTAGCTTTCTCTTTTACATCAGAATGTTAATTGTATCTAAACTGAGCATGTAACTTCCAGGTCACTCTGTGTATTCTAAGAGGAATGTTTAGTACCCGTAGATGAGGAACGCTGAATTTATGTAACTGATACTAGATCCAACCTGAACTTTTTGAATAAGCAAGAGAAAAGCCTGCATCTAGCATAACACAGAAGAGAGTCGTAGCTGTCTCCAGTTTCACCAAGTACAAATAAATATATAAATAAACAAGCTGTCGTTTTATAGAACCATCTAAAGGAAAAGGCTTTCAAGGTCACCAGGTCCAACCAATAACCAACAGCCTGGCCTGCTGAGTTCCATCATAAGCTGTGTCCCTTGGTGCCACGTCCTCAGTTGTGAATACCCCTGGGCATGGGGGCTGCTGCCCTCCCTCAAGCAGACCGTTCCATTCTTCAACCACTCTCTCCATGAAGAAATTCTTCCTAATATCCAATCAAAACCTTCTCCGGGGCAACTTGAGACATTTTCACCTGCTCATTTCTGTGGCAAAATTCCAGGTCATCAAAATGACACTTTTAATGACAAAAAACCTTTGTTCGGTGAAGCCTGAATTGGGGATATTCTTGCAGGCCAAAGAAGGAATGTTTGAATCCTGCTGTAGTGCAGCACCAGTACAGGCCATTGGCTGGCAGTCGCTGTACGTTCCTGGGATACAGGATATAGGATTAAGGTCTCAGTGTCGGTGCAAGCCAACAGTGTGTCTCTCATTTTATTTACAATTAGATATCTAGAGAGCTCTTACATGTGAGACTGTAAATGACATTTTTTGACATTTTCCAGTAATGACACTTACGGGGATATAAAAGCTGTTTTTCATTCGTAGTTGCTGACAATAATAATAAATACTCATCTAGATCTTTTCTGGTGGAATTATATTGGCAACTGTAGGTTTCCCAGTTGCCATTTAGTAATCTGTCATGATCATTTTAACAAAGAGGCATGAGGAATAAAATCCTGACCATGGAACTTCTCTTCCATTTCAGGCATGGCAGAAGGGGTTCTTAGCCTTTGGCAGCAGTGGCTCTGTATCAATAGCAATCAATAGTTGTTATTTCCATTTTCCTTCAATGGCTGATTGGCCTGCCATTGCCTGCCTGTTCCTAGTATGCTTGCAGGATCCTCAATACTGCAATTTCATACATTTTTCAGTCTCTAATGCAGCTATCCTCCAGTTTAAATGTGTTCTTCTTCATCCCCTTTTTGCAAAGGTGTTCTGAATTAACTTTTGTCATTGTATTGCTGCTATATTGGATCTTCTGTTCCTAGTTAGCTCCTTAGCCATTCTTCTTCACGCCTGCAGTCCTCCTCCTTGTCCATTTCCCTTTCTTTCCTCCCCATCACCTCCAAAAAAGAAACAATTGTTGAAGACATTTGTCCTTATACCATGGAGAGCAAATTCCACATGACTTTCCTATAGGAATGTGGAAAATCTCACGCTATTTTTGTCAGCAGATTGGAGTATTTGTTTCCTTGAAGATGACAAATTATCATTTTCACTATAGGAAGGAGTGCTTTCTTGCTAGAGAGGCAATCTGCCAATGCAGTTCCACCATTGTGTGTCTGCAGCTTAATTTCAGGAATCCACAAAGGTTTCTTTTCTTCCACTTCAACTTCTCCTGCCTGCCTTTGTTGTCAGACTTTCTCTGGGAGTTCGGTCTCACTTAATTCACAGAGAATGTGGCTGCTTCTTCCATACTTTGATGCCTGGAGTCTAGATCAGTAGATTTTTAGCGAGCTTCAGCTTAAGACAGGTCTGACCTACCTAGAATATAGGCCTCCAGATCGTGGATGTGAAGCAGAGTGCTGAGGCACTACCATGAACATCAAAGATCTTTGCATGTACCTGTGGTAACTATTTCTTTTGCCTTTTTATGTAACCTAATGTTCCTTTTCCAAGGAGTAAAATGTAATAGGGACTATTTTTGAGTTCTTGGGGTATTTCTGTGGCTCTGATCCTGTGAATAGATGCCGCCTCCTGCGATGATATCATCGCTTCTGGTGCTTGCCAGAAGACCAGGAAAATGAAAAAAAGCAAGATAAAATCCAGATAAGATAACAAAATCAGGATGAAAAATGGCCACCTTACCTTTATTTAGATCAGATGAAGAACAGAAGCCAGTGTTTTAAACAGAAAAGGACCAGTGAGAAAGAGATGACTTCAGAAAATGTGGAATAGTGCAGGGCTACGGACTAGAGAATTTTGCAGAACAGTTGTGGAAGTGAAAATCAGGTTTGATTCAGGATTTCCTGTTGGAAATGGTGAACGTTCTCCTCATTCAAGTGCTTTAAACTTACATCCAGGCACTCCTCATGGGAGATGGTGCTAACCCTCTGGGGTGGATTGTCTTGAGGCCCCCGGAGCAGGGACCCCTGGCTGCTCCCGCTGTGAACAAGATGCAGTGGGACTGCATAGGAACGGCTCCTTGTGCCCTTAGCCTGGGGAATTTAGTACTGAAAAAGTACAGCCCGAGTTTTATGGCAGTTGTGTGAATGGCTGTACAATGGTCAGAATCAGATTTGCAACAGAATAAATTATGTTCCAAAGAAAGATCAGCTAATTTCACCTGTCTTCTTCCTCCAAACTTGTCTTTTTAGGTAGCATTTCTTTATGAAGTCACAATATCTTACTCTTTGACTCATGACATCTAAAGCAATGCTGTTCCTCTTGTAAGGCATAAAAAGCAAAACAACACTTGAGCTGCTAAAAGACTATCAAGCTCTTTTATCAAGAGTATCAAGTAGTGATATTTCTTCAACTTCATTGTTTTGGCATTTCATTCCTTAGGGTTGAGGCTTTAAAATAGTTAATTGCAACATTTAAATCAAACTTGGTCAAAATAGCAGTGGTTGTGTACGTTGCTGTCAGTGCATGCTGCACTGTGCAGTTGGCTGAAAATGCATTGTGAGGCTCGTGCTGTGCTACCTGCTGGCCTTCTCTGCTTGCCTGGCTGCCTTTACCCAGGCTGCCATTGTTGGAAGAGGAAGGCAGCTATGTGAACTCTGAATGCTCTGCGCTGTGCCAAGAGTTACTGCAGCAGAATAAGCACAGAACCACATTAGTGATGCTCTCAGCCATGAACCGAAGGCATACACATCCTTTGTAAGAGTTAGTTTAAGCTTCAGGGCTCTTCTTTCAGGGGTTCTCATTACTGGAGACTGTCACATAGCAAACTGCTGGGGTGACTTGGTGTTGTGGGCAGAGGGAAAGCCAGAAGAGCCATGGGTGCATCGTTAAAAGCCATAGGTGAAATCTGAGGTGTACTGTAGAGCACAGAGCTGTTACATCCTAAAGGTCTTGTGCAAGGATGAGATTCCTTAATGCTTCACACAGAGATATTTATAAATGCATATGTGAGACACAGATCCCTATCTACCAAATAATAAGGAGATCTGAAAGGCACAGCATTCAACAGGAGCACAGTGGGCATTTCCAGGTACCACCTAACCCTGTGCAGCACCTCTGGCTTCTGCTCCTGACCTCAGCGGCACCAAGGGAGGACAGGAAGATCATGAAATCATACAAGATCCCTTGTTTTGTGACTGCATTTTGTTTTACTTCAGTAGCACAGAATTGAAGGCAAAGGATATTGGCACTGGAAATGAGTCCTGTACTTCACTATGCAAATGCAGGTCTAATAGAACTGAGACAAAACGGGCAGTATGGAAGAAATGGAATGGCAGATTAAAGTCAAGGTCTGAAAACAGGTGTCCCAGGAAAGAAATTCTTGAAGAGTAACATTTTAAATGTGCGTGATAACTTGCACTGGAAAAGAAGAGAATGCGGTTTAGATTAGGACAGTTTGTTTTTCAAACTGCAGTGCGTGAAATGTTTGCAGGCTATGTCTGTCATTTATGGATATTCACAGAAAAATTTCATGGTAGTATTAATTGGAAAAATGGTTATGATTACTAATAGGATTAAAAAGAAGTGGAGAATACTGATAATATATGCAAGCTTGTGCTTTTAATAGTTTGTGTGGGTGAACTGAGGGGGGAAGTAAGATGGAACAAGTCTGTTCTTAAAAAAGAAATCCCTACAGAAAGATTCCTATCTTGGTGTGTATGGGATCATCAATTTTCCTGCAATTTTATCCACGTGATTTTAAGGACCCCCTCCTCCCCTCTCCAGTCCCCCTCCCAGAAGAAGAGCAGCACGGTAGCTTTGGTGAAAGCAAACTGAAAAGGAGGGAGAAGATTGACCAGGGAGATGTGATGGGAGATTGGGGATGTTTTTAATCTTTCATCTCCAGGGGTGGAGCAGAGCTTGTGAGTGGCAGTGCACTCAGGTTTTGCTTCTGCCTCCATAGAGCAGTGTGCAATGCAGTGTGTTTCTGGCTGGGGAGCAGTGATTGTCCAACTGGAGTGCATCAGCCCAGTGTCTGTCTGTCTAACACAGCTGATCCCTGCCTTGCTTTCTTCTACAGTAAAATTCCTACACCCAAACTTAAAGCTCCATTTGTCCACAGTTCAGGCTAGAACACAGGAAATGTTCTTCATCCATAGATTTGGGTGTACATGTACAACACGAATCCACAAGATTCATCTTGTGGTTTCACATAACCAACGTCTGTTAAGGTTTGAAGTAGTCATCTTATTTTATGAAACCCTTTAATATGGAACTAGCCTCGAATCTCCTTGCTGTTATCACTATCTGGCACACAGCAAATTATTCCTCTAAAACACTTAAATCCTATGGCAAATGGGCACCAGTGCTTGGCAGTAAAATTGAGTGTGGCTTGAGATTTCCCTCTGCAAACTGTTTTGCAAAGTGTCCTGTCTGGAGAAGCTTGGAAATCTTTCCTTTTTCCTTTTTCTTTTTTTTTTTTTTTTTTTTTTTTTTTTTTGTCCCCAAATCTTTTATTTTGATTGCTCCTTAGTTTTGTAAGCCATATGATGCATTTGATAGCAGTCATCAAAATTTACAGCTATCACTATAATCTGCTCGCTGCTGTCAGCCATCTGCATCACTCCTTGTGTTCCATAGAAACCAAAAAGAAAGTAAGCACATAATTAATTTTAGAGCACACATCACTCCCGTTAATAGAGTTTTGTGTGCTAAATATCATCAGTGTGCAATGTTGTGCAAATACTGTGGAATAAACATGAAGGAACTGACACACAAGCAGACCCCATGATGGCTCACAGCCCTGTGGCAGTGTTACGGGTGGGAGAGGCTGGGCTGCAAAGCTCTTGAGCCACACAGGAGGCCAGGCACTCTGACTGGGAGCCTCCGACCACAGCATTTTCATTTCATGGAATCTGGACTTGACACCTTGTGAACAAAGATGTCACTGCATACAGACATCTCTGCACCAAGGCAGGCACACCTGCTGTACGCACCTGGTGACGTGCAAGGGGAGCGGAGTGCAGAACACTGCAGCAAGGAATAAATCTTTCTTGATTAAGGAGAAACCTAGAGAGGTGGAAAATAGCATTTATTTAATCCTGTGATACTTCTGGCTTGGCTGTAGGACAGGCAAGATGCAAAGCCAGATGGAGAAAAGCAATCACAGATAGCAGGGCAGCCTCCTACAGCCAAATCCTCTGGATATGGCATTTCATTCTGTGGCCTCGGGCAAGTCATTTACTCCTCTGTACTCCTCTTCATCCACCTGTAAATAGAAGTTGCCACATGTCTCACCTAATATGCAATTTCCTGTATTTTACCTTCAAATCCTGTGATTCTATGATTCTATGATAAAAACAATGGTGTCAATGTATTGATCACTGTGCTTTAAGCTTGACATTTCTGACATGCAACAGATAAGTTAGCAAGAGAAATGTTCACTGCAACTGTCATATTTCCCAATATAGTAACATCTCCTCAACTTTTTCTTCATCAGGAATCCGTGTAGAAGCTCACTATAAACCTGTCTTCATTTTCTGAATGTCTCTCTGATTAGTGCAGCTTTCAATTGGTTTTTGTGAATGAGGGGATTGTATTCAGGTGATTGCAAAAAGGGCTGCTGAGTTAGCTTTATAAATATTGTTCTGAATCTAACTTTGTTAAAGTGATTCATGCAACATGAGTGAGAGCCTTGCAGAGCTCTTCAAATGCAAAGACCACACACTGTGTAATCTTTGGAGCCAGTCCTAATCTTGGCTCTGATTTTCTTAGCAAAAAAAAAAAAAGGAACTCCGTGATTATAAAATACTAATAGCTAGTACTTAGCTGATACTTTATCTCAGCAATTAGAACCTTCTCACATGAGGTTGTTTTAACCACGCTCTAAATTCTACCTGCATTATCTATCACACTTTGCCTCAGACAACTGGAAAAGTGGCTTTACAGTGGCTCAGCTGACCAATTATGTTCTTAGTCAGTGAGGTATGGCAGGAAGATACCGGTAGGTGGAAAAGCACCTTTTTGGTGGTCAATTAAAGAATAAGTATCCAAACCCTCCTCTTTGCATGTTTGTTTTCATCCACAGTGGTAAAGCACTCTAGAAAGAGAAGCAGTTCCTCCTAGTGAGCAATGCAGTAATTAAAGGTCAGCCAGATCATCAGGGCTGCCCGTGGCCAGGCTGCCCGCGTGCCAGTGGCGCTGGCCGGGTGTCGTGGCTCCCACTCTTGTGCCCAGCCATGGTGCTGGCTCTGCCCACACAGCAGCAGCAGCAGCCCTGCACATCCCGATACCAGCATGCAGAATGCTTCTTGTGCTGGTTGATGTGCCTCTCCCTCCCATGTGTTCTTCCTTTATTAATGTGGTGCTGCCGAATGGGCTGGACTGTTGCCCAGGAGCTTTTAAACGCTCCCATCATGAATGGGTGGAAACTTTGTTGTGTTTGTACTTCTCTGAAGGAGTTCTGTGGCTTGCTCTTAGTTCCGCTCATGGCAGAAGGCGTTCTGAGAGGAGGTGGATACAGGTGGCTGCTGTCAGAGCCTCAGCTTGTCACAGGGAGTCACAAAAGTGGGACATGGTCTGAAATTTCCCAGAAACTTGCTGTGATTTCATTACGACCTGAAGCAAATTTCTGGAGGACTGCCAGGATGAAATCATGTGCAGCCATCCTCTGCGCAAAGGCTCGCCTTCCATAAGGCCTGGATCCAGGGAGAGGCTGGAATCTTTCTCACGGAGGAGTAGGGAAGGAAAGATTTCCAGCTGTTATTAACAACCCTGGGATTTTTCTTATTTGTACTGGAGCAGAAATGCATGGAAGTACCTGGAGATCTCCAGTCCAGCACTACGCGTCTGAAATCAAAATTGATCCTGGTATAAAACATTTTGGTTGCTTGACTGAATCTCCAAAACTGAGCTATTCTTCATCAGAAATCCAGACGGAGAAATGAGCTGTTTGCCATCAACTCAGCTGTTCTGTTAAGAGTGCAGTAAGTGGAGCTTTCACTGCGTTCTGCAGGTTCTGAACAACAACTTTGGGTGGGAGGGACCTGGAAGAGTCCCCACATGTGGTGCTGCTGCCTTAAGACAAATAACTGGCGAGGGCTTTGAGATTACCTCATAGGTTTGGAAAAAAAGAAAAGGAAGGGAGGAAGCCAGAAGCCAGCATGGTGCGCTGCTCGGCTGGTTGGGCACATTTTCAAGGCCTCTTTTAGTTAGAGTAATTAATGCTGTGTTTTATTAGTAATGAAAGCAGGGGCTGTTTTGTACAGTGCTGGAGCAGTAAAGTGTGACTAAGCAGAAAGCTCAACTCTGGTGTAGCATTACTTTGGCAATTTATAATCTGCCAGTATGGTTCTACAGAGAATAAAACAAGTTTATTGGTATTCAGACCAATTGTATTCTCTGATCAATTAATAATTACCTCTGCAAGACACATAACTTCAAACAAGTGGTTGTTTTATGACTAACTGGAAAAGTATCCAGTGTGACATCTCTTCTTGAAGGCAGCCTAAAGACAAGCTCTTTTTTGAGGGCCTATTTTGCATGAAGGGATTTCCTTGAGCAAATATATGCACTGGGGCCTGAGGGTGGGCGACCCAGTGCTTCAGCCTCCTTACACGTTCGTAGTGATTCCTGCTGGTTCCATTTATGTTTTGGTGCATGAAGTATCTATTCTGCTTTGTCTTTGGGTGAAGGAGCTGGCATACTGAGGATGTCGTTGTACAGCTCTAAAATGATGCTCTGTTGGGTAATTGTCTCAGTGAGCCTTAGAGGTTACAGTTTTCCTTGATTTTTCAAGAGTTTTGGGTGCTGCAACGTTGACTGCAGCAAACCTCCTGGTAACTGCTGGGCACAGCTGGACAGCAAACCATCATCTCCCCCAAGTATTGCTAGGCTTTTATTTTCTGACTCTTTCTCTGCTCCTACAGGTGTAGAAACCACTTCAACCTGTGGTGCTTCTACATCTGGCCCCTGAGGGTTCAAACAGAGCTCTAATTGATTCTCTGAATCGTTCAGCTCTGAGGGTCCCATGGTTACTGCTCGAGCTCTGCTGAGTTACTGCACAGCTTTAGGCAGTGGAGTTTTACTGACTGCAGCAAATAAATTTGCTGTGCTTTATGGAGCACGAAGAAGCTTGTTTTCTAAATTTTAATTGTCTCAATAAATTGTCTTATGATTGTGTTCTATTAAACTCCAGGAAATTAATGAGAGCAATTAAAATATGGACAATATTTGGAAGGTGTGATTCTGTGATTCTGTAACAGTGCAGATAGAAAAAAAGTTGTAACATTTGGCAAAGGGCATAATGAGGACAATAAAGATTGCAGAGAGACGGAGTGCAGCTACCTGGGAACGCCCTTCAGTCATGTTTCTTTACCTCCAGAGACTCTGATGTCCCACCATTTTGATGCCAGATGGGGACTCTCTGGTTGTGCTGTTTGATAACAATTGTTCCTGTCTTTATATGAAGACATATCCCAGAATACTCCAGAGGATTCTGCCAGCAGAAAACCTGATGTGAAGGTGTTCAGTCAAAGGAATGCCTGGAGGACAAAGCATCATGGTGTACTTTCACGCTCTCCTTGTCTGGGTGTCGCTGCCACTCCTTCCCTGCAGTGACTTCAGAGTTCAGTGTTAATGCTTGCAGCAGGGAACGTTCTTGCCCATGCGCTAAGTGAAGGAATGTTCCTTTCTTTCATTGAGGGAGTAGTTATGCATTGTGGGGTCACACAGTGCAGGCAATACATGATTTCCAGCCCTTCTCAGACCAGTTATTTGGATAGCTTTCAGATTTCTATTTGCAAGATTAGAATGTTTTCAAAAACATGTCAGGTTGAAGCCTCTTTATTGCTGTATCTCAAAACATCATTTGTGAAAGCTCTAATGAATCATGAGCATTTCTCATTGGAGTTACAAATGAGGAACAACCACCAACAAATCATGCCACACTGGTGTTTGAGTTACTGAGATGCTGTCTGTGGTTTGGCCAGCAACTCATTAAATCAGGAGATGAGCAAGGGGCACCTGGATGTTCTCACCTCCGTACAGCAGCTGAGTCCTGTCCAGAGCCACATGAAAGGCAAAATGCAGCTGCAAGTTTGGGGGCTGTGCCTAAAGCAGTTCTTTGCATTCCCTTATCTGACAGCTCAGAGAGGTGACCAGGGAGGCAACCCTTAGCTATGGAAAACTTTTCTCCTGACTCTTAGTTGAACTGGGGGTTGTGGCCTGCAGGCAAGCCAATGCACAGGGATGTTATGCACAGTGGATGTCATAATGAGATTTTACAATGTGGGTCTTGGCAGATGTATTTAATATCTGGCAATTAAAATAGCTTGACTGCCAAGCACAACCATGGTCAGATTTTTATAAGATCCCATGAATTGCTGGCCATGATATTCATTAGAAAAGGGAATTAGTGAAGAGGAGGAAAGTATGGAAGACAGAATGCCTCACTTCTTACCCATGTTCATCATTTCTCTGAGTAATAAGAATCTATGATATGTAAGATGGAGTCGGTAGTATCATTTAGGTGATCATAAGGTCAGCTCGCTGTAAAGTTGTTCTGGTTTCAGTCTTTATGTGGTAATTTACCTTATGCTTACAGTACTGGATAATGACAACTTTAAACAAACGGAGCACTAAGCCTCCATCCGGCGTGTAAATCTGTGCACATGTGCTGCAAACAAGATAGCACCCACGGGCAGACTTGTTTGTGTTCCCACGTGAGCCAAATGCTGCAGTTTTACTTCTTTTAATTACTCAGCCCCGAAAAAATTTACTGTGAAATCCCAACAGGCAGAGA
The DNA here is from genome assembly GCF_951394365.1 of Tetrao urogallus. Classification (NCBI taxonomy): domain Eukaryota; kingdom Metazoa; phylum Chordata; class Aves; order Galliformes; family Phasianidae; genus Tetrao; species Tetrao urogallus. The sequence goes on from NC_136832.1 coordinate 8,608,647, forward strand.
TGAGCCCAAGAGCTGTAATGTACAGTTACACTGAAGGGTCACTTGATGGCCTGAACGTGCTGACGAATTCACCCTTTCATAGTGAAGTGGAATGAAAACTTGTGTTATTTTCATGCTTTGCAGCATGCAAACTATCTCTGCTTCAGCCAAACCTAAAGCCTGGAAAAACCACGTGACTGAATTTATCCAAATTTGCCATGCTGATCATTTATTTCCGTCTCAGCTTAATGCAGGCTGTCAGATTAATTCAGTCCCGACGTGGCAAAGGAAAGACAAAGTAATGAACGGAAGCTCCCTGAGTGGGGATCTCTGCCTCCGTGCTCCATGTGAGGCTGTGCACGGCTCTGCCTTCACACCATCCCCAGCACTGGGGCTCCATCAGCCACCACCCGCCAGCACTGCTCCCAGCAAATGGCAGGGAAAGCATGTGAAGGTTCTTACAGCTCAGAGCTGGAGCCTGCACTCCTGGCACTGAAACATTTTAAAGCTATTTCTGTATTCTCCTGAGACTGCTCGCAAATCACAAGTAATGCTTTAAAACGAAAACAAAACAGCAAAAAACAACCCAAAATGTTAAGTTGTAGGAAAAAAAGGCCAGGTCAGGTCTCATAAGAGAAAAAGCCAATGTTGTTAAATGTTGGGTTCCTTGCTGCCTGGCACTGCAGCATGCAGCAGGCTTGTTAGATGAAGGATAGTTGTGATATGAGGGTCACTGCAGGGGACTCCCCCAACATTCCTACTTTGAAGATTACCTCTCTGCTGCTGTATGCGGATGCACCATCAGACTGGGAGCAAAGCTTCCCCCATCTCCTTTAGAAATGTCAGCAACCAAAGAGAAGACAACACTTAATTTATTTTATTTTATTTTTTTCGTTCAAAAGGAAAAGAAAGTCTTGTCTTGGGAAGAAGGGAAATCAAATAAAAAATTTAATGCTGGAGGAGAAAGTCAAGAAATGCAGTTGCCATGGAAACGGGAGCATAAGTAGAAACTTTCCAGCAAAGAGCAGAAACTAAAAATGAAAAAGCAGAGTGCAGAGAATGGCAGCCAGCCAGCAGCTCCAGCTCCCACTTTACTCCTCTCAACTCAGTGAGATTTTCTTAGTCATCTTTCCACATTTTGGAAGTGCTCTGTGCTGGGGCTGCAGTCAGTGTGCTGCACCACGATGAGCGAGCAATAGCATCGCTTGAGCTGAGCTGGAGAGCACTTGGTGTGCTTCCAGTGGGTGCTGCTTCTGCCTTTGAGGGAAGGAAAAATCACCTGGCAATGGGTGTAATGCCCCCAGGGGTTTGGGAGGTAACTTAGAGATGGGCACCGTCACCAGTCCTTGATTCATACCTTGTTCAGGCTCCCAGGTGGCACTGCAGCCATAAGTCACACAACTGCTTATGAGCCGAAATCCTTCTCCGATCCTTTTTGAGTAGGGAGAACAGCACACTTTGAGTCCAGCAGTGAGCAAGGCAAGGCTGGAACACCAGAAGTGCCATCTCTGGACCTCTGCTCCCATCTCATGTCACTCTGCACCTTACAGAGGCCAACTTGGGGCACAAGATGTGTTTTGCATTTGCTTATTGCATGCAACATATATTTGAAAACAGGTATATTTCAGACATTAGGTTCTGTGTAGGACTCTGGGGTAGTTTCTTGCTAACACATTAAAGGCAGTTTTGTGCAGGAAAGCATTAAAGTCATTGGATTAGCAATTATTAAGTCCTCATGGATTTTAGCATGCATGGAAAAAGGAGATTGAAAAGCTGGGAAAGTTACCCTGTAGTGCTGCAACCCTGTTGTGGCCAGGAACCGATTTGGATGAAAGACTTTGAGCACAGCTAGTCAGCACTGTGTGCTTTTACAGATGGAAGTAATGAAACCTATGGTGCTCAGCCTTTATTGAGTCAAGTCATATTCTTGAAAATAAGCGAGAGATTTGCTAACTTGAATTCAGACTGTTCAGCACTGCATGTGATTGACTCCTTTTCCATGAACAAAAGGGACAGAGCAGCGCAAAGCACAGTCCAGCTCTGCCTCTCTGTGTGGGATGCCTGCATGGCTGTGGATGGGAGCTGCCTGAGCTCACAGTGAGGCCTGCAGGTGCTGGAAGCCTCGGACTGAGCAGAGCTGCTGTCTCACCTGCTTCCCTGCCCCATCTCTTACTTCAATATTAATGCAGAACTGAAGGGGATGTTGCCTTGTTGTTTGCTTGCTTGCTCTGTGTGTGTACGTGCGGGTGGGTTTGGGTGTGTTGGTTTTTTTTGTTTTTGGGGTTTTTTTAAGCTGGAAGTGTTTGAAGGAAATGCTGCCACAATGGTGGAAAAAAATGAGAACCGGAGCATTGAAAAATTGGAAACCTTCTGCTCCCCACGTGCTGCTTGTGCTGCTCCGCCTGGAAGAATGGAGGTCACTTTGAAAGAATGCTCTTTAGTGTTGTCTGTGAAAATGGCTGCATGCAGAAAACACAGAACGTGACCTTGTGTTTATTTCCCCAGGTGACTTTTAATGCCAAAGGCAAACTGCATTCAGCCCAAACCCCGAGCACGGCAGGCCCGGCTGCTGTAGCTCCCGGGGGGGAAAAGAAACATCCGTTCTCCCGGCTCCACAAAGAGTGGATGGGGGGGGCGGGGGGATGCGGCCGTCGGGGGGCAGCAGAGCTGTGCGGGAACGGAGCCGGCCGGGTGGGGGGGGGATGTGGGAGGGGGGGATGCGGGCTCTGCTCGGCGCTGCCCGGGCTGGAGCCTTTGCTTTGGCAGTTTCTAAGGTGCGATGGAGGGAAAAAACAAAAGATCCCATTTGTATTTGCTTGCAGATTTATATGCATTACGTAACAGTGTTGCGTTGGACTCAGAAATGCTAACATGGCACTTAGCAGTTCTGGTGTTTTAACTGAGAAGGGTTCCTCATTTCTGCATCCTTCTGCGCTCTGCATCAACAGCAGTTTTCCCCTGTGTCCTCAGAAGAATGAGACCTTCACGACTGTCTTTGAGCTGTGTGGCTCAATTTGAAACCGATTTCTGATGGAACAGACAAAACAGTGATGGATCTCGGGGTTCATTGATTGCTTAGGAGTGCTCAGAAAAGCTGAGACAAGTCTACGAATAATGCATGTGGTCCAAAGCACAGACCATTGGCAAAACCTTCACCAGGCTCTGTACAGTGTTCATTTATGCACACCTGTGTGTGTTACAAAATGAAGCGTGCAGCGGCGCTTCCTCAACAAAACAGTGCTGCAGCTGCTGCCAAGGTGGGGTTTGAGGTAGCTCTGTCATCTCCATGCTGTATTACCATACACAGTGCAAAGGCAACCGTAGTGTGTTTCATGGAGTGGCAATGAATGAGTGTTTGGGAAATTCCCTATTCCTGTGGCACGGGGATATCTGTTCTCAGCATTGCTGTTAAGTATTTTACCACTCGGTTTCGTCAGTGTCTGCCAGACTGTCTTGTTTAGATGGAGATGTCTTATGCTGACTGAGCTCATCCTGCAGGAATCTGTATCTCTGGGTAGAATGAGTTCTGGTAGAGCAGAAGTGCCGTTAAGTGACGAGCCCAGATCCCTTCAGTTCAGGTTTGGGGTTTGTTGCATTTAGTCTCATACATAAACATGGGGTGCTAATCTGCACGAGACTCCGAATGGAGGAGCACTTTTCCAGTGCTGATTACTACTTGGCGTTCAACTACCAAGACAAATACAGCGCTGTAAGCGTTCTCTACCCCTCACTGGAGTTTTGTATATTAGCCTTGGCCAGACAGAGCCTCCTGGGCTGGTAAGCCTGCACAGCTTTCTCTGTGCACTGCAGAGCACAGTGCCCAGCCTGGCACCCCGCCTGCCACGCTCCATCACGCTGGGACCAGCGCTGCCCGAGCTGCCATAACAGCGCTGTAATCTGTTTGTAATCTGTTCCAGAGGTTTTCAAAGCACAGCACAACCAAAGCAGTGAGAGGCATTGTTTGGCTGATGCCCTGACCCGAGGTGTGCTGGAATCACAACGTTAATCTCAAGATCTTCCTCAGACATATTTCTTATCGGGGGTTGGGACTGAATTCAGAATACAAAACCTGCTCTTCCCAGATTCTTCCCTGACCTTTTGCCCTACTCCTTCCCTTTGCAGTTCTGCGTTCACTGCCCTCTCCTGTCATCCTATCAACCTCAACAGCCTTTAAGTAGTCTGTAGGCTCTGGGCAAGGGTTACGGTATTGTTCCTCCCGCCTCTGCAGGCTGCTCTTGGAAGGAAAGATGAGAATGTATCGGAAATGATTTGCTCCTCTGTAGTTCAGAGACCCTATGTACCCCCTCCTGACAGTAGGCATCAAAAATAGAGTAGTATCAGTGCTCAAAATGAGCTGCCAGTAGGAAGATCAGTGGCCCTGCTAAACTGTCCTGTTGCTATTTTTTTTTGCAAGGGGAATTCCATTCATTCTCTTTCAGAAGAGCCTGTTAAACGCAGCCTGCACCAAACTCTCAGCAACTGTCTGTTAATAGTTTTGGATTTCAGCTCCGTGGCCTCTGACTGCATGTTCCTTTCATATGCTCGCAGCTCCTCTGGGAGGACTGAGCCAGGAATAACCAACACTTTCTGAAGCCAGGCCTCCTGCTTTGAGACTCTGTTTCTTTTTGGGTCACATACACACTCGCTCTTCATCACAGCTCAGACTTCGCTTTTGCGGAGCCCCTACTGAAATTAGGTACTATGGGGCATCTGAGAGGAGAGAGCTGCACCCACTGCTTTCCATTCTGCTGGCTAAAGGAGGACAAAGGACTCTTAACATTTCTCTGCAGTCGCCTCTTGGCTTGGCATACTGTTCATTTCAATAATAAAGTGTTTCCTTTCATTCTCAAACAGTCAGGCCCCTGCCAGGGCTGTAATTGTTCACAGATGACTCATTTTGGCTGCAGGATCAAAACGAGGGAAAAGTGCTGTTTGCACAGTCTTTGAAACGCACAAGATGGGAAGAGATGTTCACGCTTGATATTTGTACCATATGTTGTTTCTAGATTTTATTACAGAGCCTTTACATTTCAGAAGAGATTCTACTTTTGTCCTGGGGAGGATTTAGAAAGAAAAAGGTAGAGTTTGGGGTGAGGCTGAGATTAGCAAAGACCGCTGTGCGGTTTCTGCTGCAGTGGGCAGCCTGGTGGGGCTCTTTCCACTCTGATGTATTTATGAATGCATGGCTTGGGTGCTGCTCAGTTGTGATTTTTATCAAATTCACATTGAACATTTCATTCTTTGTATAATTTGTTTGGAAATTTTGCATTTTCAGTTGTAGCTGAGGTTTGATTTACTTCTCAAATGAAAATAATGAATGTAGGTAGAACATTCCTAATGAACAACTATAAGTATTGACCAGCTCTTTTTTCCATTTCATTGTTAGTTCTCTTTTAGAGAATCACACGTTTGTTCCAGAGGTACCTGTTGTTATGAGGTCAAGGAGGCCAAAGATCGAGTTGATTTTTTCACTATGGGGAATAAGGAAATTATGTGATGCCTGCATTGCTGTCCATGAGTGGCCATGTGTTCCGTGTATTAGGAACAATTACTTGTGTCTCCCAGGAAGAGTGTTTCCAGGCACCCAATTACTTTAAATAAAACACCAAACAGGCATTAGAAAACTCAGAAACTTTCCCAGTTGTCTTGTCAGAGCTTACATGGCATTGTATGTACTTTTATTGGGTTGTGACCATGAGTTTCTCCAATGAAACATCTGTTGGAGATCAGATCTTGAATGGGAAGGCTGGGGAGGAGTAGGATGGTGAATGTGGTGACCTGCTTTAACCAGGGTTTGCCATTTTGTAATGAAAGGTTTTACCTCTTATCCTAATTTTCACAGGAACTGAAGTTTTGATCCATACCTCTGCCATCCATCCTCATCCACCACACAGTCAGCGTAGCTTCCTTATTAATCAAACTTCTTTCTTGTTTGTCCTTTTCCCACAGTCTTTGTACTTCCCCCTTACGCTTCCCCTTGCTACTCTTGCTGTGCTCTGTCCTGCTGTTTGTGCTCAGCAAGAATAATAATATTTCCCATTTTAAATCATTTTCAACTGACAGTACTTTGGAGGGGTGATTGTGCTGTGCTTGCAGTAGAAAATTATTAACATTAAGCATCAACTTTCTTTGCACTGAAATATTATTTTGACTCCTAAATAGTACAAACTCTAGACACCAGATTATCCAAGGCTGGTGCCATGTGGATGTACCAGGAGCATGAAGACAGGTTTGTCAAATGTCATTGGATACCCTTTGCAGCTGCTAGAAGAAAGAGACTTGATAACCCAGTAGAAGAGAGACTATTAGAACAATAAGCAATGTGGATTCAGTAGGAGTTTTTGCTGAGCTTTTTCCCTGTAGAAGTATAATGGGCGTATTAGTGAAGTGAATTTGGACTAGGCAGTTACTCTTGTGAATGGAGGATCTGTAGTAAGAATAGGACACGAGCAGAAATTCTTCAGTTCAAACCAATGCTGCAATAGAAGAGCACTGCATCATCACTGCGAGGGAATGCCTGCGTGACCTCCTGGGTGTTCTCTAACACCTCAGTATGGGGTGCCACCTCTCAGGTTATCAACCAGATCTCCACATAGGCTCTGTGAGGTCACCAAGGTTCGCATCTCCTGATCTGTGGGTCTGAGCGACTGGGTCATGGCACAGCAGGGCTTGGGGACTGCAGGTGAATGCTGGTGTCACCGCAGCTTCACGTTCACAGTATCCATCCTCACTGCAGCACGCGGAGCCTTTGTCACTGGGTGCTGTTTCAGTAGAGTTCTCACTTTTTGCAGGCTGCTGACTGTGAATATCTTCTCTCAGACTTCTCTCTGTGTTGCTGCGCTTCGACTTCATGCCAGAGGGAAGAAGGGGGATTAAAACAAGCCACTCTCACAATGGTATTTAAAAATTGACAGAAGGATTTCCAGTTGGCTTTGTAGAGCAATTTCTAAAAACAATAGACACATTTTAGTGTTTTAACTTGTTACTGGGGTATGCTTTTAAATGGATGGTATTTTCTGCCATGTGCTGTCATGCAAGTCTGATAAGGGAGATGGCTAAAGAACACCCTTGCCAGAAACATTCCTTAGAAGTGTAATCTGGTGCCAGAAAAGTAAAACAAGCAACTACGCTTGTAGTATAGTTTGCAAATTATGTGTCAAGGAAAGGAAGAAAATAATCTGTCACATGGAGAATGAGGTTTGAATTGTGTGTACACACATCAGTGATGCGTTATAGGAATGTAAGATCATTATCAGGCATTTAAACATGAATTAGAGATATCTAATCTATTAATTAATCAAAAAGTAAGTTTTATATAGCACGTGCAAACATTTAATCTTCCATTTCACTCGTCAGCATAGATGCTGCCTTCAGCATGACGGTATCATGAGATTAAATGCCCCGGGTGTTGATTTGTAGAGCTGTGTGAATCCAGGTGCCCTTGTGTGGCATTCTGGGAGGTGAGCCGGGTTCCCCAGATGACATCAAGGTTTGTGCACAGTTACTGACCTTCCTGTAAAACTCTCCTCCCCATTTTGAGTCGGGACAGATCATGCTTCCATGCAAAGAAGGCTGACGATGCCCTGCAGCAGCCTGCAGAACTGCTGATGGATTTCCTGCCCTCTCAGCTCACCGCACAGGAGAGCCACTCCATCACAGCATATAACAAACAGCTGACACTTCTGCTTCCAACAACAGACTTGGCATAAGAAGCCAGTGGTGCCAAACCTTCGTCACCTTCCCTGAAGCAACATGGCAGCAAGGTTACTGCTGAAATTCAAAATACAAATACATTTAGGAAATAGTTCCTTTGGTAATGTGAGTATGTTCATCAAAACTAAGAGAGAATACATAGTTTCCTGTAATAATTTACTATTATTTTGTATCTCATAATTAGATTCCTAACCCAAGGGTAATTTTCTTTTAATTAAAATTTGCTGATAGTAAAGTTGAGAACCTTGAACATATTTCAGTTTTTTACCCCGAAAAAGTCATTTTCCCTTTTTCACTCATATTTCTTTTTACTAAATATAAGTAAACGTATTAATTTATGTTTGAAAGTGCGTGTATTTCCAACTGAAATCACAATGCAAACATTTTTGACCAAAGGATTTATTTCACAACGTTTGATTTGAAGAAAGAAGCCATTTATGAAATAATAACAATCAGGTGCGAAGGAACAACGTGCCCTGCGATGCGGTAATGCTGCGGTGAATGTTACTGCAGACGTGGGGGGAAGAAAATCCACCGCTGCCTATGACTGCACAGACAGCAGGTGAGAGCAGCCGTGTCACAACGCCGCTGGGGTTCATCTCAGAACAACTTTCGTCCTTGTCCCATCGGAGGTGTGGGAGCGCCGAGCTGGAGCGGCACGCGGCGCTGCTGAGCCGCCGCAGGGAATGCTTTATGGCTGCAGCCTCTGCAATGAGGAAACGTGTTTGTTTTAGTCTGGCTGACGAGGTGACCTCGCACACAGCAGCGTTGTGTTCAGGGAACGAATAAAAGAGTGGCAGTGAATGCGGCTGTGTTGGCTGTAAGTTGAGTTCACAGCAAACCCGCGGGTCGGCTCGCAGGGTCACAACAGAGCGCTGCTTGAGTTTTGTCTTGGAGAAGGAAATGGGAAATCTTTGGAAACACAGAGCTGAGGTTACTCTGCTAATCATTCAATGAATCATTGTTAACACTTTGTTTTAGTAATAAGCTTTTTTTGTGAAGAATAAGCAGGCTTAAACAAACATTTCCTCCCGGCAGCTACTCACGGAGGACACGTGGTGCTCGGGAGCGTCGTACTGCTCCGATCTGTGTGTGGAGGGCTTTGTTTGATGTGGGGTTTTGTGCAAGATTCTTCTTTTTGCTGTGAGGTTTGCTATGGGAATTTTTGCTATACAATAGAGATTGTACGCTCGTGTTGTTTTTTTTCCCTCCTGAGTTATTTAAAGCAGCAAGCTGTTCTGAGGCATTGGATGTTTGATTCTGGCAAAAGTTTCTTCTTCAATTTCCTTTAGTCCACGTGTCAAATGACTTAATTAGGTCTGTGGAAATGATGCACGAATCTTAAGATAGATTTAGACTTCCTACATTTCATTAGCGCAATTACTAGTCAGGTTATAAAGCAGATTGTTTGAGTAGGGCATTCTTTGTTGTCAGGGATATGTGTAAATAAATCTAGAGCCGATGAAGATTTTGTTTTGGTCTCCCCCAGCTAGCTGGAAGCTGATTTGAAAACGTTTGTGTTCTTTAGCTCTATTGTTCTACCGGGAAGCAGTCAGGAAGCGTTCAGCTTTGAGGTCAGTCCCTGGGCCTTTCCCTGTTCTCTGCCCTAAGGAGCTCGTTGTGCAGAGCAGGAAACATCTCCAATTGGGTTCCCAGGCGCCCTGGCTCTCCCTGTTGTCTCCGTAAGCTGCCTGGGGACCGAGCAGCCCTTCCTGCACGAGCCTCTTCATGTGTCCTTCATCAGCCACTACAGCACCATGAAAAGTGTTTGTCAGCCTTGTGTGCCTGGGAGCTGGAACGCTGTACCAAAATCTCCCTGTCGAGAAGCTGCTGGCTGTGTAGGGAGATGAAATGTTGAGGTCCAAATCTCTGCTGGCTTGGTTGGCAGATTTGTTGGAGATAAAATTCCCAGGCGGTATTTCTGCTTCTCTTGCCTCAATCTTCCTGTGAAATACCTGCTCACACCTCAAAATCAGGACATAATGTATTAAAAGCCAAAGACTTGACTTTCCTCCTTAACATTTCACACTTTCATTTGAAATTTTTGTTTTTCCTGAGTGAAAAGAGAATCTATGTACATTTCAAGTACATAGAAAAGCTGAACAAGTATTCAAAAGCTGAACAAGTATTTGCAAAAGCATCAGTGCTCTGTTGGATGGAATACACTGTAGAAAAAAAGACACTGACACTTAATGCTTATTCATCACAAGAGGATTGTCACAAGAGAGAAGGAAGCCTGCTCAGTTCTTTGGGCAAGGATGGAGGGCTGGGGGTGCAGGCTCAGCTGTAGCCTTTCCTCATGGTCTCACTCACATCTCTCCGGGCTCCATCCTCCATTCCTGGCACAGTGTTGCTGCCTGCAGTGTGGGCCATCGTGTGCAGCTCATTAGACTGGGAGTGCTTTGCACAAGGAATCATCTCTCGTTTGGTGGTGTACAACTCAGATCCCACAGCCATACAACACTGATCTGCAGGCACCACACGCGATGGCTGCAAATGGCCTGCATGTAGGGAGTGCTGAAGGATTCGTGCTCTGATGTCACTTGTGCAGCACCTCCTTAACTCTTGTTTAATATTCAACTGATTCTTCCTTTTGCCTTTTTCTACTCATATCATTCAATATTTATACTAGATAAAATAACTTCCCCAATTCCATTTGGATTTCATCACCATACAGACAGCTAGACCATCCCATAGGGTTGTTACATACAAATGAATGGAGAACCATTAATTGTGCGTTTAAATTTAAATGTTTCTCTTTCTGCTTCCAAATCTTTGGGCCATTTTTTGTGAGACAATCAAAGAGCTGACGCCATCCAGCTGAGTTGGCAAGGAAATTAATTTGTCTATGCATCATTAAAATAATCATTGTTTCCCATTAAAATATTGGAAAGTAGTATTTTATTTTTATTGCGTATATGAAATTTTCCTTCAATGAAGATTTTCTAAGGACAGAGTTAAAAATCAGAAAACGTTACATTGCTTCTTTTCTTCCAAATCAAATCCATCCTACCAGAGCAGGAAAAAAAGTAAAATAGACCTAACTTTTAGGATTTTTAACTTGTTGGCTCCAGCCCTCCTGCTAGGTGAAGTGTGGTTACTTACTTCTCTAATGCATTTCTGAATATTCTCCTGTTTGGAGAGTGTTCTCACTTGGAATCAGTTGACTGCGTTGCTTCTCTAGTTGCTCTTTTTTCTTTCCTTTTTTCTTTTTCCTTTCTCATTTTCCTTGGAGGTGGTACATGGGAGCAGGGAAGGCCCCGCTCAGACTGCAGGAAGGGCCCCCAGCAGTGCCTTTCTGCTAGAGGTGGGGGGGGATCTTCCTAAAGGCCTGAAGGTCTTCCTAAAGGCCAAGCTGCTGGGGGGCTGGGATGTGAGCAAGGATGGAGTGGAACAGTTTCAGCACCAACTTCTTTTACGGCGCTGCTTGAAAACCAGCCTGTTCTATTGGTAGGAGTAGAGCTGAGAGCTGAGCTGGAAGTTACGTTCTTCTTATACAAAGGAAATTGCCTTCCTCTCTGGCTCTGTGTATGAGCTTATATATCTCTGGTAGCCTTGAGGCAATAAGCCTGGAAACCTGCCAGCTCGCAGGGCGCTGAACTGCGTACCATAATGAACTTGAGAGCAAATCCGAGCAGGCAAATCGGGAGAGCGACCGGGATCCAGCAAGAACACTTGTATTAATCCTTTGTTTATAAAGTCTGATGCTCCTTAGAGATGACTCCCTTATTCATTGCCTCAGACTGTGAGAGAAGTATTGGCACTTCAGAAGTGTGCTTATACGTGACACGGAGAGCAGGGCAGCACTCAGATGTTGTCAGCTTCGTGTTGATAGATCTGCTGTTCTCTGACCAAACGCCAGTTAGGAATTCAGCCAACGTCCACCATTCCCCTCTATACTGGCCAATGCAAAGCAACTACTTCTTTTTTTCTTTATTTTGCTAACTTTTCATAGCTTCTGTTCAGTTCTTTGTGGAATAAATGTGGGAAATGAAATGAACTAAAGCTGCTCTCCTCCAGAAGGTAAATTCAGAGGCCAATGTACAAATCAGTGTATCCTCATAACTTTACTTTAGGGCAGGACTGCGCCCTCAATAAAGCAATGAAACCCTTACTTTCAGAAGAAGGGATTCAGGTTCCTTGCCATGAAGTCTGAGGGAGTTGAGAGAAATGACTGTTTCCCTGTGAAGTCCTTTGGGAAAGCAAGAGGTGTAACAGTAGAGTCTGCATCGGCAACAGGCATTCTGAAATGCAGTCATTATTTTCCCAGCACAAAGCAATAAACAAATGATAAAAAGCAGAGTGTTAGCCCCCGAGAGGCATGTCTTCCAGCAGCCCCGTGCAGCCCACAGCCCCGCTGCAGCTGAGCAAACCCTCAGGCAGCATCCTGCTCCTTTTGATGTCAAAGCAAACAAACCCACATTTGTGTAGCTCTCCGGCCCAGAACTTATTTTGGTGCTAATTTACAGTTTATTCACATGCTGTTAGTTTTGGTAAAGGAGTGCAATAAATCCAGTCTTAGGAGAGCTTATAAGCAGGTTAACAGAGGGAGATGACAGGGGGCACAAGGCTGGCTGTGGGTGCTCTAGCCTTCCTCTGAATCGCAGTGGTGTAACAACTGGGTATTTTACTGAGATGTTACACTCTGGTGGGCATTTAATTTCATGGGTTAGGTTACTGTTCAGTGCTGGCACCCCAAAATCACCGCTGTTTGGCTCCATTTGCTCCTCTTATGGAGAGTGCAGTAGGGCCCAGCAACAGCCCATCACTCTGCCTCGTAGAGGGAACAGCACAACTGTGATGTGTTGCTGTAGAGATAGATTCCAACATGGTCAGCTTTCCTGCAGAACAGTGAATACATCTAACGTTTGCAAGTGGTAGATTCTGCTACACACAAAAGAGCGTTTGTGTCAGGATGTGGCTTTCAGAAAGAGAAAAAAAAAAAAAGAAGAAGAAAGGAAGAAAAAAAGTAGTAGTGGATTAATTGGAAAGGTCCAGAGCAGTCACGTTCCCTCCCAGACGGGTCATTCATTTTGTTCAGCATCTGAACTTAAAACCTTCACAAACTTCATTGAAGTGAGAGAGACAGAGGCAAGCTGGCTAAACTTGAACGAAACTCCCAACCGCTTATGCTTTTATTGCAGGGCTGCTTTCTCTTGTCATGATAGTTTATAGTCCCTCATTAACTTCTCCTGTTTTATGGTCACCTGCATGGACATTTCTGAAGGTACTCAGCTGATTAACAAAAATATCTCTAAACGTGGAACAGATGCTCAAGTACACGTGAGTGAACGCGCACTGAAAGCAGGACCGCCGTCCTTATCTCCCGATCATTCCCATCTGCACACCCAGGTGAGGATGCATCCCACCGCATCCCAGGTTCTTGGAGGATGAGCCACATGGCTCCAACTAGGCAGAACCAACCCAGGTGGACCTCACTCTTTTGGACTGTCTGAATTTGAATGAGCTTTTAAATGGTTTTGTTTCAACTTCAGTTCCATCAGTGCATTTTTTGTTGTTGTTCTTGGGAATGAAGAGTTAAAAAAATGAAGTGGATCGGCTCTTTTAAAGACATTTCAAATGATAAAAGCATAACAGGAAAAAGCTTCTTTTAAGCTACCAGCTCAATTATTAGGATACCAAAACTCAGAGAGAGGCATGAGTATTTGGCTTCTTGTCTATAGATCTGTTACTGAACCTCAGTATTTTCAGATTTTCCCATCGCTGTCTTATAGCTGTTCTTGGCCCTATTTACAAACTGAATCACAGGATGAGTCTCTCGTCACTTGGGAAATGTTTTTTCTCACTTCTTTATTATTTTTTGTGTTTTAATCTACCCAAATATGAAAAAACTCTACATTCTGGATAACAAGATGAGAGCGGACGTGCAGTAAATCAAAGCCTTCTCCTTCTTGCTGTGATGTGTTGTGGGGCTGGGTGACAGCTGGAGCTGGTGCAAGCAGAGCAATGTCCCGTGCAGCATCCCCCTGCAGCAGGGGATGGAGCCTCTGCTGTCCAGCTGGAGCTCCCTCCTTGACCTGAACTTGTCATTGCCCCAGTGATTGGCTCATTCCTGTGCAGTCTAAAAGCTGTTGAATTCCTTACGTGTGGCCTCAAAACCAGGCATGGACTTTACTGAAGACTGAGGCTTGTTTCCTGTCCCGGCAGGGTCTTTCTCTGCTGATGAATACCATATTTTCCCTCCAAAATCTGTAAATAAGACAGCACAGGTTTTATAAAATTCTAATGTTTTTTACGACTATGTGAGTTTACAAAATGCTGAAAGAAGGGAGGATTGCTGGTGATAAGGAAGGGACACTCCTCAGGAGAACTGGAAGGCTTTTTGTTTCCCACATGAAGCACTGACAGGAGATGTCACACCAGGGAACCAAGGCCGGGTGGTTTCTGCCTCTTGTTACTGAAGACACAACTCGGTAAAACCCAGGAAAGCTTTCAGACTCCTGCAGAAGCTCCAGCAAGCAGGGAACACAGCTCGTCCTCAGCCTAGCCTGCTTGGTCCTACCTACAGATACCACAGAAATACATTTGCACAAATGTCTGTGAAGAAGAAGAGAAATAGGACACACTACAGAGAGGCACTGTGCAAACGTTGTTTTCCAGTTCACCCCACTCCAATGAGGTGTTTCTGTTATCTGCCGAACTGCGAGCAGTGGCAGCACGCTCAGTCCTTGGCCACGGCTCAGGGTTTCTGCAGTGCTCTCTGCTTGTCCTGCAGAGCACGTTCTGTGCCAGCCCACAGAGGAGCTTTGGTGGAGGAATATGGACAATTCACCTCTCACCTGACCTTTCAAAACTAAGTCTGGAGTGCAATTTTTGGTCTGGTTATTCTGTTTTCTTTTCTGCTTTTCTTCCATGGTTTAAAGCGTTAATTCTGCCCAACGCAATGTAATTTTATTGAGCAATATGAGCCGGAGACAGAATCTTCACTGCCATCAGAACCCAAATGGTAAATAGGCTCTTTCTCTAATTCCTGGGATGTGCTATAACTCAGTTTGAATGTTGAAAGGAAATGGGCCTCCAGGGGAGTCTGGAGCTCTGTTCATTCAAGTTCTAATTAAAGTTTTCCCCTCTCAAGTTTCACTTTATTTTCCGGGGCTTTTGCTCCACGATGATTATTAACATGTGTCCCACAGCCCGGAGATCGTTATACCCTTCCCTGCCCCATATTCCATAGCTGCCTCCTGCTGCAGCCCGGCTGCCTGGCACTCCATCCCGGAGCGTGCAGCTGTTGGCAGGCAGAGGCTGCCCGGCTGCTCTCCTGCAGCAGGCGTTGCTTTCCTCCAGTGCTGCTCGGTCGGATGCTGCTGTCCGGTGGGGACGATCCAGTCCAGGATTTCTTCCAGCCTTTTCTTCATGTTTCAAGAGCCCAGGCCAACTCTGGCTTCCTATTCCAACTCCAGCACGCTTATCTTTTTGGGGGCAGGAATTGTTAGTACAGTCTATCTTGCTTGCTGCAAGTCCTCCCTCTGCTGAGACATGCACTCCGGTGCCGCGTTCCTTTATTTTTTTTTCTCTCTGTCTTTTTCATGTTTTCTTCCTGTTGTTTTTCTTCTTAAATGTGTAAAGTGAAGAGTTCCTCTTCCCCCCTCTCCCTTTCCACTGCACAGAACAACCTCCCGTTGATTACACGCTGGAACTGTTGCTACTTTGCCAGAGGGGAGAGTGAACCTGTGCCTGCATGCGTGTATGTGTAAAATAGACAGAAAAATGTCAATGAACAGCAGGAAAAGTTCTGGGAGACCGTCCTACTACTATCGTCTGCTCCGGAGGTCACGACTTCAGAGACAGCGAAGCAGATCCCGGAGCCGGAACAGGCCGCTTAGTAGGGGTAATTGCAACGAAGTTCTGTTTAATTGGCAGTGCAAAGACATACGTGCTGATGCTTACAGGTAGCTTTGTTCCTGTGTGTAAGAGTGACCTGAGCGAATGTAAGTGTGCCTGCTCCCCGTGCAGCGTGTGTGGGGCTTTGCAAAAGGCCATTGCTTGTGCTGCAGGGATGAGAGGGGAGGGAGAGCTGCTGAATGGAGCTGAGCTGGGCAGCCTGGCTGTAACTCCTCGTGTAACTGTAACTAATCCCATCTTCTCCGTTAGCCACCCATCGGTTATTTCAGCATGTGTAATTAAGGTAACCATTTCTTTCTAGCGAACTGAGATGTTTGGAGGCCTAATTGATGATTATAGATATTTGATTAAGAGATGGTATCTGTGTGCCAAGATGAATTGCTGGAACTTGTTCTCCACGGGCCGAGTATCACCAGGGGTTTCAACATTACAAAGCTGAGTACAGTTTAAGGGCAGAATTTTAAGAGCCTGCAGGTTGTGCTCCAGAGGCACTGGGGAAACCTCTGGGACTTGTATTCCCAAATCACTTTGCTTTTAAAAATCCTGCACTAAAAGGGCCTATTTGTCCTCATCAGCAGGAGTTAGGTCCACAGGGTAATGTTTCTGTAGGGCATACTCACTCATGCAGCCCGTTTCTTCTACTTGAGGCAGCCACTGACCCAGATGCATTTTTAAAACTAAGCTATTCTGGCTCTCTCTGGCAGTGTGAGATACACGTCTGTTGGTGCTCGTGCTTGTTGTTAAAGCAGTCAAAGAGACGGGTGGCTCTGAGTCGTTCTGTGTTGAACTGTCTTTGCAGAAAGGAAGATGAGGGCCATGGTTGGCCTCCAGTGTGGCAATCCTGTCATATTTATAAAGTCCTGAGCTCAATCAAGACCGTGAACTAACTTTTTAGTTGTCGTTCTTGTGTGAATAAATAGCTGTGGCAAAGAGTGCTTTGGCAACACCTCGTGCTCCATCAGGTGTGTGTGCAAATCCAGGCTGGTACTTTGTCCCTGGGGTTAATGGGGTGTACCAGCAGACTGCAGAGCTGACCCCAGGAGTGCAAAATTTAACTTCACACAATGTGCTCTTCCTCCCCTGACTTACGGTACTTTTTCTGGATGTGGAATCATTACTGGGAAAACAATAGGAAGCTAAATCACTCCCTGAGCCTCATCCTTTCCTATAAGCAAAACAGAGTTTTTCTTTCCATGGTTTTGTTTTGGTTTTTTTTTCTGTTCTGCCTGTCAGAGAGGAGTGTCTGTAGATCCACAAGTGTGTAACAGCTCCTCATCCCCCTTTATTCACATCCTGCTCAAAACCAAAATATTTTACTGTCTTTTCAGTTACCGAGACAAACAAGATGTGTTCATTTCTCTTAGGTAACCCAGTATGAACTTATGAGCATAAATTGTCATGAGCACAAGGAATATGCAAGCAGATTTGATTGAAATGGAAATGAGCCCTAATGTTTGTAAGAAATTGGATTAGAACTAAATGAAATCTTCTTGCTGTTGATCCCTCCCTGAGTATTTTGTGTTTGTCACACGTATGCAGGATTCCTGCCTGCTAGGAGAATCATAATGCTCTGCACTCATTTAGCTCTTCTCATCCGTAGATCTTACAGGGATTTGCAAAATCTGGACAAGAATTTTCATTTTCTATATGCCATTTTCTATATTTAAGAGATGTAGAAAGCAAGTTAAGCAAGTTGTAGAGGAATGGTGTTGAGCTGCAAGGTCCTGGGGTGTGTAGGGCCCAGTCCAGGAGCTGGAGGCGGTCTGGGCAGAGTGAAGGAAGAGCAGAATGCAGAATTTTTGCCAGTGGACAATTGCTTTTGGTTTTAATGTCATGATAATTCCCAAAGCCTACAAGCCTGAACAAGGAAGGAACTGAGGATCACCCTCTCAAGTACTCATATGCAGTGTCATTTCCCATTGCTAGCTAAGATGTTCAAAGACCAGATATTCTTAATGGAAAGTTATCACAATCTCATGAGTACTGGAGAGCTTTTACAGGAATCGGCTGTAGTCTATCTTGCCACTTGCTTGTTTCCAGGCCGTTTCCTCAGCAAGTCTCTCTCCCCTTTGCCACAATCCATCCACACAGAGCACCATGGATGCAGCTGGGCGCTGCAGCAGTGAGGCCCGCAGGCTGAGCTTCTCCACGCGGTGCTGCCCAGCAGGCCGGCAGCAAGCTCTGGGCCAGGGGGCTTGCTGGGGGTCAAACAGCTGTAACACATTTAGCAGGAGGAGGAGATCTCTGCTGGCACACGTCCTCTCCGACATCTGGAAGCGCTCGCAGCACCGCACCAACCGCGGATGCGGCTCCCGGGAGGTGCAGGTGCTGCCATCTGCTGCCAGCCCCGCTCCGTGCCACTGCGCTGCGGCGCCGGGCCGCCGGGAGCCCGCCTGGTTTGTGTCTGCCAGGCTCTCTGAGTAAGGAAGAGGCGGTGTTGAAACGCACGTGCTCAGATTCTGCCGCTTCTCTCTGCCAGCCCGTCAGGGGCAAAGGCAGATCGCTCAGCTCGGAGTGTGGCTGCGGGATGCTGCTCGCCCGAGGAAGGCAGCGCCGGGCTGCGGCCATGAGGGCTGGCTGCTGGGGAAGTGGGTCTTGCTGCGGGGGGAGCAAGGAAGAGATGGCCGCTGCCTCAGGAAAGTGTGCTGCAGTGCGTGTTAGACAAGCAGAGTGAGCAGAATTTGCATTTTCTATGCAAGTCTCTAAGGAAAGTTGGGGACTGCTTTCTGTTGGGACTCCAGATGGACACGATCTGATGTAGTGTGCAGAAAAATCTGTCTCACTGCCAGGTGTTTGCAGTGACAGCCAGCTTATTTGATGTCTCATATGATGCCATCCGCTATTCATGGAATTCAGAGTTCTCTGGCCAGCCCTGTTGCCCAGGGCACGTTCATCTCCTGTTCATCTCCTGTTCATCTCCTGTTCATCTCCTGTTCGTGTGCCCAGGCCTGGAACAGCTGGGAAGGGCTGACACTGATGGGGTGGCAAACCAGGCCAGAGCAGGGAGGCATGCTGCTAGGAGGCTCCAGCACACAGAAATTCCTGTAGTCTGATGATGGATAAACAGGACAGGTTTCACTCCACTGTTATATTTTGTTACAATGATGATAATGTTGGATATCTCCTGGCTCTGCCTTCCGCAGGGATTTGGGCATAATGTACTACAGGTACATTAGTTAGAAAGACCTATAAAATCCCCATATCTGCCTATGACCATCTGTTCAGCTCGGAGATGTGTGTAAATATGTGAGGAATCATGGCTATAATTATGATTACTACCAGGTGATCCATCCAATGCAGCAGAAGGCGTTGGGAGGCAGAGAGGGCAGAAGGAAAATACTTCAGCATCAGAATATATCAGCATTCAGAAGCGTCATCTGCCTCTGCCTGCTGTGTGCTGCTCTGTGGCCCTTTCCTGCTATCTCTGCCACTTCTTAATTACGGCCATAATGATGAAGCAGGGCTCAGGGGCAACTGTTCTGAAAATTCAGTTTCCTCATGGAAACTGCCAAGGGTGCTCCATTCACCGGCCTCAGATCCAGCTGCTCTGCAGGCTGTGTGCTCTGGAAGCTCAGTATTTTGTGAGTGTGAGGTTATGTTTCTGAGCATTTACGAGTAAATTGCTTAATTATTGAATCATTTATTTAAAAACTGGAAGCATTGACATGTTTTTCTTTATGGTAATAATAGTTGTTGTTCCAACGTGCCACAGAATGACATGAGGAGGCTGTACCCAGGCTTGCTTTCTAACTAAACCACACTGAAAATTCATGCATCCTTCTCTCGTCTTGTCATAAATGAAAATATGTTGTACACTATATTTGCATATTCTCCAAAAGGAGATGCTGTGGAAATAAGGAACTTCTCCATCACTTATTCTTCTCATTTGTTGTAAGTGATTTTTTTGCCCATGATTAACCACCTCTCCTAAGAAACCACCTTCTGTTGCTAATTTGTCTCAGTGGGACCGAGGCAGGAGCTGTCTGAATTCTTAGTCAGAAGAATTAGAAATAGTGATTTGAATCGAATGCAGCTTTGGCTTCAGCTCTTCCTTCTGTAGAACTCTGTAGGCGATCAGCTGTCGTCATACTGCTGAGAACTCAATAACAGTTTGATTTCCTGATCTTGAAGGTTTCGTGTTTCTTCTCAGATACAATCACAGAATCATACAATCGTTACCATTGGAAAAGGCCACTAAGACCACGCAGTCCATCCATCACCCACCACCACACCTGCTGGTGTTCTATCTAAAAAGCATCAGAGAAGCAACTGCTTCATGTAAGAGCTGGGAGTGCTGAGTCCAGTTATAAACGTGTGTGATGGGATTCTGTAAGCTGGACTGTTGGTGAGAAATATTCACTGTCAGCCCTTCTATGTTTAGCAGTAGTGCTCCAACTGAGACGTTGCTGTATTTGCTCCCAGAATGAAAGAAGCCTCAGGTAGATGCGTTCTCATCTAACCAGTGAGATGTTCAGGGATGGCTGTGGAGTCCTACAGGTGGTCAGTGACAGTGGTGGCACCAGCTGCAGGAGCTCTGGATTCTTCTCTGACTTTCTCTCTGCCCCAGGGTAGCAAGAGAACGTGGGAGTTTTGCTTCTCTGAAATCTTAACCATAGTTCCTACCTGTAAGTCCCACTTGTCCCAGAAATGGCATCTGTAAGAGATAAACAGAAACAGCAAAAGTCTGGATGAAATTGTCAGGGTTGTCAATCCTGCTTAAGAGTAGCTTAGGAATTTACTTTCCAAGGAGCAGCCCACTTAATCCCGTGGCAGAAATTTGGGGATTTTCAGCACTTTTTAGGCAACTTGAAGTCTGACCATTGTCTATTTTTGCTCATCTTCTGCTTATCTCTTTTCCACGTCCTTTCCTTCTGGTAGGAGCCTCCCTTTCCCCCGGCAGCGTTGCTAGGAGGGGCTTATTGCTCCAAAAGGAAATAAGCAGCAGAGTTGCTCCCAAGCAATGCAGAATGAGTTGTTATCTAAAAGCTACAGGTAATAAGTGAGAGAGGTTAAAAACCCGGCCTGCATCCAAAAGGGTACAGCTTCCAACAGCATGCTTAGGGCGGTTTTCCTGAGCTCTGATGTATTGGAGTATGTTTGTGTCCTTACAGCTGTGGCAGTCCAAACAATTTAGACACAGAGCTGCCTTTTAAAGCTTTTAAACCTGTATTTTCCCTCAGAGGTCTTCTAGCATGCCACTAATCCCTTAAGTTATTGCACTGAAGGCACTCTATAATCCTTTCATTTACTCTGGTCTCAATAGAGATGGGAACTAGCTGGGTCAGTTCCCATATTTGGTCATTATCAATTTTGCTTTTTTCACTTCAGACACGAGCTGAGGATAGTTTGCTTTCTTTTTAACACTGCAGAGAATGCTTGGAATTCAGATATTAATTGCTCATGTGTTTGTGTGTACGCACATTAAAATATGTATGCGGAACTCAGAACTTCCTCATTCAGTTCTCTGTTGCATACAGCCTCAGGGTCGGACTTTCAAACTGAGTTTCCCCTGACCTCTTTGGGAACCAAATGTAGAAATGGATGACTTTAAATCTGTGAATTAATACCAGTGTAGAACAGGTGAGTGTCAAGGAACAGTGATCACCACGGGTCATCTCTGGAAGCCCCATCTCCCCACACCCATTGCAGACAGAGCTTTTGGTGTGGGATTTCCTGGCAGTGCTGGTGGCAAAGCTTTGTGGTTTATAACTATTGGCTACTTAGCATTACTTTCAAAGTGCATTTTAGGTTGAGCATTGAAGCATTCACTTTGGGGAAATACATGCGCTGCTACTGCGTAGGCTTTGAGAAACATTGACAGGAATAAGGAAGGCCAAAGTTTCGCTTCATTAACATCAATGCTGAAAAAGGATTCCTCAGATGTTGAGCACTTAATGTTTCTTTTTGAAGAAACCAATTTATTTCAAGTGCAAGTTCCTTTTGTACATTATGTGCTCACACTTTTGATTTCTTGCAGCACTTCTGCGCCAATGAATTTCTTGTAGTGTAGGAGATCAAGCCTGGTCTTGTTCTGAAGTACCCAAATGTGGTAATAGGTGGACTGCTGTAAAATTTGGCATCTGGAGTTAAATTACAGGATGCTTCTTAAGCTTCTTGGTTGCCATAGTAACAAGTAATAGTCATCCTCCGTGATTAAGCAGTGGCCATGGAAACCAAACGAGCAAGTTTTAAATGAAAGATATTTTCCCTTTACATTTTTAGCTGTCAAAGGTTAACAGTTATTACCTTCGTACCCTTGGATGGGAACAAATCCCAGTCTGGTCGGCATATTTAAAGTGAGAAGACTTGTGTTCATTTAAATAGCTTTACTTCTAGGACCAGCTGAATTTTGGGTGAATTCCCACAGAAAATTTCTGAGTGGGGTGTGGTGCATCAACCTTCCTACAGAGAGTGGCTGCAGTTCAGCGTGAGTGCTAAAAGGTCCTGCAGTTCTGCAGCTCAGTGCTGAGGGAACCAAGGCTGCCCCTCAGGAGCAGAGCACCCCATAGGCATCCTGCAGAAAGCCCTGGAAAAACAGAACACCTCTGTGACCCGAAGCTGCCGGTAGCCCTCCTGACCCTGGTGGATTCTAACTGCAGGAAGCTGTGTTTTCAGGCTTTCTGTCACTGTTGTGTTTTAATGCTGTCTGGGAGATCATTGGTAAAGACACTGCATTTTGTCCAGCAGATACCAACTATGACTCCCATCCAGTTAGGTGAAATCTGTTCTTCTCCAAGTGAAACTGCATTCTGCTTTTGTGAACAACACTGAAGCTCCTGCAATGTCAAGGCAATCTAACTCGGATTAATTGGCTCTGGGCATTAAGAGTCTTTCAGGCTGATGTAAGAGCTGCATGTGCTATGTGGATTTCAAATCTTAATGTTTGGTCTATTATGCAGATGGATGTGAACGGAGATATGTATGTGACCCCATTTATCTCTCTAATGAAGTGCCATCAATGGAACATCTGTTTCTTTGCTGTAGAAGATGAAATCTCTGATGAATCATGCTTATAAATTAAGTGTTTATTTATTTAATATTCATTTTGCCGGTTCAGACCTGTTGGAGCAGTCACCACGCACGACTGCAAAAAAGGCCTCGTAATTACCCTGCACCAAGTTCTGTGTGCATCTGCTGCTGCTTCCCACGCAGTGCGGGCTGCCCTGGGCTGCTCCGTGCTTCCCATCCGCAAAGCTCTGCCCTGCAGAGCAGCCCACCGAGGAGCTGGGCCGTGCAGGTGGGAGCACAGGCATGGCTGCACTGCGACTGTGCGGCTCCCATCTCACCTGCGTTACCATTGTGGACCTTGAGCAGAAGGCAAAAGGGATTACAGACAGACTTGTAAGAAAAGCAGTGAGCTCTGACCCCAGCCAGGTGCACAGACAGGTGGGAGCGTGGATTAAGAACAGGCAGGAGCTCGGGGGAAGCCAAAATGAGACCCAGCTTAAACATCCAACTGAAATTTGCATTGAAGTAAAGGAGCAATTGATAGAGAAGTCAGGTGGAGTTGTGAGCTCTCTGGCAGGGGGCTGTAATGGGGCAGCAGGCCTTGCAGCAGCCATGTCAGCTGTACGGGCAGAGCACGGCCAGAGGCTGCAGAGCATCCTGGGCAGGGGATGCTGTGCCCCCACCTGTCCCCATGGTGTGGATGGGTGGCACGGCTTACATCTGCAGAGCCACATATGACAGAATATAGAAGTCTCTCCTTTGCCCTGGATGATGTCTGTGAATAGGCAGCCATGCTGATAAAGTGCTGCAAGAAAGCAGCACGGTAACGGTTCAGAATCTCTGCAGAAATGTTAAGCATGATGGATGAATCTAATTTAAATCTCCCCTGAGCTGACTTCTTGTTCTGCAAACTCCACATTGCTTGTCTTTATCATCACATAGGAGGAAGCTGATGTTCCACTTCACTTTATCATCCTTTCCAGTTTAACCAGGGCAGTAGCAGTCTCTCCCATCTGGTCCCCAGCCAGGCTACAGCTTCATCTTTTTTCTGATGTATTTTTTAAATCCGAGTTTGATTTCAATTTTACCCTGGAGAAAAGGCTCCTAATGATATGCTGTTAGCAAAAGACGAGCTTGTTCTCTAGACATCACACCAGAGGAAGATAAATATCATACATATTTTATTTCCAAGACTGATAAATAAGGAATAAAAAATACCAAGTATATATTACAGATGTCTAATTAAAAATACAAGACAGTAAAAATTGAGGTTGTAATGAGGGCTCCTCAATCAGTGTGATTTACTGCTTATTTGTGAAAGTGGGGTTAGTTTTCTGGAGGCTGTGTATTCTGTCCCTGTGGCCACTCAGGCACCAGGGCAAGGCCCTGCACTTGGCTCTTACTTTTGCACGTGGATCTGTTTCTGAATGCACTGCTCAGTTTTGCAGTGCTGGGTGACAGCAAATAAAACAGAGAAATGGGTGCATTTTGAGTAGACAGAAAAAAATGGCACTGCTTTTTGAACTACTGGATTCCAGAGCCGCTGATGGCACTTGCTGAGGAGTGATATGAGGAATGTTAGATATCATTCAGTCCGTGCTATCTCAAAACCTGGCACGGAGAGGACATGAGATCCATTAAAGTGCACCGTGTGCTATGGCAAGGGTCAACACATCTAAAAATCATTACTTAACAAAGAAAAAGAAGCTCTTCTTGCAGAAAATGTTAGTCCTACTGTGAGGGAACACAGTCGTACTCTTTAACTGATGGGAAACAGTCTGTCCCAATGTTCTTTATGAGTTGAACTGTTTTCTGTTTTCCAGCCAGCCCAAATAAAGCTCTTCAGCTGCACAACTGCTCCAGGCACCGCACTCGTAGCCACAGAGGTCAATAGGACTCTTGCTGGTGCTTCAGATGTGCTTTGATTTGTAGGTGCTCTGTTCAGACCAGGAGTTGGACTTGTGGTCCTCCTGGGTCCCATCCAACTCAGGATGTTCTCTGATTCAGATGCCTCTTTGTACTTCCAGGCAGTGGCACAGTTGGTCAGAGGATGGCAGTCCCTCTTTTAAGCTCATTACAGTGGTTTTGTAACACTTATGTCATCTGTGAGGGAAACAAAGGTAAAGGTGAGAGGCTTGAACATGTTTGGTGCCATCACTGTGGAGAGCATCAGTTGTAGGCACAACAACAGCCTGTGATGGGTGCGGGAAAGGCTTTGTGCCAGAGTGTGGCACAAAGGGCAACTAATGATCCCTTGTTGCTGTTGGTGTTTTCTAACTAAATGGTTAGATAAATGAGACTTTTTTTTACAAGCTGTAGTTCTGTAAACATCCTTAATTGTCTGAGAAGCTGGTGAGAGCAGGAGAGCATGAGTGCTAAGTGAGCGGGGAGTAAATCACAGATTCTGATGTGGGAGAGTCCTGGGTGCAGGCAGTGACATTGCTCTGCTTTACAGATTTACAGTGTATTTAAGCAAGGGATTCTCAGATGTGGAAAGAAATAATTTTATTGTAATATAAAAAGCGGTGGTGACGCAAACGTTCATTAGCCTGGGGAGTATCCATTCTGGATGTTCATTAGCTTTGCTTTTAGATGAGTCTGATTTTTCTGAGGGCATCATTACCTGCCCTAAACTTTTGCTTCTCAACCATTTTTACTTGAAAGTCAATTTTACTGCCTAATAAAGGCTTGACTTTTAATTAATTTTATGTGGCATAATGGTCATAATATTGCAATGAGGGATCAGCTGGAATTCCCCAAGGAATCATTAAGGCGATGGGTGAGATGTTCCAATAAATAGCTGTGCAGGTAACGGAGCAAAGAATCTGACCTCACATCTGTATTGCACGTCCAGCCGAGCGGAACAGGAGCAGGTCGTGTCAGTGAGCATTCCTGATCTGTCAGTGGCTCTGCACTCATCTTTGCCCATTGGAAAGCAGACGTTCTTGCATCCCTGCTTCCCACCCAAGCCATTCTTGCCTCTTGATGGAAAAAAGTGGCTGAATTCAGTGCTTTCTGACTTTTTCCCAGGGTAATACTCCACTTCTGAAAAGTGCCACTTTTCCAACAGCATCTTCTAAATAGGCCATTGGGTTCAGACGAAAGCTCCATCTTCCCTCCTGGACTCACGTGGCCACCTCAAAACGCAGATTCTCCTCCAACCTCTTCTGTTTGTTCTGAATCACACAAACACTGCAAACATCTCCTCTCCAGGGATTTGTTTTAACTCATCAATGCTACTGTGAGCCACGGGAAATAAATCACTTCTGACAGTGTGCACCTCCTCCTCTCCTCTGTTGGGTGTGTGACAAGGAGTTACTAGATAATGCTGAAATTAGAGAAGTAACAGCTAAATTCATTAAGCAATAAAATTAATTCACAAAGGGTAATTGTGTGAGCAGGAGACCGGTAATTCCTGTTCCCTCTGGTTTCGCAGAAACTCCGCCCTGCCGCAGCTCCAGGCAGGTGCTGCAGAGCCCCGCTCCAATGGGGCAGCACGGGGAGGGCTGGCAGAGCAGAGCACACCTCCATTGCTGGGTCACTGCCCAGGTCAGCAGCCAGCCTGCCCTCGCCAAGCCTTGCGTGCAGGGTCTGTTCCATCAGCTTTGGGTTCTGATGAGCTCTTAGTTTTCTGAGGAAACTCCTGAGGATCTGGTGAAGTTTTCTTGCATTCTCAAGTCTCTGTTCCTTAAAGCACATCACGGTGGTGCTGTGAAGGAACCTGGCGGTTCCCAGCCTCCTGCTGAGCCTCCCCAGCCGCTGGCCTGCCCAGCATTCCGGGCATACCTCTCCTCTGTTGCCTCCGATGAAGTCATCATCTCCACTTCTCTTATTCCTGGCTTGTTCGGAGTGCCATGGCATGTGTGCTGCTGACAAGAACAGCTTCCTTTTGGTGAGTCGAGGGAGACGTTTTCTCATTGCTACCTCCTCAGTCAGGTTTGCACCTCCCTTTCTCTCTTGGAGTTGGAACGGCTTCATAGCAGAAAATCGACTTGCTGGGAAGCGTCTGCTTGTTGGTTATTCATTCCAGCTGGGTCTCTTTGCTTTGTTTGTGCTGTCTCTTCCACCGGCTGATCCCTGGAATCGTGTGTCAGACAGCAGGAGAGGGGGAGCGCGTGAGGAGGGATGAGCAAGCAGGAGGAGCTGATGTATTTCGTTCCCACTAAAAAGAGCGTAATCCCGACGATCTCCGGGACTCGCTGTGATTCACAAGAGCAGGTAATGCAAATGTGTGAGCATCTCACTTGTTAGGTGAAAAGTAAACTGTATTAACACTGTGTGTGTTGCACTTAATGACTGCTGTGCAGCAGCGTCTGAGGAGGACGGCGGTGATGCTGAGCGGGTGACCCATGCTCGTGCCGTCCCACCACTGATAGCACAGCAGCCCCGGGGCTTGTTGCTCTGGAACAATTTCTCAGTGTGAAGAACAAGCATGGAATAGTAGTGAGGATTAATTATTCTGCTAATTCAGATGCCTTGAATTAGTTATCAAGTATGTTTACTGTGGTACAGAAACAGTTTCAGAAGTGTTCATAAGCCCTAGGACCTGAATTAATGCGTAATGTTTACACTGCGTGTCCTTCTGTTGGCAGTGAACTCAGTGGGATGCATTCCAACCCCGGCAGCTTATAAAAACTCCAAGCACAGTATGCACCAAAAGGCACTGTGGACCAGACTATGTCTGATAACTTAGGGGAGGTTTTGGGTTTTGTTAATTGCAAAGATGATTATCTTTGAAGATCTTATGCTGCAGTGTGGGAAACCCAAAACATCACAGCCTTCTGTAAATATTTGGAAAAGCAGGAAGCACTTTTGTTTGTTTCTTCTTGCTTGGGTTCACCTGTGCTTGCACAATACTGAGCCCAAGCCCAGTACAGCCACAGCACTGCAGGCCTGGGAGCTGTGGGACATGGGCTGCAATAGGCACATGGGAAGTAAAAGCAAATGTGAGTAGCAGTGCTTGGTGTCACTGTGTGAGCAAAGTGCCCAAAAGTGCCATTGGTAATGGGGAGGAATGTAGATGAGGAATCGCTGCTACAATAGCACAGTTCTCAGAGCAACCTATGAACCATTTCCAGTCTCATACTGAGATTTCCAAGAGCTTCTAGACCAGAAAATATGCTTAGGTGGACCCGGCTGTCCAACAGCAGTGAGACGTCTTACTGCTCATCTGTATTTATGCTATTTATGTTCCTTTATCGGGGCAGTGCTGTAGGTGGTGGAAATGGCAGCACTGCAG
The DNA here is from genome assembly GCF_951394365.1 of Tetrao urogallus. Classification (NCBI taxonomy): domain Eukaryota; kingdom Metazoa; phylum Chordata; class Aves; order Galliformes; family Phasianidae; genus Tetrao; species Tetrao urogallus. The sequence continues at coordinate 8,636,389 of NC_136832.1, forward strand.
GGGCTCCTCGCCGTGCCCCAGAACTGCTCCACACAGCCCTCCTGCTGCACTATCATCCTCATCTCGTGAGGACGACTCCAGGGATTTTGGGTCTCTGTCTCATGAAGGAGAGGTTTGGAGGTTTTCAGTTCATAACAAATTGAGGACTTTGTGTCAGCAAATAGCGTCCTGAGATAGCGCGTGGTAAATCCCCAGGTCAGATCAAATCTAGAGCAAATAAGCGGACAAATAGAAGGTATAATCCTGGAATTTCAGTGAGCTGAGGGATAGTACTTGGCTAACAGAGAAATTCAGTGGCTGGTGAGGATGTTGTCTGCTAATAGACAGCGCTGCTGGAAATGGCAGATGCTGAACCTGATCTCTGTAGCTGGCTCACCTTGTGCACGAGTGCAAATCTGCCAGGAATCACAGAAAATAAAGGAGTGCCTCAGAGCAGCACCTGCCAGCTCTGTGCCTGGGGAAGGAGCTCTGTGTGCTGAGCATGGCATCACCAGGAGAGCTCTGGCCCACTGAGTTTGGGATAGGCTTAAATGTACATAGATGGTCAATTCCAATATATTACTATCTGCGTCAGGAGAAGACTTCTTCCAGTGGCTAACATAAACGTCTGCTCTAAATTAAGACATTTCTTTGTCTGCTCCTGGTGGATACACAGCGGTTTGTTATTGCTGCCTCACAGCTCCCATTGCTGCTCCTCTGCTCTACTCTCCATGCATGGCAGCCTGGCTGGGAGCTTTCTTCTCACCAGAAAAGGGCTGCTTCAACCTGTACATATCCTTACTTGTCAGTGAGCAAAAACTGCTCTGCTGTGTATTTCTGCTAGTAAGGAGATGCTAATTTACTTGCATGCCACTTTTACTTCTCTTTAAAATAAAAAATTTCCCTTTGAAACAAATAATTCCCTCCACACCCAGTCCTCCTTCTAGTTATTTCTGGTTTCTTATAAAGAGTTTTGTAATGTGTCTCCTCCAGTGATCCCCACAGTGCTTATATAAGGCTAGCATGGAGCAGTGACTGTAAGCTTGAGAACAAGAGGCATTGCTGCTGACCCACCTCTGTGCTTTGCTCTGGGTCGGAGTTGTGCCAGCCAGCTTTGCTTTGGGCAGATCGTAATCACAGAGTAATGATTTAAGAGAACAGTTTGTGACTTCAGTGCAGTGACATTAGAGCCAGGTATTAATCAGCCCTGGGTCATAACACACTGTCCTTTCTTCTGAGGAGGTCTGACCTGTGTGGTTAGAGGAGGAAGCAGACCGAGAGTTTGCAGCAGCAGAAAGCTGTGCTGTGCTCTGACATCCCACAGCAGGGAAGGCAGTGCTGTGCAAAACTGCCCATCCTTGTCCCGTGCAGGAGGCTCAGCTCTGACCTGCAGCTGCTTCTCACCTAATCCCATCATTCCTGTTTTCCAGCCATGCATATGAGAAGTGCTTTATACGGTATTTATTGGTCTGGTCATCAAGAAAATGCAAAGCAGCTTATTTGGTCATCTTGTGGTCTTGAATTCACTTCCAAAGTTCTGTATTCCAGTTGCTCCTTTATGACAGCCCCTAAAAGGCCACTGTTCAAAGGGAGGCACTGGGAGCCTGAATATGGAAAGAGGAGGTACCAAAGGACTTGGTTGTTCCTTGAGATTCAAAGTGCAGCATTCTGCAGAGAAAGTAAGGAAGCAATCAGAGGGCTTGGCCAGGAGTTGTGAAAGCACTGAGCTGGCTGACTTTGGCCGTTGGGCTCTTGGGGAGGTTGCAGGGTGACTGGTGAGGAAATACAGGTGGGATTGCCAACCAAGGAAGATGACACTGAGCACCCATCCAGTCTGCAGTAGGAATCTGCAGTCTGTCCCTTTGCAGTAGCTAAGGGTACTTCTCAGGAACTGTTGAGTGGAATTGCAGCTATTGATTGTTTCTTATAGAACCTGGGTGACAGCAGACCTTGGCAAGGGGAAGGCCTTGCTAAGGGGACAGCATTCCTTGCCAAGACCTGATTGCAGCGAATTGCAGATGGCAGAGGCTGAGAATTGGCAAACAAACAGCCTCTAAGTACTATTAGTTATGAGAATATAATTGTCTGAGAAAATCTGAAGGATAGGCTGTTCCATCTTTAGATTTCTTTGCACGCTGATTTGTAGAAGCCTCCCTTTAGCAGCCTCTGCCGTCAGATTTCCCTGTGCAGCAGGTATTCTACAGGCTACTCATTCCCAGGATCCATAGTAATGATGTCATTCGTGGGCATTCCTGTTGTGCGTGAAACTGTGTTAGAATGAGTTCCCCAAGTTTACGTCAGCTCCTTTTTTTGTGGGCATTTTTGTGCTCTCCAATTTTTTGAAAAAGGAACAGCTGTGGGAAAAATGCGCTCTGTGGTGTCACTCTGAAATAGCTGCTAATTTACTGTTGCCTTTGCTTGGATTCCGTATTGTTTAGTAAATAAATTGGTTACAAATCCATACTGTCCTTCAAAAGTGGTCAAGAGGAAATCTCTGGAGGAATTAGAGAACTGAAACACCCTGTGCCTGTAACCCCATCAGCAGTTTCCCTTGGGAGTATGACGTCCACATGTACAAGCATCTGTACTTTGCATATAATTGTCACTCAGCTGGCTGTGTTTTCTGTTTACTCATCTGCAGACAGGAAATAACGATAATGCCAACCTGTCAGGCATCATCTGAAGGTTACGCTTTTGTAAAAAATGCTAATTGTTGGAGGTGAAAGTCTTGCTGATTGAACATTGTTCTGGGCGGCTGCAGGAAACGCGATGGTGGCGCTGGCTCATTTGCAAGGGCACCTCAAAGGAAGGAGCTGCATTTTGCGCGGCCTGCTGCCATTCCTGCACTTATATGTTGTAATTCTCCTTTGTCTCCTCTGCCATCCACAGAGTCCCCCCCCGAGAGGTGTGGGCAGAGGCGCACGATGCCCAGCGGGGTGGCGGAGCGGAACCCCACCATGGAGCCTGCAGCCACAACGCCCTTCCGCGTCACGGTGAGTGTCTGCCTGCTGCAAGGGAGGAGGATTCACTCAGCCCGGGAGTCGAGGCGGTGCTGTACACGGAACAGCTTGGCTACCTCTTACTGAGTACACATGGTATTGTTGGATACTGTCAGCAACAAGCAGCTGTAAAATGTTTCTTTGTAAAGCAACAAGATTTGTATTAGAATCCAGAGCAGGTTTGGGTGAGTTGTTCCATTTGAAAGATTTTCCCAGTGAGGTTTCATTTGTGAATCCTTGGGTCATGCACTTTATTCATAGATGTACTCCCCACTCTGAAACTACCTTACATCCTCATCCTTCTACAGAAGCTTCTACACAAAGAGCCTGCCAGGCTGATGGCTCCCCAGAAACTGTTATCCTCTCCTAGCAGGAGCCAGGAGGAGCCATTCTCTGTTTTACATTTCTTCAGTCATTTTGTTTTGCAGTTCTCTGCTAACATTGCTGTTTTGTTGTGATAACAGTAGGTAAAGAATGGGAAGTCATTGGGGAGTGGAAAAGAGCAGCACCACTAACATGAGTAACAGTGATACCAAACACAAACAGAACAAACCGGGTCTTTGAACTCCGTGGGGATGGGAACTACTGTGTCCATTACAAATAAGGGAGCCAAGGACACAAAGAAGTCAGTTAGTGGCTGACCAAGGGAGCTGTTGTTGCTGAGCCCTAGGTCTAAGATGTGCCTAGGTCAGAGTTATTGCCAAGAGTTTCACTGCAGAATCTGAAAGAGGAGGGAGTCCAACCACAGAGCTCTGCACTTCCTGCCTGCCTGCTCTGCTGTAAGTTGGGCTGTGCAGGCTGGCTCACAGCTTTAGAGATTTTTAGGCCCTGTCATGCCTCAGAGATCAGCTCTGGACTGAGTTAAAAGTCTTCTTTAGTCAGAACGTGCACAGCGACGTGTATCAGTGCTCCCCCTCTAACATCCTGCAGGTATTACATAGGCTTCTAGAATGGATCGCCTTAATTTTTGCAAGGATTATTTATCTAACTGATAATATCAAATCCAAGTAATTATTTAATTTAGGAGTATGCTCAGAGGAGTACACTGAGGCACAGTGATGGGATCAGAACACTTCCCAGAAAGCAGGCACTGAAGTTGGAGCTGCGAGTGGCTGATTTGCTTTTAATGCATCATTGGCCCCAACACATCTGCAGTCAATGAAACGGCCCGTTGGGAGGCTGAAGTTTTGTAATCAGCTGAAGACACCAAGGTCTTTTGGGTAAGATTTGGAGGTAAACTCCATTAAAAGTAAGGGAAATGCATTCATCAATTTTTAAGAATAAGTATGAGTATCGTGCCTTACAGATGAGCTGAGTATGAGTGATGGCCACGGCCGCCAGGAGGTTATAGTTTTGAAAGGGAAACATCTGCTGGATGTGGATAATAAGCTTGAGCACAGATATTTTCATTTAGAGACAAGGCCAGTGGTCTTGGAGCTGGTTTGTCTGATGTGTGTTTATATGTTTCCTCTGCAAACCACACCTACTCACAGGCTCAGCTGCTTCATAACAAACTGAGGTGAGTAAAACCAGAATTTCAAAGGAAAGACAATGGTGCAATCTAAAAAAAAACCTGAGCACACCCAGTTCACCTGAGAACACTGGTACTGGGAATGAATCACTGCCAGTGGTTTGCATAAGGAGTTTATTTTAGTTCTGCAAGTTGTGAGTTAGTGACTGCACAACATTCTCTCCAGTGTTTATATTCTGTAGGCACAGTATCCAAATGCATGTTGAATATGTAAGGAGGAGGGGTTTGGAGCTGACGTGTTTGCTAAATGAGATGGGAAGAAGTGCTGAAGGCAGTGAGTGGATGGCAGGAGCTGAGTTCTGTTGGGAAGGTGTGTATGGTACACAGCAAATACTGAAGATAATGAAACAGAAAAACAATAAGAGATTTGCTGTAGGGGTGTATTTGGTTTTCTTCTTTTAGAGCTGATGAAAGTTGTTCTCCCAGCACTTCCCAGTTCAAGCAGGGCAAAACACAGAGAGTGTCCTTAGCTCTGGCTCCCCTTGTGGCATCACATTCCTGCTAAACAAGGTGCGTGGTGTTCCAGTGCCAGCAGAGAAACTAAGTTTTTGTCTCTAACCCCTTGTTCCACAAGCCATAATCTGTCTGAATTGATTGCCAGTTATAAATGTTCTGATCCTCTGAGAGCAGCAAGCAGGAACACAGTGAAGCTAACTGAATAGGCATGCTTTTGCTTTGTGTCTTTTGTTCCACAGAGTCTGCCTCCGTAAATGAGCATCTTTGAACCTTAAACACTGTACTAGCGGTGAAAGAGGCAAAGAAGGATGGCAAAATCTGGATTCTTCAAAAGACTGTGGACCTGGTAGCATTTTTCTTAGTGCATTTGTAGTCAGTGAAAATCAAATGCTGCTTGTTTCTGTTCCAAGGACATGCCTCCTGCTTCATGTTTTTGGGGGAGTTATTCCCAGGGTTAAGCAGGTCCGCTCATGGTAGTGAGCCAGCCTGTCTGGGATGTGGTTGCTCCCTCTGACTGGCTGGGTTATTCAGTATGGATTAAGTAAGGGCAATCATCAGATGGATAATACGTAGCATTTATCTCCTCTCAGCTACTATGCACTATCATCTCATTTCTGTTTCTGCTCAGCCCTCCGAATGTTATTGCCATTAATATGAATGGCTTCATTACGTACATAGTTTTTATGGCTGCCCAGATCTCAGCATATGTCTGACTTAAGAAATATTCTCCCTCACCTTCCTTCATTAACCAGACAGGAGCATTAGCAGTCAGTCCACTCCAGCCACTGGGAATAGTAATTAGCGCTGTAGTTTAGTGGTAATGGGATTATTACTTTTGAGCCTTCTGCTGTAGGTTTTGATGTTGTAGGCTTTTCATATTTTATAGCTGATTGTTCTTCCCTGACATCTCCATCCTTCTGCGCTGGTCTCCAAGGGACTGCTAAGTTCAGGAGCTGTTGCATTCAGCTATTTTGATGGTGTTGCACTCCCAGTTGCTTTCTCTCAGTTAAAAACTGCAAGCAGTATTGAAGCAATCTATAGTGGAATCACTCTCTTCCCACTCTGAAGTTTGCCGGGCAAGTTATGGTTAATTGGGTGTTACATTTTTTGAGGCAACTTTGGAAAACAACAGCTTATACGAGTTTTTCGAGTCCTAAAATATAACCTTGAAAATCAAGCCTTATGTTTTTAACATCTCAGTACGTGAACAGCTCTGTGTGATCTGTTCTTATTCCTTCCTCATCGAGAATTTTTAATAGAGCTTATTAAACATTAGAGGAACACCCTTAATCTTAGTCATCTCAAGTTGTAAAATAATTATATTCCATTTAAACCTATCTCGCTGAACTTCGGTGCCATCAGAGCTTTGTAGGATCTGATGCAGTCTAATGAAGCCAAGTCTTTAATCCAAGTAACTCTCATCTGCGGCTGCCGATTCTGAAGCTGCTCTGAGCATTAGTTCAGAATTCAGTTTCGTTCTAAATCTGATTGGAAAACTAGGAATGTAATTCACATCGACAGCTATACAGCGCTTTGTGTGGATTAGCTGGAACCTTTCTGAGTGCTGCAGCAGTGCCTGGGAGCAACAGATGTGGTGCGTGTCAGTATCAAACCCAAATGCAAGCAAGAACATTCTTGGATTTGTTGTGTTGTACCTGGCAACACTGATGGAAGAGACTGACCCTGTCCACACACACATCTTAGCAAGAGACACTGAGAGTGAAGTGTCTTCTGGGCCCCTCCCCGTTTGGCACGATTCTGCCTCTTGAGTGAGGAGACCTAATAAATAAGGGCTTTGATAGAAGTCAGTATCTGAGGACAGAAAGGCAGAAGGCATGACTTAGCACGAGATGTCAGTTCTTGGTAGTGACCTGGAGCTGCTGCCCTGACGGGGTGTTTGGATGCAGCTGACCGTGCTCCAGAGCTGCGGGCAGCACCGCGACCAAGGGCTCCTCCAAGGGAGGAGGCTGAAGTCCTGCCGTTGAAACCATTCACTTGTTACAAGAGTAAGGAGAGGCATTAGCTGCTCTGCACGGCATTCAAGTAGCTTTACGTTTGAAATGGATTAACCTGAAATCTGTGTTGTATTTTACCAAACGCAGCCACCAGGAGATGAGAAACTCCACCGGCTGATAAAGCCTGCATGCGCTCCGTGCGTCCCGCAGGGAAACGACGGGCAGGGAGAGGTGGCGAGACTTTCCATTGGAGTGCTGCCATCTGTCGACTGCTTTTCTTCAAGCCTCGTTTACGGGGCTCGCGCATTTCCCAGCCCAGGAGGAGCCCCAACTGGCACCGCTTGTGCAAAAGGGGCACTCGGCGATGGAACCAGGGGAACAGAAGGATTTCCTGCTATTATTCTTGCTCACTGATGGTGCGAGGCGCTTCCCTCTTAACAGAATGGGTTAATATGATGTGCAGTCTGAATATTCTGAGTGCTGTGAGCAGGCAGAAAATGGCACTGCCTTTCTTACAGAGCTGTGTTTGATGAACCATGTGTGCTTTCTTGCCCCCAAAACGCTGAATGGGGTTTAGAATTTTCTTTTCTCAGCCCTTTAATCCTCAAGTCCAGCATCAATCATCTGCTTTCCATGATCTCAGAAAACGTATCTGTGCTTCTTGGAGTTGAAGGCACACTGGCCACAAAACCCACAGAATCCATCCATGGAGTTGTGTAAATTGGATCAGAGAGGAGACATTTCTCGCAGAAGTTTCCAAACCTGGTGGTGTGCACAAATTCCACCCCTGTCATCAGTAGTTGTGAAGGTAACTGACAGCTCCACGTCTTCTCATGGTCATTCATTTTCTTACTGTCTGCTGTTCTGCTCTTTGGATGTGACGCCTTGGAGCAGGAGCTGCTCTCTGTGCTTCCCAGATGGGATGTGGGCCTGGATGCTGCTTTGCTGCAAATCATTGCAGAATGGATTAGGTTGGAAGGGACCTGAAAGATCTCATCATTCCAAGCCCCGTGCCGGGCTGGTTGCCCCCAGCAAATCGGGCACTAAGTGTGCCCAGCATGCAGTTTGCTGTAGTGAGGCACTGGAGCCACAAAGAAATAGGAAATCTTTCTAGGTTTTACCTCTGCTTCTAATGTTAATGTGTTTTCTTGGAGGTTTTCTTTCTGCTTGGGTTGAGTACACAGCTGAATTTACAGTGATACATTAGAAGCTACGCTTATGGCATTCCTCCATCTATCCTGCTTTTAATCCTTGATAAATGAAGTATTAAGCACTAATGGCATACCAGTAAATGGAAACTCCTGGAGAGATGAAAGCGAGTGACCCTGCTACCACTGCACTGAGTAATCTGAAATAAAGGGATCCCAGTTCCAACTGCTGGCAGTGGCAGACCAAAGGACTTTTCCCAAGTTTTCCCAGTACATCATATGCACTTTTTTCCATTTCATTCCCAATATTTTTTTTCAAAAGCAGTCACGTAAATGGTGTTCTAATGGTTTGACTTTGGCAAATGTATCTTCCTGCATTTTGTAAAGAGCTGAATGGTGCTTCCCTCGGCATGAACAGCCCGTCTTTAATTGAAATGTAATTGTTTACTAAACCATTCCAACTGGAAGGGAAAATTACTATCATTTTGGTCTGTGGCTGCATACATTAGAGCACCCTTTTACGGGGACTGAATTTAAGGAGAATAGGAACATTATCACAGGCGATATATAAACAGAAAGCTATTATCATTAAACTGTCAACTGCAACTGAATTTGGATAACCAGCATTAGAGGCAGCAAGAAGTATGCAAATGACTTTGAGAATGTATCTGTCAGCTCCGACACTGAGGAACGGGACATGCTTGGGAGCTTTGAGTTGCTGAGCAGTTGAGGGATCAGAAGAAAAATGAGGTCATCTTGAGCATTTGCAGTTATTTCTCGTCTCACTGGCAATGTTTTGCAAAAATTAGGAGCGCTGCTTCACTGTCAGATTTGTTTCTGTCAGGTACAGTATGAGCACGCAGACTTTGTCCTCCCAACGCCTGTGGCTGATGCACTGCCAGGCTCTCCGCTCAGGTGGCTGCCTATTAGTGCTCACATTTTGCAGCTGGGAAAGCTGGAGGAAAGTTACCTACCTTAAATATGACCACGCAGCAAAGCCAGGAAGCATGTCCTGAGGTGAATTCCTTCATTTCTAATTCCCTGTCCTGGTGGTAGCCACTGTTCAGCTGCTCCTAATTGCTTCTCCGAATCATCCTCTGGTTTTAAGGGAATCAGATGTTCTCCTCCATGTTGATGCTGTCATATGAATAGGAGTAAGTGGTTTTCTGGCCTCCACATCATTGCTGTGGGGCAGATGTGATGGCCTTTCCTACCATTGGTGTCAGCACCCCATTATCTACTTTTTAATTGCCTGCTATTAGAATTGCTGCCTTCCCTCTTATTTTTAAGTCACACCACTCGTGTAAATCTCACAAGTAATGTAAATCTCTGGTCTTTAAGTACTGTGTGTGCTTTATGAGACATGGGACAAATTCCAGTTGGGGGTGCTTAGTGCTAGCACAGCAATTGGGAAGTGAAACAGATCGCTTTAAGCGATTTGAATCTGAGCTGGAGTGCTGCAGAATTTCTATGTAAACACAGCGGTTCCAGCTGGGGGAGTTCTGGGAGGCAGCATTGCTCCAGATCCGTGGCATTGTCAGGCTGCAGCATTGAGCTGCCCTTCAAACTGCTGCGGATTTATTGTGTGCATCAAGCAGGAGTCAGGAACGGTGGGATAAAAGGTGTGCTGTGACCTGCTTCACTAAAAGGACCCGGCAAGGCAGAGTATGGATTTTTTTCCTTTTTGAACTGCGTATGTTCCAGCGAGGTCTCTTTTTAGAGCCTGCAGCTGTCTGAAGGACAGCTGTACAGAAAGGAGGAGGCATGGGGCTCATCGACAGCTTAATTCACACACTGAGGCTGCTTTCCTTTAAAAACACTACTAATCCTATTTTAGGTTTGTGGGGCATGGTTTGGCCTGCTTGTGGTTGCCATCAAAGTGACATGGCTGCACAGCCAAGTGTACGGACCGCAGCAAGGCCAGCTCTGCTGCTACGTGCGGCAAGCAGGACGCAAGAGGAGCTGGCGTTGCCAGCACACATTTGATGCTTTGTGCAAAAAGGATTGGCAGAGTCTGGTCAGCTCCTGAAGGCAGTCAGACTCTCTCATTTAATCTACAGTGGTGGCAGATCCCCTTCCTGCGCCCCTCCTGTTGGAGTAGCACGAGAAATACCAGCAGTTCTGTATGTTTTCATGGAGGGAACCCATGGGAGGAATATTCAACATTTAGGCTGTAAGTAGGGCTAATAGGAAATGCTAATTCACATTTCATTCTTTTGATCAGTGTATATTGAATGATAATTACAGTGATAGTAGTTGGCACTTCTGTAGCACCTTTCATCTGAGGCTGTTAAAGTGTTCTGCCAATCTCAATGAATTCAAGCTTGCAGTCACTGTGGGGTTGCAAATTATCATAATGCCTTAAACTAAATGGGGAAACTTAGGTCTGGAAGGATTATATGACTTTCCCCATCTTTCATAATCTGTGTAAAAGAGTTGGGACTGCACAGTAATGCTGCTGGCCATCTTTCGTGCGGAGCAGTTCAAGGCATGACTTAAAATGATGAAAACTATTGAAGCTGTCCAGAGGGCTGTACTTACACTGCCTGTTGCTTTGTTTGTGGCAATTTCACAGTTTGCTATCTGCTCAAGCATCCTGCTCTATTCTGTTCTGTTGAAATTGTTTGGATTTTATCCACAAAGAGCAACCTGGAGCTCTCTTTGGATTCTCTGCCGATGTACCAGCATCAATTCTTTACAGTCTTCCGAAGGCTGATTTGAACAGGAGAAATTAGCTCTTGCTCATTTCAAAATTACTACCAAATATTTTTTTATTGTATTTTAACCCTCTTCCTGGAAATCCAAATGCAAACACCCTGTGCTCATTAATGGGCTGTGGGAAGATTCATCTGAGTAGCCTCACTCCAATGGAATGAATGAAAAGTTAAGAGTAAAAAACCAAAGTTTTGCTTTCTTTAAACCTCTCAGACTGCTGGTAGCACCGAGGAAAGTAGCATTTAAATATACAACTTGACAGTGCCCCTTTAACTTGTTTCTGGGTCACAGCTAAAGAATTGTACTGCAGATATAAAGGGTAGGGTAATAAACACATTCAGTTTTCCCACTTTCAGTAGTGCTGAAGTCGTGCTTTCAGAAAACAAGTCAAACAGTGCAAGGAATTGGTGCTTAGAGAGCCCCAGTGGCCACGAGTGTCCGTCTAATGAGGACCTTAATCTGAATTTTTTTCCATTCGGAAACACGTTTTGCTTTGTCTCATGGATATTAGACACTAACTTAGATATGAAATTGATTGTAATGGAATTAACAGAAACGTTTTCATTGCCACAGTTATCCCTGAGTACTTCTCATTAAACAATTTCCAAGTTTGAGCTTAATTTCTGAAACAGATTTTTTTCCTAGACTGAACACCTCAGTAACTGTAACCGCTCCATATTTTGAGCCATCCTTTCCCAGATTTTCTCTGTGGTAAATGGTTCCCATATTGTCTGCATATTCTGATCAGAGCTTTGATGCCACGGCGGATCAGATGTGTGCAGTCCCACGGGAGCTGCCCTGTCTGTGGCGATGGCTGAGCAGAGCTCCCCAGGCCTGCAGGAGCTCGGGGCACTGCCTTTGAGCAGGGCTGCAAGGGCGGATCATTGCTGGGTTCTTATGGAGGCTTCTTCCCCTCCAGATCGCAGGCAGTGCTGCTGGACACAGGCTGCTTCCTCAGGCTCTGACTCTGCAGTTCCGAGCCCCTCGTGGCCGCTTGGAGCCGCGGGTCTGATCTGGACAGTCTCACAGTGACATGATCTCATGATACTGGCAGCTGAATAACTTCTTATTGCTGTGGGGCTGCACAGAAACATACGTGCTCAGATGACATTGATTTCTATATACTTTTTTCAAACTTCAGTTGCCATGGAAACAAGATTCACTTTCTCCTCCACACTGCCGCTGTTCCCCAGCACTGCCGCTGATAAGGAGCAGATCGTGGTTGTTCTCCCCACTTGCTTTCTTTCCTGGAGGGCAGGGTAGCCATGGCTCAGGCATCAAGAGAGACTGGAGAGAGATGGCAGAGGCTGCAGAGCCATCCCCGAGGTGCTGCGATGCTCCTGGGCGCTGGAGCTCTGCCAGGAGCTTTCCCATCTTTATCATCCTCCATAATTACAGTGGATCACATCTTACCTGCAACACTCTTCAAAGCACTAAGGAAATGAGCTCCAGAACTAATCATATCTTTATTTCCTAAGTAGCTCACTGTAGTTATGTGTGATGTTCTGCAGAATGGGACTCGCAGTGCTCAGCATAACCTGGCCCTGCCTGCCCTGCTCTCCTCCCTTCCATCCCCCCAGCTGCCCGATCACATCCCCCCCTGTAGTCCCTCCTCAGAAGAACAGCCTAAAAGGTGGCCATCTGCTTTCCTGGTGATTTGTACTTCCTGGTCAAATCTAGACATACGTAAAGATGTGCAAATAGTAATGTGAGTGTTGGTGACACTGGAGGCAGATGGGGACCTCGATGGGAACAAGGGGAGGCTGTGCAACTGGCTCAGAGCTGTGGCTCAGCCTGCAGAGCTTCTTCGTGTCAGACGCTGAATGCAGCATCCCTCGATAATTAGCAGGACTCAAAAGAGTTAAGAAATGAAGGAGAATTAAATCTGCCTGATAGAACTGAAATTTCTTGCTGGGTGACAAAGTTCTGCTTTAAAGATAGTAAATCTACTGCTGGTAATCAGGCAAGAAATAATCTGTTAAGACCCCAACGTGGCGGTGCTGCTCGCAGTGCCTGCTGTACTGTTTTGCAGGGGTATAAAGCAACAGTGACCATAATTTATATCTCCAGTTCTTCAAGGATACATTTTTTTTGTTTTGTATCTCCGACAGCTTTCCAGATGGGTATCCTAAGAAACATCAGTGGCGAGTCCTGCTATCTCCCATCTCCTTCTTCACTACCTTAACCTGAAGGTTAAAGTACAAGCTTAGGAGGAAACAGAAAGGAGTAAATGCAGGCAAAATAGAAAGGAGTCTTGGATTGGTTTTCATTTGAATTTAAATTGATGAGTGATTATTTGTGATTTCCTCTGAAAAAGTGGAACAGCTGTCAGCTTTCCTCCTTTGTTTTGCTCAGAGGGGGCAGGAAGAAACTTCAGCTGCAGCCTATGGGTTGTGTGCTTCTGGGCTCCAGTCCTGTTGTAACTGGGAAGGGCTTGGAGGTGTTGTGAACTACTTTGCCCATGTATAAAACCTCCTGAAGTTGTCCATTTCTTTGGGTATGGTTTCACTAACAGAAAAAAGTTTTCTACCCCATCCTAATTATTATTGTCTGTCTGAGGCTATCTCATGTAAAAGAACTATCTGATCCATGTGTCAGTATGAGCAGAAAACCTTTAGAAATCAAGGTCCACGTGCTTCTGTAGCCATCATGTGGGATGTATTTATTCCCCCATTGTAATGTTTCTCCTTTTCACAGAGCTGTAAGCAGAAGGTGAATCAAACTGAAACACTCAACAAATTTTCTTAAGTTGTGAGATTGGGGCAAACGAGCATCATCTTAACTGTAATGTCTGGAAATTAAGTTGTCTGGAGAGGTAGCACAGGACAAATGCAAGACTGACGTCCTGTCTGAGTTACAGGAGGTATTCACTGAACCTTCACATAACCCAGTGTCTTTGTTTGATTGCAGATGTAATTATTGCTGAATACAAATGCTCCAATTTAAGTTTCAGAAATGTGGTGGAAGTCTTTGAACTGAGAACATCTGCATGAAGCATGAGTTTCATTTTTAAACGAGTGACTTTTACTGCAAAATTGTATAATGAATCTCTACCTTCAAAAGATAATAATATTTTTTTTTATTCTAAACATATTATCTACCAGCTGCTTTTTAAACTGCATAGGTCTAGCAGCTGGCTTTGTAGGAAATGTGCTATTAAAAACACACAGAATTTGTCAGTGCAAATGCAGTGCATTTACCATTGTGGAGACTGAGAGTTGGTCTTCAAAACTGTGGAAAATGAGGTTATCCTTCCAGTATTTGCTCTACCCAGAAGACTTCAAATGGAAGGGAGTGGAAGGAACCTGATAACTAGATAGATAGAGTGTGATGTCCATGTGCTGCTCTTCGGCCATAAATCAAAGTAGGGCACGCATGTATAAAACACACTCGTGAAGCATTTTATTCTGTATCATATAGCAGAAGTGGGCTTTAAAAGATAACATCGATGTAAATAGATTTACAGAGGCAGCTTTCTCATCTCTCATATGTTTATTGCTCATTTTGGGGAGCTCTGATACCCGTTGTAACGTGAGGCAATGTATTTGAGTAACCAGAGCACTGGCGTGGGGATGAAGCATTCCTGAGAAGTAATCCTGGCTTTGTTGCTTATCTGCCACGCAGTCGGTGCAGCAAATCACTTGCACACGAGTGCCTTGAAAGCTGTGCTCCCTGTGCCCCACCAGAAGGAGCTGCTGGGGCTGTGCTGCCTACTCCCCTCGGGCTGCAGGTGCCACAGACCTGCAGGTGTTTTTGCTTGGATGCCCCCTATAAAAGGTCTGAGTGACAGAAACTGTCAATCTTTGCAGAGTTTGGCTGTTTCTCATGCCTGAATGGAATCACCAAGCATCCCGGTATACAGCCCTACCATGTGCTATAAATTCTTTATTTTATCTGTACTGAAATGGCTACTTATACTTTAAAACCAGAATGAATGTAATGATTCATGGCCGATACCGAGTGTTTAAGTCATTACTGAGCTACTAAAAGTATTGTAAAAGTTTGAATTTATGGGAGTGTGAATAATTTTGTGTCAGCTGGGGGTTATTCCTTGTAGTCTAAAAGGCACTCATTCTCTCTGTATCTGAGCTTTCAGAAATATTTACCAGATTGGAATCTGTTGCTTTCCATTGTAAAATAAATCTCCTGCGCATGCAGTGCATGGAAGAGGGTAACTGTGAACCTTATTGCATTTAACGAAAGTCGAATACTTAAAACTCCCCATATCATAAGCAAGTGAAGTCTCTGAGCTCGCTGGAAATGTTCCCAATGTTTAATGGCAGTTCAGCTGTGTACCTCCCGGAGTTGGGGGTTCTGTTTGCAGCCACTTCAGCTCTCACAAGGCTAGCCCAGAGAGGATGAGTCTTTAAAAAAACGCGTAGAAAATTGCTGTGGGATATCTCAGGAGTCCAGAAGTTAGCTTTTACCTGCGGCTTTCCACCTGGTGTTGGCTATCTGCTGGAAATCTGGGTGCTTCCTTGGCAGTGTGTTGGATGCCAGGCCTGTGGTGGCTGTGCTTTTTGAGAAGCCGTGTCCAGAAGAATCACAGGCATGCCCACCATTCTGCATGAGATGAGAATGGCCATTCCTAAACTGCAGACAGGGTGATCGCTCAGCTCGTACAGCCTCACATGTGAGGTTCCACAAATGCGTGCAGCCTGCAGCCGTCCGTTCAGAGGTCCTGCCTGCATCAACACGAGGGTGCATTAGAAAGAAGCCATTTCAGTATTGGTTTGGCAATTACCAGAATGCAGCTTGGTGTGTATGTGACAGCCAGCCATTCTGAGTGGCTTTCGGAGTCAAGATTTACGTGCAGTAAATCAAATTAAGTACCTCAGTTTTGAGTTTTTAAGAATAAAAAAAAAACATTTTCAAGGCCTAAACTGAGATAGTGAGCTTGTTTTAGTTAGTGACAGTTTGAGGAGTGAAACTGCATCCCTACCCACAGGACTCAGGGCTTCTCCAGGCAGTGAAGGGAAGACGGGAAACAGCTCCAGCACAGCAGCACCTGGTGTCACTTCTGTTCCCATGGGATGCTGGCAGTGCTCAGCACCTCACAGGATGTGTTCTGCCTCTGTCAGGGTTGTTCCTACTAAAGAACAGGCAAAGGAGTTTTGTTTATGAGCAGTCTCTCCTCTTGGATGGCTGATTGCATTGTACCAGTTAAATAAGGAAACTGTTTTATTCCGTTGAATTTCTCCCCCAGGTGACATCCTTGCTTGGTTTCACCTAGGCAGTCTGTTTCTTGTAGCTCTTCTCTTCAGGTAAATAACTGTTTTTGTTCTTCAAGGTTACTTGCATTCTGCTTGTATCTCTGTTTCTGCATCATTCATCCCTGATTGCTCAATTACCCTTCTTCCACCTTCCTACAGAATATTTATGTGTCTGGGTTGGATATGAAGTGTTGACAGTATGATAATTATGGAAATGTGAACAAATAATCCAGAGTAGTGTGGTTTTGTTTTAATGGGAGAACAAAAGAATCCAAACTGAAGAACTGGCTGATCCCTGAATAGCAATGGCTGTTGAATTGCAGCTGTGTGCAAGATCCCTTTTGGCAGTTGCATTCCTGCACTGAGTGTTACTGCACTGCTGTTCCTTGTGGACGCTGCAGGTGTCATTAGTGCTGATGCAGGCATTCCCAGTTTCTGGTTGCATTACCAGAATGCAACCTTTTGGCTTGCTGAACGTTTTGATAGTTCTCTCCTCAAGGACCAAAGGCGTGTGCTGGCTGGGGGGTTCAGTCTCTGCCTGATAGAAAAGAGCAGAAAAGAACAGAGTGAAATTCTGCAAAGCAACTTCCAGCTGAATGTCAGGAGAACAGACCTGAGAGAAGAGGTGTGGGCTGGGAGCTGCCAGGCTGCGGCGTTCTCTCTCCTGGGCAGTGGGAGAAGAACTGTGACCAGGATATTTTCAACAAGAAAGTTAAAAGCTGTACAAGAATAGAACATTAGCAGCAATCCTTTGTTGACCAGAGATGGAAAAAAGATGAGATGCTATGTGTTGAAGTTACTGCTTCTTCTATCTGTGATGTGCTGATACTTGTGTGTATTAGATTTGCCATAATTTTAATTAACCCTCAGTGCCTCTCATTTGATATAATTTCAGTTTGTATGACCTAGACAAACCCATGCTGTCCCTTTGGTAACCTCTGGGACTTCAACACATCTCCATCTGATTTTTCAAATGGACAGAACTAAGTATTTCCAGTGACACTGCAAATGTGATTAATCTTTTGCCATAGAAGGGCAGTGTTGCTAAGCAGCACTTACCAACACGGGTTGTTTCTCACATTCCCGGGCTGCTTTCTGGCCTGGCTGACTGACGTGCCCTCATGAGTGTTATGTACTGTATCTCTGTGTTTATTCTCAAACTCTGGATGCCCAAAGACATCTGCCCACAGCACGTGGAGCGATGCGATTTGAGCTTTTATTGCAGTAGCTGTGCACACAATATTCTTGTAGCTGGTTTTTTTGGGGGTTTTTTTTTTGTTGTTATTTTCCTTTTTATATATCCAAGATGCTTGTATCTCCAAGGGGCTTTCCTATCCCTGTGGAGCAATTCTTGAAAGTACCATCAGTCAGAGCAAGCCAGTGGCTCATGGATGGATCTTGCTTGGTGTCAGACAGGAGGTTGCTGGCAGCTGGGTGTTTCCATAGGAGCTCACAGGATGGCTGGGATGGGCCCTGAGGTTTCTGAAATAAAACAGGGAAAGGTACATTGAGGGGCTTCTCACCCACTTGAACAAAGATGCGCCTTTAGCCCCCTCTGAACACAGAGGGTGAGACACGTTAATCTGTGTGAGCTTCGGGGCCAAGAGATAATAAACCGATTTGGTTTTCCTGTTAAGTTTCCTTGCCCTTTCCTTGGGGTTGCATATTAGGCAAGCTTATCAACTGGAACAGGCTGTTCTTTGTCATGTAACCGGAGTGTGGGTACGTCGATGGATAAACCTGCAACAACTTACCTGCTTAAGGTTAATTCAGGGATTCTTGTGGGTCTGCTGTTGTCCTGCTTCAAATGACACCGTGGCTGAGCAGCTCCTGCACACCATGTGCCCGAGTGCAAAGAAACCCTATGGCAGCCCTGTGTGTGCCACCTCCTGAATAGAGCCCTTCGTGGCATCTGACGGGAGGAGAACTGGGTGATAGGAAAATAACTTCTAACTTGCAAGTTCAAATCAAAAGACAGGACAGAAATAAATTACAGATGAAGTGTTTGAAAGGATCCGTGCACTTACAGGCACATGCCTCTGAACAAATACAAAATATTTGATCCGTAAAGGTCAGTGCTGTACATGAAATTCCCTCCTTTCTTGTATCAATGCCAGGAGACCACTCAGTGGATTACTTCAGTTCTCGGGCTTCCAGGAAACACATTTGATGCCTGAACTCCCCCTCAGCTTTTTATGGCCCTTGTAGTAGTTTAATGCAGCCATGCTCTACAAAGAGAATGGAGGAGATGTGCACTTAAGTGTCTTTACCTGGTAATGAACAATATCAAATGCCATCTGAAAAAACCTTCCTTTTATCTTGAAAGCTGAGCCTAACATGGGGTAACTGTAGAAACAGGTAAACTCACTTTTGTTGTACATTTATGGCCATAATAAGACATTAGCATTGGCAAGGTTCTTCTTGGATCACAAATGCAAGTACAAATTATCCATCCATGGAGCCTCACTAAAAGGGTAATTCCGTGGGCTGTGATGGATGCTGAGCAAGACCAGCAAAAAAAGATTCCAGACTTAAAGAAGTTTGGTATTAAAAAAATAGAAAGATTAAAAAAAGACTGGATCAGTAGAAAAGATTTGCCCCCAGTTTTATACCTCTAAACATATCATCGACGTACAGAAACAACCTAATATAGAATACCCCATCACACAGTTATACGTGCACAAATACTTGTTTGTGGCAATTTCATTACTATGAGTAGCAAACAAATATTCGGATGTGCTGTTGAGGCCCCTCCAGTTGAGCTTCGCTTCAACTGAAACAGAAAGCGATGGAAGAAGGATAAAAATAGCCCCATCTGTTCACTGCTTCCTGCGATGCATCTTTACGGCATTTGCTCTGCCTGGTCTTCGGATAAGAGCATTAAGAAGGACTTCTGTCTGCTTCTGCAGTGCCCCATCAGCAGCCCCTCCGCGCTCCCTGGCTTTGCCCATACGTGCCCTGTCTGCCTTGTGCTCAGTTGTTGTGCTTGGAAAATCCTGCCAGGCGCCAGGACTCTTCCAAACAAAGGCGCTCTGGAAGCATTCAGTTGGATTTATCGACATGTGTTGTTGTTTTTTTTTAATTTCACATATATTGTGTTTCCATGGCGCTGACTTTTTGCCTTTAAAACTTTGTCATGTGGGTTCACTGCAAGTGAACATTAATGCACAGATACATGAGACTTGTGGAGTTACTTTATACTTAATAAAACAGGAGCTCGAGAGGCAGGCAAGACTTTGCCATCCTCAGTGCTGCACTCAGCATAGCAGCCCTCCCTTCTCTTTTCCTCCCAGTTTGCTCATCCTTGGCCCAGCGCCCATGGAAGCACGCAGCTCCTGCTTCTCACGGGTGCGCAGCTCTGAGCTGCTTATATACACATGCTTTAAAAGTATTAGAATGCTCAACATATTCAGATATTTTGATATAATCAAATGTTCTTTCAGGGGCTCAAGTAATTGGAAATGCCAAGTTTGATACGAAGGAAGAATGAAAATGAAAATCTCACCTTCTTCCATCTGTCACAGAGTTTGGGTTTGTCCAAATATGTCCAAAAAACCCCAAGTCACAACAGACTTAATTGTCCTGCTTTGAGTTGTGGGTGTCCTGTTCCAACTCAAATAATGGCATCTGTGATTAAGCAATTCCTCAAAAGGATTTGTTTTGCCTTCTTTGTCTGTGTCTTATTACAATTTCAGCCAGCTCTTCTGATTAGAGCAATCGTGTTCTGGGCTTGAGGATGTCAGAGTCCAAACTGCAGAAGCAGAACAAGAAAAGCAAGGCCCTTGCTCTTAAAAAGTGAAAGCACTTGGCTGCACTGTGAGAGCTCTGCTCCTCTCTTTCCTATCATGCTCATTGAGTTCTGTGTGGGCTTTGATGCCCAGATAACTTCCACACTCCTGCACAGGTTTGTGTGGTACTGTTCTTGACCACAGTGGTCACCTCCTCTCCATTGAAAGATCTCATCTTGCACAGAAGTTAGGCTGTGTGGTACAGTTGGCAGCTCTGTTCCCAAGAAGGTATTTTGTTATTTACTTGTGCCCCATGCCTACAAGGAAGGTGGAAGGGGCCTGAGATTCCCTTCCTTGTATTCTAGCAGAACTTGAAAACAAAGGCAAGTCTGTACTAAAGGAAGGAGAAGCGTTATCCCCATTTGTGCAGACTGCGCTGGTTCTGAAGGAGCGCAGAGGTGCTCAGCTCACAGCACAGCACACAGCAGCCTGCTCTCTGCCCTGCCCGGCTGCGGGCGGATGGATGGAGCACCTCCAGTGCTTGGCTGCCCTTGTAACGCCTGAAGGGATTCTTTGGCTCTTCACGTTTCTATTTGTCGTCACTTAGCACAGTCTATTAACTTCTTCTCAATGAAAACTTCCAAGTTAGTGTTCTAATTTTTTCTAGTGCTAGTTGCTGCCCACACGTTGGAAGACACAGTCCTGCCCTAGACAGCTCACAGTAAACACTTGGAAGAATTTAAAGAACATGTAACATAAAGGGCTTAAAGACGTAAATTAATGGAAGTCACAAGAATGCAGCAAGGCTAGAGGAGCAGGCGATTCTAGCAGGGTAGGATTAGCCTCATTCATCCGGAGATCAGAATCAGATGGTCTTTAAAGTCATAAATGAAGAAGAAATGGATGATGCATTTATGATCTCACCATGAAAGCACGGCAGTCACACCCCAGGTCAGATTCTCTCTCTGTTGTCTTTGTGGCAAGCGAGCTCCTCTTTCTATTTTTTTTTTTTCTTACCCCATCTAAAAATTATGGGAGGCAGTTCCTGGTCTCTGGCACGCACAATGGAGGTGCACAGTGTTGCTACAGCATTGTAATTTGTCAGCATTAAAAAGCCTGACATCTCGTTCTCCCAAATGAAGCTAGCAATGAAAACTGAAAATGGCAGAGTGTGATCTCCTTCTGGTAGCAATGAACGTAAAAACAATGCGAAACAGAAGGAAAGTAATGTCTTATTGCAACCCTAAATTCTAATTTCCAGATCCTGCACGAATCATCTAACAGTTGTCGAGATGAGACATATAAGATAGTGAAAGAAAGCAGCCATCATTCCTCACAGACAGTCGTTGTGTTTTTCCTTCTCAATTCCCTTCCTGAGTTGAGGATTTTAACAAGTCCTCAATAACGCTGTGACCCAGCTGCGCTGGCCCTGCTAAGGACTGGCACGTAGGCAGCAAGCACTCAGCAGTGGCATGAGGGAAATAATGGGCAGGTGCACGTTGTTGTTTTTGTTCTTGGTGCTTTGGCAGGGCTCCTAGCAGGCAGCCAGCAGCCTGACCTGGCCAGGACAGGAGCACGAAGGGCTGATGGCTGAGGATGATGCTGGCTGAGGGCAGAGCACAGCAAAAAACAGCTTGGCAATGGACTGAGCACTGGAGGAGATCGTCCCCAGATGTGCTGTTTCGGAGCCACGTTGATCCCTCTTTCTGCACTTTGTGATGTTTCTCTATACCACACAAACAGCATTCTCTGATGCTGTTTCTTGGGACGGCCTTTGGTGCTGCTTGCATTCTGTTGGTGTGAGACGCAGCAGCCTGCACTGTGCATCATGCTATGGCCGCGTGCAGGCAGCTCCCAGGGTAGGGCTCAGCTCACGTGGAGGTGTGTTATGTACCTCACCTGTAGAAGTGGTGCTTAATGAATGCAAAGCACCTCTGGATATCTGCATGTCTGAAATTCCTGCTGCACTTACAGGGAGGTCACTTCCACAAGTGCTGCACAGACGCCCCAGGGCAGCCCGCAACCCGAGGAGGACAGGATGTGCCCTGTGAATGTGCTGGGTGGGGAAGGAGCATTTACATAGCGCGAGCAAATGGCAGAATGGATAGAAGGCAGGCTGCGATTATTCTCCTGCAAAACATGTGAAGGATATCGGTTATAAAAGGGAGCTGCTAAAGGGCATCTGGCCTATGGCCGCCGCTGGAGGCTGCCGGGAGGGGCTGCCCTGGGCTCGGGGATGGAGGGTGAGGCTGCAGAACTGCCCGTGGGAAGGTGTCCGCTCCTCCCTCCTTCCCATACGTCCGTCAAAATCAGCGCTTTTTGCAGTGGGTATCTCACTCCCTCTCCTGGGGACGGAATGGAGGGGATACGTGCGGGACCTCGGGCCGTGAGGGCTGACCTGGGGATCGGCCTCATTTGCTGCCCAGGTTTGACGGCACATGAAGGGATGCCGCTTTCGGCTCTGCTGCCAAAGCGCCACTCGTGTTCCCAGCGCCGCCCGCTCTGCCCGCCGTGCCTGACCCACGCAGGTTGTTCTCTGCTGTAAATGCTGGGCACCACAGCAGCGTTATATTTTTACTGCCTTATTTAGCCAAGGGATTAAATGCAACGTTCAGGTTACGTCGGACATTAACTCCTGACAAAAAAAAAAAAAAAAAAAAAAAACAAAAAAAACCACAGCTGCGAGATTTCCCATTAAACGTTTCGCGGCGGCGTTGCAGCGGAACAGTGCGGGATCCGTGACTCCAAGACTCGCCCTCCCGCACAGAAAGCAGTGCGGTGCTCCTCCCGCACAGGTGCCGCCCGCCGCTCCCGGGGACGCGCACTGCGGGGCTGCGCGGGTACCGACCGCACCCGGGGCCAAGTGTGCCGGCGGGGAGGGGGGAGGCTCGTCCGGGCGGGAAGTTATTGCCCAGGGCGGGTGGTGCAGGCGCTCCGACCTCCCCCTGCCTCCCTCCGGTGCGCTCGCCTCGTCTCTCCGACAGGATTTTGATGTGAGCCGATGGTTGCCACGGTAACGGCGGCCCCGGAGCCCAGCGCCGCCGCAGCGCCCGGCCGGGCTGAGCACGGGGCGCAGAGCGCGGGGATCGCAGCCGGGCAGCAGGCCGGGGCTCCAGCTTGTCTTAATATTTAGTATTCTTGTCTCACCCCGCAGGGGTTCCTCAGCCGCCGGCTTAAAGGCTCCATCAAAAGGACAAAGAGCCAACCGAAGCTCGACAGGAACAGCAGCTTCCGGCACATCTTACCTGGCTTCAGGAGCGTGGACAATGAGAGGTGAGCAGCCGTTCCTCGGGATGGGATGGGATGGGATGGGATGGGATGGGATGGGATGGGATGGGATGGGATGGGATGGGATGAGCACGCCGCTTTTTGCAGCCTTTGTTAACCCTGAGCTCATCTTATTGGGAGCGACGGCACATCTGTGATAGAGGTGGACTTGATTAATTGCATTAGGTGCAATTTTAGTGCATTGGCAAGCACACAGTGCGAGCCCTCCCTTTTTAGGTTGAGTAGAATGGACTGAGGTGCCCATCTGATGGGCTTTCCTCTCCCCACTCCACCCAAAGTTGTTGCTCTGGCACAGGCAGAGCACGGAGATGTAGCAGCCGCTGAGCGCTGCGGGCATGGGAAGGAGGGAGGGAGCAGCACCGGCTCAGCCCTTGTATGGACAATAACAGCTGTGATGTCCCCAGATTCCTTTCCCCTTCCACACCTGCACTCCGGTGCAGCCCTGCGTCTCTGCTCCCAGGCAGCCCATGGCAGGGAGCTGTGTGGTGTGGGTTGGCTGGCGGTGGAGCAAACTGCACACAAAATAAGGGGAAAAGAGACCTGGTGGTTATTTTCCAGCCTGGTTAGAAGATGAAGCTCATCAGTGTGTTTGTGTGTGTACATTTCTGTGGGTGCATGAGTGAGACAGCCACACATCTCTGGATAACTTATGTGTGAATGCAGAATGCAGAGCAAGGGCAGGTTTGGTTTGATGGGCCCCGCTGCTAACAGCACACAGAGGTGTTGCTTCCAGGAGGAAGGTCCCGAGGTCTTATGTGAATCTATTTAGAGAATGACACACAGGTATGGAAGTGCCAGAAAAGCTCTGTCTGAAAAGTATGGCAGATCAGGCATACATGGATGTGATCATTTTGTAGCAGTGAGATTATAAAATATCAAGACAGCACCATAGGACCCACTGAGCACACGTTTCACTTTCAGACACAGCGAGAGCAACTTCCTTTTAGCCATCCTCACCCACTGGAGGGGCTGGGAGCTGCTGAATGTTTCTGAAATCTGGGTTTTTCTTTAGACAAGCTAAGCTTTTTCCTTCTGGATTTAGCAAGTGAAAGGATTGTGCTGGTCAGCACAGGGAAACGTTGCAGAGGCAGAGTCACAATTTTGCGCTGCAGTTTTCACAGCTGCTCCAAGCAGGGCACTGTGTTCCACATGGTGGACAAGTGAGGGCAGCTGGGGATCTGCCCAGTGCTGCTGGGTGCCCCGAGGTGGGCACAGAGGGGGCACACAGGGCAGTGTTTTCTCTCTCTGCAGATGAGTTTTGTTTCATTCTGCAAACTGGCAGTGTAGGACATGGGAATGAACTGCTTTGGCCAGCCCTGAAGCCAAAGTCGTTTTCTTAAATTAAGTCTGTGATTTCCCTGCTCTCCCTGAACAAGAGCCCTGCCACATGCTGGGCAGTGTCCTTCTGACAGAGTGCATTTACCACACAACTTTTCCCTAAAGGAATTCGATGAATGGCTGTAGTGCATTTTCAGCATAGTGATTAAAATGTGGATTAGAGGAGCGGCAGCATTTGTCAGCATTGAACAAACCGTAAGGATTCGCTTATCTGAGTATTCAGAAACTGGAAACGAAGGGCTTCAGGTATCACTCAGGCTTCAGCTGTGCTCTGCAGACACGCCGCTGTCTGCAGGGAGCCGTCTGACGCTCGGTGGATTCTGGCACTGAGCTTTCAGTCCCCAGCTTTCCCAGCACTGTCAGGTCAGTGGGAGTGAGCGGGTTTCCTTCTGCAAAATTCCCTGGCTGTAGATACAGCTCCGGGAGAGGTGAAACAAAGCAGCAGTTGGTCTTCTCAGTGACACACCTATGGCTTGGTTACAGAGATAATTCTGTCTTCCTGAACATTCCTGTGTCGATTAAAATGCATGATGCATGCAGCTCTGTGTATGAAGGGGCTTGACTCTATATCACTCTCATTCGGTTTGTGCTGTGCTTCCTTATCTCTCTGGAAATCGAAGAAATGCTTCAAAGGAGCACCTGCTATCAGCGTTGCTTCCTAAATATTTGATTTCTGACTCCATCTTGTATTGAAGCTGACTGCCTGCAAACTCCTGCTTTTCTCATGGAAGTAACCATTGTAACAACATTCTGTTCTGGGGCTTGGCAGAATTTTTGCAAGAGATTGCATCTCTGCAAGAGATGCCGTAGCACAAATGAATAGTGCAATAAATGCACACAAAGTCCTTGAGGTTAAGTATTGAGCTATAGTTGTAGTAGATCACAAATGATTGTTACCTGGGTTTGGCATACCTTTATTGGTGCTGTGTAATATCTCCTCATATCTTTATTTTTGCATTTCTTGTGTGTCCTGTTCATCCTGCTGTGTACAGCAAGTGTGTATAAATACACTAAGTGTGCACAGATGTGTGCAGACAACCAACGAGGTGGATGTGGCATGTATGGAGAGAATATAAACGTATCTGTGTTTGATAAATGTACGTATTTAAATTCATCATGTGAATTTGAAATGGCACGTGATTACAGTGAGGAATTTGTACAGTGAGTTTTATAACAATGCAAAACGAGGAAATATCTGTAAACAGAAATGTCACAGAACGTCTCGGTTGCAGCACTTCCAAATCGCCCTGCTGGCTGTGGGTCACTCTGTGCTCCATGCCTCACAGCAGCACAAAGGATCAGGCAGGTTCCCAGAAGCTGCTCATACAGAGTGAGTCCCTGCAGCCTGAGAGGAGCTGGCAGCTCTGCCATGTGTGGGGCTCATCTCCACGGAGCTGCTGTGCTTTTTGCTGGGGTCCCGCTGCGCTCTGCTATGTGCATGCATGGTCTGAGCAGCTCTGGGAAGTCCGACAGTGCTGCTAAGGAGAATCCTGGGCAACTTCTTTTTGTCTGTAGAGAACATCTGAGAACTTGTCCGAGCAGCACATCAGAAGAACGCGCTGATTACAGTCAGGCAGAGCTTATGTTTGTAGGACAGGCGTGGTCGAATCTCATGGCATCTGATTTTCACACTGACTGAGAGGAGACTGATTTGAAAGAGGTGGAATAAGAGGTTGGTGCTGCCTTCAAGTGATGGCAGGGCTCACGCGGTGCAGCTGGACACATCTCTTCATCCTTTCACATACTGATGTTCTTCTTGGAGCCTTGTAACAGCAACGGGGTACAGTGATTGATTGTGAACAGAAGCAATATCACAGCAAGTACAGCTAGGGTCTGACATGTGAGCTGTGTTCATCTGGTACGTTGGTATAAATGTGAGATTGCAAGGAGGACTGTGGGATGAGCCTTTCAGGTTTTGTTTGCTTGTTTCCAGCTTTTGTTTGTCACTTGTTAGAGCTAGAAAAGGGTTCTGTTAAAGAGGCTTTTCGCTAACAAGGTGTCCCACATCCTGACTTATTACAGCAGCTAATGAAGTTTTTATCATGGAGCGCTGAATGTTTGTGTTTGTAGGGGCCTCTCTGGAATCAGCCACAAATCAAACATTTGGCAGATGGGTTGTCCTTAATTGGACCCACATTTCTGCTATGAAATAGGGGTTTGAGCAAGTTCCTGGGTTGGGCTCTGGGCACACAGAGCAGGCCTGGAGAACTGAGAGAAGGTTATTCTGCTGCACTTGTTAATTGTGTTATTTGGGCATTGTTACATCAGTGCTGAGAGCAGAGGGACACAGGGTCACTTTATGGGATGAAAGATGGGCACTCCGTGTAACTCATTATTCTGATGTAATCCTGATGCTGATGGCTCCTAAGGACGCCTCTTCTCAGCGTGCTGTGTGCCTTCAGAGCTAAGGGACACTCAATTAGTAACATTTGGGATTATTTGCAAGTTTTTGTGTTGGTCGTTGTTTGCATAATTCCACAAGATAACATTCCATTTATGGTTTTTTTCTTGGCACTACAAAAAATCTGAGCATATGGTGAATTGTTAAATGAGCCTCAGCCTGGGAAGGGCTGCAGCCATGCTTTGGTAACACCATGGCCATTACTCTTACTCACTCTTTGAACTATTCAATTCTTATGCCACCACAAATTTTTCCTTATAACCCACAGAGAGAAGGGAAAGCATACAAGTCACATACTGCAGCACCTTCAACTCCTGATGCAGCACCAATGCAGTCTGCTCTATGGGTTCCAAACATTCATAAAGTTTATTTTGAAGCAATAGGAGAGCATTAAGAGCTTCTGAATATCCGTACTCATACAGTAAAGTTAGTCTGCGGTTTCTTGTCAGGTCTCATCATTTGTTTATTCCCAACAAACCTGATAGGCCAAATATTTTTAGTCATGATGAAGCTGGTTGACGAGAATAGGGTGACTGCTTCATTACAGAGCATGCAGAAGTGGCTTTGTTTCCTTTGGGAAGAGGAATGACCCCCGCACAGCCATGCATGGAGCTTGTGGCTGCTTCTGGCTCCTTAGCTGAATGGCATTGGCTGTGCAGTGTTCTAAGCAAGAAGAGTTAGAACAGCAGGTGCAAGGTGGAGGGTTGTTTTGATAATGCAGATATTCTGAGGAAGCACCACCGAGTTTGTACACGGGAACCATTCTGCACCATCAGCCATACCTGGAAAGCAAAATGTGACGTGTTGCAAAGTGGAGCAGGAGCACCCAGCATCTGCGCTGTGGTGCAGAGGCAATGTCTGTTCTGAGTCCACCCCACCACCAGCAAACAAGCGCAGCTCTGGTGATGGGGAATGGGCTGAGGAGTGCTGCCCACCCACACAGAGTGCTGCATTTATGTCAAGGCAACCTTGGCTGGGAATGTGCAAATCAATCTTTTAATGGGATTCCTTGGCAAAGCATTTCTTGAATCAGAATCGGTTAATTACTGATCCCCATTTAATGGCGATATTTGGAAGCTACAGTGAAAGCAGAACTGCTTTGAAGGGGAGATGCAGGAGGAAATTGTCCCCTTTCCACACAACCCGTTACGTTGCTCATCGTCTTCTTCACAGGTACAGGACTTTTAGGAACTGGCACTCAAATCATTTTAAAGGGATAATGCTCTGAATAGTAAGGGGATTTGGGGGTTTTCTTTTGGCATTGACATAAAAACAAATAGTCCTTTTTATGGAAGAAAGGGTAATGCTCAGCGTTATAAGAATAAGGTCCAGGCTGTGGGCCCTTCGTGTTTCTCTGCTTCTTGGCTTCCCAGCTGCTGAAACAGCCCCACATGGTGCCCCACAGGGGTACAGCTCAGACTCTGACTCAATTGGAGTCACGTAGCAAAATTATAAAATCCTTCCTACTTGAGCGTCTGCGGCACTACCGGGATAATTGGCTTCATCCATCTTACAATTAGCTTGCAAAAATATGTTTTGCATTCCTGACCTTTTCTCTATAAGCAAGGCCATTGTTTCACTGTCCTGCTTAATTACAAAATATAGTGTTGTGCGGCGGTACAGATGACATCGTTGTATCGTTGGCTCTAATTTGATGAGACATCATAATGGGGAGTTTTCATACCGAGGGCACCGAATTCGTGTAGCGTGAAGCCGCATTTCTCTAAACCTACTAAATAAGGAGAAGTTAATTTTATGCGCCATCTTTTTGACGTTTGTAATCAAAGCATTGTATTGCAGCTGCAGATGGTTAGCATTTGAAGAATGTTTGGCAAACACGTACAGTGGGAAGGCATTGTTTCTGCAGCGGAGGTCAGGTTGGTTAATGGACAGGAGGACGCTTGCTTTCCTTTCGCCATCCCCGCGGCCTGCAGGGATGCTGTTGGCCGTTGTTGGTGGAGGTGTTGGTGTGGGGCAGCAGTGTCCCCCAGGGCAGCAGTTCTGCTCGGAGCCCTTTGGCACCGCCTCTGAGCCGGGGAGCAGCTGAGCTGCTGCACTCCGATATTCTTCAGATGGAAGACAGAGGCTGCCACGGCTCTGCAGGAACATTTTGTTTCTGCACAGACCGTTTATTCTGACTTTGCCCTGTTGGGATTTTCGTCTGCATGAATTTCCGTGCAATTACATTAGTGTTACTCTCCATGTCAATAAACTCAAAGAAAAAAAAGAAATGCCATCAGTACAGCTTTTATACCAGAAAAGGCTTTGTGATGGTTCTAGACTCTTCTGGTTTTTGGTTGTTTTTTTTCATTATTGTCTGTTTTCAGTAAAATTAAGATACTTCTATCCCCAGCTTAAACTACCTGGCACACAATGCAAAGTGCCCTTGATGACAGCACCCCTTGCAGACCAACTGGAGTGGCTCCTGCCCCTGGCTGCACTCACAGCCACAGGGCCATCGTCACAGTCTGAGCAGGGCAGCAGGCTGATTCAATGGGAAATTATATTTGGAGTGGGTTTCTGTTTGATCGGAGCACTGAACCATGTCAGGAAACTGCAGGGTAATGGTAAGGTGCAGAAGAAGCCCTTCTCTCTCAGGGGCAGCATGTAGCGACATTAATTAGCGCTGTTACCAACCTGTGCTTCAGCCCGTGCCCCCAGCGCTGCGTGGAGTCTGGGAGGGCTTCTCCCTGGCTTCTCCTCCAGTCTCCATCTTTCACAGTGGAATTTCCCATCTCAGGAAAGTTGCCTTGCTGGATGCATCACATTTTTTTGTCCTGTACTCTGTCTTTTCTATTGGCAACCAGTGTGAGATGTGTGTCGGAAGGAGGAAATGTTCAAAAACAAGCTTGGCTCTGTTCTTCATTGAAGCTCTGCAAGGCCTTGGTTGGAAGGTCTGTGTGAGGGGCAGAGACCACTGTAAGAGTGCATCCAGCAGCTGAGGTGGGCAAGGTTTTCAAGCCTTTGTTCCAAGTGCTGGAGGACGCAGATGTTTGACATGTATATCTTGTTATCCAATTTCATATTGCAGTGGTGGTGCACAGAAATGCGCTGATTGTAGCTGCAGGCAGCCCGTGCACTGAGCTCACTGCCAGCATTGGTTGTACAGAGCATGGGCTGTAATGATGTTCGAGACTTGTGAATATGAAATAACTCTGTCAGGTTCATCCATCAACTGCGAGGGGAGAAAAAAACAGCACAGAAAAATGTGTTCCTCTGTCCTTCCTCCTCCCGCACACTTTGATAACGCCTTACAACATGGAGCGTCTTCTGAAATTATTATTAGGGAGGTTTCGAGTGCATTGTTCACTTGTGGTGTCTTCTTACGATGCTGACGGTGTGGTCTTGTTTACCTCACTGCCCGTGTTGAGAATTTTCATTTTCAGTACAACTGCAGAACATCTCACTTACGTTACTTATGCTCTCAATGGCAAAATTCGGGTCAGGCGTGATGAAAAGAAAGAAGAGTTCATTTTAATTGAACTAAGGCAGTGCATTTTAGCTAGAATTAAAGTATAATTTGTTTCACAAAAAACACTTAACTGATTTGAATTAAAGCCAGAAATATGAATTTGGCTTTAATCCACACGTGTTACATAAGCAGTTCTGTGAGATAGAGATGTGCCATGCGTTGTACGTGATTGATGGCATGCAGGAGGGAGGCATTTGTTCACAAAATGATGCCAAGGTGTTAGCAGGTGTAGAGCCACAGGTATTATATCAGGCTGTCCCCTTTGTTCACACTTACAAATGCCTCTGGGATTATGCTGGCCCTGCACAGTAACCCCCATGCTCTGCTGCTGGTACATGAGAGATTGCACGCATCCCCTATTTGAAGTGTTCAGTGCTTCTTCCCCATAGGAGTCCCTCTGCAAAGTAGTCCTGCAGTAGTTACCAAATGATTTACATAACTCTTACCTTGAATAATTAATATTTTGCCATCCTTGCTGTGCAGGGAGCTTTGTTCCATTATGGATGTGTCGCTATATAGTACCACTCTTACTGACACATACATAAAAATATACATATACATAAAATAGAAAGATTGATCTATATTTCAGGCAAGGTGAGAACAACATTTTAAAAGACCGCAGTGCTTCTGAGCACTGCAGTGAAGGGCTGTGGGCTGCGGGCAGCAGAGCAGCCTCCTTCCAGCAGGCAGACACGGCCCTGTGCTGCTGCCCTGTGTCACACCTGAGCAATCTGGTGCTGCTTGGATCACAGGGTTTGCTTTAGGACTGTTGCACAGGGGAAAGGCCATGGGCAGTACAGCATTTCTCGTACACAGCATGTTCTGGACCAATAGGGAAGACTGAGGTGGCTGCTCATGAGCTGTCTTTTGTTGTAACTTTTCTCTTTTCAGAATGCCAGCTTTGCATGCTTTTAAAATCCCATTGCAGCAGTTTTTATTTCTTCTGCCACGTGCTGAAATGCTTACGTTAACTCCATACCTTAACAGTTCTAATTGCTGACGGGGCGCTGCTCACGACGACTCCACAGCCTGGCTGATCACTGCACCTTTCATTAATGCTCCAAGTCATCGTGGAAGCATTTGTGTGGTGTCAGGGTGGGCGAGCATGGGGGCTTTGGCCAACAAACTGCTGAGGGCAGCACCATGCAGCTGCAGGCACCAGGGGCGTCCCATTGCACAGCACAACTGCAGGAGCTCTGCACGGAACCTCAGAGTCATCCAGAATTAATTATTCACTGATGATCGCTCAGACTTTACGGATTAGGGAGCAGGGAGGAGGGTTGGCGGGGGTGGAGAGGAGATAGAGCAATTTGGATTGCAATTAGTATTTAATTTCTTTCCTTATTCCCTGTTTGCTTAAATCAGAGATTGCATGTTAGAACCAAGCGAGGATTGATATCCCAGCAGTGAAAGTTCCCTGTGCACCGGGAAGCAGCAAATCCACTGCAGCCTGGAAGCTTCCCAGAGAGACAAAACATTTCCATTGGTTTGAGGAGCTGAAGTGTTAGAGGAGCCAGTTTTGCTTAGGTAATGTTTGAAGGGAACAGATGTGCCCAGTCTGCCAAAGCAGGAGAACTTTACTAGCGATATCTTGCTGTTATGATAAGAACATTCAGATATTGTCTCTCTGCATCCATCACCCAAATTCTCCCCAGTTTAAGCTGCACAGCAGCAGGTGTGCTGGGTACTGCAGCCTGGCTATGCAGTCCTGTAGCAGCCTGTGTAACCCCAACCCGCCGGGCTGCCGAGTCGTAGAGAATGTAATTTTAAGTTTAGTCATTACAAAAACGTTAGCCAAGAGTTGAAAGTCTGCTTTACTGGTGAGATTGTGTCTAATGTGAAACCTCAAGGGGTTTTTGTGATTACACCAGTAACCACAGTCTGGGTCACACTTTGCAATAATTATCTTGATGTCTGAGAGGCTGTTAGAAAGTCCCTGGAGGAAGGGGCCCAGATGCACTGCAAAAGAATTTAGAGGTCTATGCTGGCAAACTTTCAGCACTTAGAGATTTATTTAAGTTAGCTCTTTTAATTGCTTTCTTGCATCCCTGTTCTATTCTAAGCTCTATGAGCTGTCTAGGGAAGAAAGTCTAGCTACCATTAATCTCCTCAATCCTTCTTCCTTTAACTAGGTACTTCTGGCTTCATTTACACAGGCATTTGAGCCCTGCAGAGTGGCTCATAATTGTGATTCAGTTCTAACATGTTCTGGGAGAACATGTAACTTAGGAGAAGACATCAGCTGACTTCTGTGTGTGTTTTTTTTTTTAACTCCCATCTCTTGAACGTGGCTTATGATCTCTGTATGACATAGCTGCTTCCTGGGCTGCTGGCAGCTTCCTTGATATGTATTCATAAAGCAGTCCTAAGTCCTTGAGTGAAAACTGCAAGAAAAGGGCAAGGAATTATTTGTCTTTGTTTTGTTCTCATGGCCCTCGTGTTCCCATTCCAACACGCGTCTGGGAGCTCTCTGTCTGCATGCCTTCATACCTACAGCTCTTAGTACACAGCAAGGCAGGGTGTCTCACCCTCCTCAGATAAAGCCACTCATATTGAGGCTGTCACTCCCCTTATTAATTTCAGTTCCAGCCCTCTCAGGGAGGCAGAGCCCCTGCATACCCATCAGGGACAGCAAATGCTGTGGTGGCAGGGAGTGAGGAAGCAGTGACAGCAGCACTGAGCAGAGCACAGCCCCGGTTGCCCATTGCTGGCTGCTGGCTGCTGCTGCTTCCCGGCTGCAGTGCGTGCTTCTCTCTCGTAAATGCTCCAAGTCTCGTTGCCATACAATACAAAGCCAGCTTTAGTCCTGGGAATAATTGTTTTCAATTATATTTTGTATCAATGAGTGCCTCAGATACAGTCAGATATGTGACACATAATTTAGAGCAGTAATATTGTTAAACCTATTGTTAGTTGCCTTTCATCTTTGTTATCTATTCCTATAGGCAGTTTTTCCCTTATTTCACTATGCATTACTTTGCAAATGGGGCATCTGCCCAACAGCCCCAGGTCCCCCCATGCCCACAGCCCAGTGCCCCCCACCCTCAGCCCACCCTCCCTTCCGTCCTTGTCCCTCATTGCCTCAGAGGAACCTATCTTTGTGTTGAAATGAAGTGATAGAGAGCTGGCATTACACAGAGGAATGAGCTATGAAATAATGGGGCTAATAAGCATGTAGAATAACTTGACTGTCCAAGTGCAGTCCGCGGAGCGGCAGCTGCTGCAGATACACTCAGGTTATCAGCGTGCGGCTATTTTGTGCTGAGAGGGCTTAGGTGTAATGAGAGTTCCTGCATCACGGGAACTCTTGACAATGAATAGTGACATTTTCCAATAACAACTTTCAGAAATGAAGCAGCCCTGTGCAGCAATGCAGTGCTGCTGACAGCCTGCCCGGGGAAAGCCCCTGCCTGCCCTCCCCCTGCACAGCCATCGGCTGCCGCTCTGCCCCCCGCTCCGCTGTGTTCCAAACCAGCACATCCCTTCTGCTCCTGGCTCCAGTGCTTCCACATGGGTGAGAGCAGTGCGTCCTCATCTTCAGGAGCAGAGGAGTGCTGTATCACCTGCATCCGCAGCACTTCTGTCTCCTCCGGTGTGCTGTGATAGAAGCACAGACTTGTCACCAAGAAGCTGGGAATGTGTCACTCAGCTCTGTGAGTAGTTTTTCTTGTCGCAGTTCTTCCTCTTGTATCTTTTTCTTACTACAAATGTCAGTAAAGAAGGTAGGATTGAGTTTGGGTTGTGTTCTTGAGTATATCAGTTAAATTTATTGGAGAAATTGAGCCCTCCTAATTGTGTTCATCCTGATAACTGAATAAAATACAAATAAATTGTCAAAACCTATTGTATGATAGAGATTAGGGCGGGCCAATTGATTCAAAAAGTGATTAGTAAACACCCTAATAAACATCATGAGATGGCTTTGCAGCTATTTCTGAGACTAATTGCTGAAGAAAAAAGGAATAATTATAAATCCAAATGTTTGTAAAGGTGGAGCCGGGCTGTTTTGTCCAGGGGTCTGGTTACCATCTGTATCCAAAAGTACATAGGAAAACATTTCTCAGCCAGGCACCCAGCATGGTTGTTCTGGGGTCGGGGAGCCTCTTGTCAATAAGTTTGCCAAAAATTGAGCCTTTTTGTTACACTCATAAGCCAATGTCTGTTCCTGAGCTGTAACATGCTGAGAATCCGCTCGATGGTAAGTTGTGACACATGCAAACAAACCAGGGAATTGGTTTGTAATATGCATTGGGGAAGTCTGCTTTGTGCAGCTCTTGTATCTGGTGTTCCCTGCTACAGGAGCTCCTGCTGCTTAATTTAGTAACACGTATGTCTGATTTTCCATTTTCTAGAGGGCGTGGGAAGGGACGTGTTTGGCTTTGCTCTGCACTGAGGGGCTCTTTGCTGTGACTGTGCTCCCCAAAAGCCCACGGAGGCGGTGACTTTCCCCGAGCCCACTCTGTCTATCACCATCCCTGCACCTCTGCATGCAGGGGAGTGGTTTTCCACAGCAACGATTTGTAGTTACAGCCCTCATTTCAAACAACATGAAAATAAAGCAGACTGCCTCCAAACGCGTTCCCACTCCAGAATCTGCAGATGGGCAGCACTTCGGCTCCTGCTTGAATAATCACTGCTGCTAAATATGGAGTGGAGCCGCGGGCCGGGCTGTGCTGTGAGGCTCCAGCACTCGTCCCAGCACAGCAGAGCATTATTCCTCCATTGTGATCGCAGGCTTGTCGCTGCTTTGCATTCCCATTCTGCACCGCTGCCCCCCGCTCTTCCCGTGCTGAGGGACGGCGATGGAGGGAGCGCCTGAACGGAAAATCCTTTCATAGCCAAGACATGATTGTTACTTATTTATTTTATTTTCGGTTAATACGACTGCAGTACAAATGGGGCCTTAATGCCTAAGGGCCTTGCGTTTTTGGAGTAATTCCTTATGACGCGTGTCAGGCTCTGTTTTATTCAGGTGGGTGGTATGATATTAAACAACAAAGCAAGCTTGCACTTCCCTGCGCCGTATTTATGTGCATGCTCTGGCACAGAGGTGCTTATCAGTGGAATGCCATACCCAGGCGGCTATGCCTAGTTTGAAATGCTTTGCAAGTGCCAGGCGGGCATTCAGATCCATCCACCTGCCTTACACCAGCATCCCTCCTTCCATCCCCTTGGGCTGGGCCAAGTGGGGCTGTGGGAGACGTTCCTTAAGTAATGCTCCAGACAAACGCTTCTATCTGAATGGAATATTGATTTTCTAATTGCTGTGCTGCTGTTAAATGAATCGTTACTGGAGAGCAGAGGGAAAGCAAACTCAAGTGCATAGCAAGCGAGCTTTGGCTTGTCTGCTAAACACACTCAGGGTGTTAATGTGCGAAACTCAACGAATGGAGTAAGATGGAGCTGTCTGTACCACACAGATGGGCTGACCTTCACAGAGCCCTCCCAGCCCTCGGCGTCAAACCATCACCACACAGCTGGGGGAGGACAGACGGCCCCGAGGTGGGGCCCATCCCGCACACCTCCCGTGCGGCCCCTGTGTTCCAGAACTGCCCTTCAGACACTGGCGGTGCGAGGGCTTTGTGTTCCCACAGGAGAGCAGCCAGATGGCCGAGCCCTGCTGAGCTGACAGCCGCGGAGCGGGAGGGTGGGCAGGAGCTGCCGGCGCTGGGGCCTTTAACCCCTCCAGCGGGTGCAGCTGCGGGATGCGCCCGGCTCCGGCTGCCAGCTGAGGCCTGGGGAATCGCTGACCTGGATCTTATGCGGGGGCCCCCAGCACACGAAGGATGCGGAGCTGTTGGAGAGGGTCTGGGGGAGGGCCGCGAGGATGCTCGGAGGGCCAGGGCAGCTCCACTCTGGAGACTGACTGGGGAGCCGGGGCTGTTCAGACTGGAGAAGAGAATGCTCTGAGGAGATCGCGTCGTGGCCTTCCAGTACTTGAGGGGAGATTATAAGAAGGCGGGAGCATGATCTTTTTCATGGTTTCAAAGTGATGGGATGCTATCAGTGCTGCCCGGAGCTGTGGGCGCCCCATCCCTGGAGGTGCCCGAGACTGCAGATGGGCAGCCAGAGCCGGGGGACAGGCAGCCCACAGCAGGAGTGGGACCAGGGGGCTGTGAGACCCCTTCTGCCCTCAGCCGTTTGATGGATCCGTGACTCGGATTGCTTGCTCCATCCCCTTTCAGCAGCCCCTAGGAGCCATAGGAGCAAACTGTCCAACTTGTTGGGACGCCAGAAGTAGCTGTCAGCTATACCATATCCAGCCAGTAAATGATATATCTTAATTCAGTTTCAGAAAATAGAGCATATGCTTGTGTTTGAACATATCCTCTTAGCTGAGAAATAGCTTCTTTATTTTTCTGGAGTTTAAAATGCCAAATCAACTGATTGCTTTTCTTTGAAAACATCTCCCACATAAAATACATACTGTCTTGGTGAACTAAATTGATTTATATTCAGCCATTAATAATGTATAGCCCATAATTTGCAGAACAACGCAGTTAGTTGGGAGATGTATCCCATTAAGGGGCAGACAGCTTTCTGAATGAGGAGAGGGGTGGTGCTGGCGAAGGCAGCTCTGCAGTTCTCCCAAGCTATTGGATGCTCAGTAGTGCTCCTGCAGTTCAAGTCCATGTGTGTGATTTAATTGGGTGCTGTGACCTTCTCCTCTGGGAGGCTTTTCCATCTGCTTCAAAATATTTGAAATTTCTCCTCATGTCTCCATTGTTCTCTTCTATTACAATTAGGAAGGTTTAGAAAACTAGTTAAATGATATTAGGTTTCTTCCAGTTGGTGCGTCATTGGCTGGAATTCAGATCTTGATAATGAGATTGGAGCTCACCTACCTCTCTTTCAGGATTGTAATAAGCTGATGATAGAATAAGCTAGGCATTAGGTAAAATCTGCTGTTTTTTTGGCAAATTAATGAGATGTTGTAACAGATTGTTTCTGACAGAGGATAGCTTGGACTACGTGAGCAGATTTGAAGCGGTGGCATTGTGAAGCAGGATTGTTGTTATGTTTGGGGCAGAGATAAAATGCTAGTCGAGGTCCAGAGGCAGTTCCTTTTGCTTCATTCTGATACGACGTGTAGTGTTTGGCAGTATTTCCTTGGAACAGACTTAATTGCTGTGGAATCAGGGAAATGCTATGCTATAAATGTGCATAAACAAGAGCAAGGATCACAACTGAAGCTAAATCCAAGATACCGTCAAGCAGGATAATCCTCTAAATGAGACATGATTCTTTCTCTACTTTTCTTTAGTGCTCCTCTACACACATTGAAAAAACGGTAATTTCAGAGTCATTGCAAATGTGCAGGGCTGCCCCACAGGGTGGGAATCATGGAGGTACAGCAGCAGAAGGAGCAGGGCTGGGACTGTGCTCCATGGGCAGCTCCAAGCAGTGTGGGCACCAGACTGGTGCTGCTTCTCTCTCCTATTGGATCTCTGTGAGTCTGCTGCCTCTGCCTACGAGGCTTGGTGTGTGTTTTTATGGAAATCTCCTGCTCGTATCCCACAATGGGAGTCTGTCAGATGCTCAGTAAATGCAGGCAGAGCTACGCAGGGAGGTGTTACAGCAGAGGAAATAGAAACATAAACTTAAACAAATTAAAAAGATGGTAATTAACCAAATGAATTTCATCCTGGAGATAATCAGATGAATGCATTTAGAGAGAAAATAATCCCAATTCTCTGAAAACAGTAATTAAAAAAAATAGTCAGTTTTGGGAATGGCTAACAAGCGAGATCGGAGGCGGGGAGTAGACTAAAGCAGTGATCAGCTCCGTTTGGGGTGGTGTCTGATGGGGCCCCGATGTCCTGTGCAGAGCTGCGCACTGTCAGATTCAGTGTTTGGGAAACATCCCCATGTGAGCAAGTTCCTGAGCAGTGAGTGGAACACAGGGCACGACCACTTGTGTTTTCTAGGTCAGCTACAAGATAACAGAGGGCGAATTTCATAACTGTGTGTTTAAAAAGTGTCAACAAAGGGGAGGTGAAAGAATGCAGGGCGGGTAATTGACAGATAAACATGGCACAAGGTGGGAGGATGATGGCATCCACGCGTCAGGAAGTGACCTGGGTACCGCCGTATATCCGATGGGAGCAGTCTGCCCCGGGAGCAGTGAAAGCGCTCCTGTTACTGACAGTGCTTGAGGATGTGCTGGAGGAGGCAAGCGCCCAACAGGTCTCTTCTGCTTTGTGTTAGCATCTGAGGATCCCAGCCAGGGTCCGAGAGCGTGGAGATTGATGGGGGAAGGAGGGATCTAGGGAAAAGAGGGAGGAATGTACTGGTGTCTGTTTTTTAACATCCTAACTTGGGTGCTGTGATTTGTTCTGGAGCAAATGTTAGCGAGGTGTGTTGTGCTTTGTTTTTCTCTTTGGGTTCTCTCGTGTGAGTCTCAGATGCTGTCTTTCGTGGACAAAACTAGAGATGGGTCTTGACCTCGAAATATTGATTCATGCCAGTACACTGGATGCTGCAGAGTTTGAGGAGTTTTGGCTTTCCCAAGGTTTGACCCATTGAAGAGGAAGTGTTTGGCTAAGCATAGAACTTGAGGGGAAGAAATAGTATTTGTTTCCCAGAGTAAAACCAGTTCTTTTCAGGGTTTAGTCCATGAAATGGTTGCAGTGTCCAAACCTCATTAGGAGACTTGTCTCTTGGGTTCTGGATGAGCAGATGCTCTTTCTTTACCAAATACGGATAAATATTGTTTTTCTAGGAGATGCCCATCTGATCATAGCATATTGTGGTGTGACATCTGTTTGCACACACGATACTTCATAGTGATCTAATTTAATTTTTTATTGAAACTGCCAGTGGATGGATGGATGGATGGATGGATGGATGGATGGATGGATGGATGGATGGATGGATGAGAAGAAGTGAACAGTGTCAGGAGATTAATTTTGTTCCGTTGTCAAAATGCCCCCAGAGAGGACAGAGGAGGTTGGAGTTCCTGCAGTTCCTGGAGGATGCCCAGCATGGGCAGTGTCTGCTGAGCCCTGGTGTGCTCAGGTGTGCTCAGGGCTGTGCAAATAAACCAGAGTCAGTTCCTGGGATTAGTAATGAACCCAAGATTCTTACATAGTATGTTATGGGGGTTCTGTTGGGTTAAGCCTTCTGTTATCACAATGCTCTTATCTAGTTTTGATCTGCATGCAGAAAAATGTATAAAACCTGAACTAGAAAGAAAGCATCAATGGAAACCACATAAGTTTATCACGCAAATTTGTAAGTGTTAGTAAGTACTGTCTTTTCACTCAAACTTTGTGTATTTCATTTTACATTTACATTCCTGGTCTTGCACCATCTCTGTTGATGGCTCAAAGTCACAGTTTATCTGTTCTTACCTAACAATGGGGAATCGTTGATCTTTTTATTTTCTGAAGAAGCAAATGGCTGCTTTGTGTTACACTGGCTTGCAGGCTTGGCAGGAGCACAGGGCTGGGGCCTGGGCAGCAGCTCTGCACCAACTGCACAGCACCACGCACAGCCATACAGCCCAGCTGCTATTTTTAAAGCCTCCAAGCCTTGTGTGTGCTGGAGACTCCTCGTGGCTTGGATGTATTAAAATGGGACATGTTGTCTAGCAGGTTGCCTCCTACAATATTCAGCATTCGAACCAGACGTGGCCCTGTTCATTACAGCCCTCGGGAGAACATTGCTGGCGAGGGGAGCGTCTGGGTGAAGCCCATGCAGCGATCCGAGCTGTGCTGCAGACAGAGGAAATGACCGTGGGGATTAAAGATGGGGAGCAAGTGGGATGAGAGCTGCCTTGGAAAAGTGGGCTAACAACTGCCACAAAACCAGTGCTTCCCATTCCGCATCCTTTTCTCCAGGTTAGCCGTCTGAACAATACTTAACTGCTTAAAACTAATCCAGCTCAGAAGTAGTATTTATTGAATCAGAATTCAGTACTTACAAAATAAATAAATGGTCTGTTTTCCATCTGTATCTGCAGCACATTGCTGCTTGCGACTCTTTGTTATAGAAATATGTTTCTAGTCTAGCATATGTTTCCCATCCCCAGCTAATTATCTGCGGCTTCAAGTAGGTGCTCGGGATTAACAAGTGGCTGTCGTTTAGGAAGTCAGAATCGGGAGGAACAGAGTTGCTTGAAACCCTCTGTGACCTTGGAATGTAGCAGACATTTTTCTTGTATATTTTTTTCTTAAGTTTGTCTTCTTCAAAGGAAGACCTTCAGCCCTTCTCAGGCTGAACCATCTCTATAACAGTCATTAAAGATTCAGCAGTACCTTTTAAGTCCAAGTTAGGAAATTCAAATTTTTCAATTTAGTGAAGTTGTGTGTCTTTTTCAAGTGCTATACTGCTCATTTCTGAAGGTCTTCCAGGATTTCCAGTGGCTCCTCACTGGAACGGAGCAAAAGCCAGGATACGTTGTTAGAGTTGAAAATCTCAGTGCCACAGGACTGCACATCTTCTATGGTAGAACTGTGTGCAAAGGTACAGATGTCACAGGCTCAGAAGGAGCCCCTCCGGCAATCAGCACTGCTTCTGCTCTGCTGCTGACGCCATTTTGAGCATCACTTGGTTGTTTGTCTCCTATTTGTTTATTTCTGTGTTTGGGATTGGTCAGAAGCTGAAGCCTGTGCTCTCCAAGGGCTTCAAGCTTTTAAGTGTTGAAGGTTGAACTTCCCAACCATGCTGAGCTAAACTGCACTGTGCTTTGAAATCTGCATCAGGATCTCAACTTTGTTAAGTCGCCCTTTCTCTATTTAATGTTAGAGGAGGAAAAATGTAAGCCTCTGAGTGGATTCAGAGTCACACTTTAATTAACCATATTTTTACAGCATGCTGCCAGCAACTGTCAGGAATAAGGAGATGCTTCTAATCCAAATTCACAACAAAAACCAAATGCACTAGAGATATCCCCAGCCAATAAACAGATTCATCCTTTAGGAAACAATATCCTTCCTGCAAACCAAACAAAGAAGAGCTGATGCAAAGCAGATCTGCTCCACTCTTTGTCCCAACCAAGCGCAGGAGGTTCAGAGTGCTGTGAGCTCCAGGGCTGTGCAGGGCACCCACAGAGCTGTCAGTGATGGAGAATCATTGCCCAGGAGATAGATTTGGATTTCAGCCTTCCCAGGGATCAGTCTGGAGAACAGAGGGTGGGGAGCAGGAACAGGATCAGGATCTTGAAAAGATGTGACAAGTTTTGAAACCCCATTGTAGGCTGCAGCAAACTAAAGCAAGTCATTGAGCTTTGTGGACGAGGGGTGAGAACATGGCTGCATGTGGGCTGCACGATGCTCAGGATAAGTACTTTTTAAATCAGAAAAGTGGCTGCAGCAAAGCTCCAGGGGATGAGGCTGAGGTGCTGGGATGGAGGTGGGAGCTGGAGCTGAGCAGCAGTGCTGGGTGATGGCTCTGAGTCTCCCATAGTCTAAGAAGTGCACAGGCAATGAAAACCAACTCACTTGCCCTTGTGCTGGCTTGGCATGCAAGGGAAAAACATCAGCTTGGTAAATGATGATGAGGCTATTTCTCTCCAATGGGCAGCGTGTGTTTGCCTTGTCTGTACTTAGGGTTGGGAGTTTTTTCTCTCCCAGCTAATTGTCAATGGCTGTTTTGAGGATAGCTCACTGCTCATTTTTCGGAAAAGGACATTCCTCTGCCTGCTTAGTTTCCTTTTCCCTTCTTATCGTGAGTAAGGGGAAGCATAAAGCAGCTGAGAAAGAGCAGGGGTTAGGAGAGAGATCTGCAAAAACAGCTGAATACCAATCATTTATGTACTCTTTAAGACACTGTGGGGTCACCTGGGATGCTCTGCTCCTTCTGCCCACCTCCGGGACACTGCAAAGCTGCCATTTCCTGAGCCCATCCTCTTCACCTTCTTCTTTCCTCATCATTGCCATTGACCTCTCAGTGTGCTCCAGAAAACATGAGAAATATTTTTTCTCCCTCTTCCTGAGTGGTTTCATATATTATTTATTAATGACATCCTGAGGACACCATAGTGACAGATCCTGTTACAATGACTGCAGTAAAACTCTGCACTTACACAGAGCTACTGGCAGCTGACGTATTTGTTAGAGACACTCTGGGGTTAAGTCAGTGTAGCTGCAGTCTTCCTTGTCTTATAGGGAACTTTGAGAAAGTGGTGTTGCAGAGATTAGCTCAAGAACAACACAACAAAGCAGTGGCAGTGATTCAGTTGGGAGCGACACAACCAAACAGGGGTTTGTGAGCAGCCCCTGTGGAACGGCCCTGCAGCTCAGTGCTGGGCAGCCTCAGTCTTCCCCTGGGTCCACGGGGCTGCTGGCACCATGCAGAGCCTGTGCCCATGTACAAAACCATCCTTCACCTGGTCCAATTGCCCTGCTTGTCTTTTCCCATGAAGCTCTGGTTTAATGAGGTCAGAAACATCCATAAACTTTAAAATCTCACATGGAATTGGAAACCATTGCCTTGCCTTTCAGGTGTATGGATACGTGCAGAAGATCCAGGTGACCTTTAGAATGTTTCCTTGTTTTTAAATTAACTCTGAGTTGCACAGAAGTAAATATTTTTTATGTGTTCTGTTTTTGGGGTGAGGACAGTTTTCAGTTTTGATTTTTATACCTTCTAAGCTATGTACGAGTATCAGTTATGTTTTTTAATTGGTTTCCTTGTTGGAAGAATTCTTCCCATCTGAGTGCCAGTGTCGGCAGTGTCAGCTCCCTTTAGGCATCCCGAGTCTGGCATGCATCACGTTTCCTTCAGCAGCTTTAGCTCACAGTGCTGAGGAACGTGGTATCCTGATGCTGGAGGGCATTGCTAGGAGCAAGGACAGCTGCTCCTGAAGCTGCTGCCAACAGGGGACTGTGAGCGTGAGAGGAGAAACCGTGGCCTGGGGCTGTGGGGAACAGGGCTATGGGGTACAGGGCTATGGGGCTAGCAGCATAGGCTGCAGGGATTTGCCATGGAGTTGCTAGCTGCATGCTGGGCTCCTGTGTCACTGTCACTGATAGTGCCAGGTCATTGACTCTGTGGGTGCTCTCGGGGCACATTCAAAGCAGTGCATGTTGACAAACCTCTGCGCAGTGCTGCATGCCCTGGTGCAGGGTCAGGCTGCGAGGGCCATGGGGACTTTTCCTGGCAGTCAGATCCGAGTGCAGTCTGCCCTGCCACTTCTTGGACTTCCTTTGACTCTGGATATCCATCACAATATTTCTGCAAAGAGTATTTAAATTCATTAGCCTGAGTTGTTAATGGCAGAAAGTCTGGTCAGTTTTTATCTATTATTTCCTGCCAACCGTGTTAAACAATTGGGGCTGAATTTCACAGCTCTCCTGCTGCAGGCGGTGCAGTACTGCTGGGCCTGGTGCTGTGTGGGGGCACGGAGTGGGGCGCACATGGGGCAGAACTGTGTCCAAAGGCTGCTCCCAGCAGGAGCAGAAAGTTTTTGTGGGGAAGCAGAGATTTGTGCCCCGTCTCAACCGAGGGGATGGGAGAATCCTGTCAGTGCCGATGCGGTGGAGCGCTTCTCTCCAGAAGATGTTAAACTGGTGCCCAAGTGTTTTGTTAAATAGAGAAGTTTAAAAGGCACGTTTAGAGCTGAAATGCACCTCTCGAATGAGATTGCTGACAGAAATAAAGGGAATAACAGAATGATGCGTGCGGTTGTCTCATGATTTGCAAAACATAAGGTCAGTGCATAAGCAAATGCTGATGTAGGTACATAAATAAGCGGCCTACTTTTCTGGGATGCTGAATCCATTAAAATCAATGGAAGTTCTGCATCCCCGAACAAAATGTCACTTGTTTTGCTCGCTAATTTTAGGTACCCAAATACAGAAACTTTGATCTAAGAGAAAACTGCAGAATTTTTGCTGTGCTTCTGGAAGACTGAACTGCAGGGCACTCCAGCACCGCAATGGGGCCAGGCCTGCAGTGCATCCAAGAGCCCATGGTGGAGGAGAGGGAGGGACAGCAGTGGGTACAGCTCATGGAGCTGGCTTAGTACATGCAGAGAGTCACAGTGTGCTGCACGGATCTCTCCCTGGGATCAGCAGTTCCAGGGAAGGCATTTCTGAAGCCATCATATCAGTCAGTGCAGATGCAATCTCTGTGTGTTGGCCCCAGCAGTGCAGCTGCCAGCTCATGACTTGCTGTCTTGCTCCATCCAAACAGTGCTGTTTGTGTCAGTGTGGTTGTGATAAAACGAAGTGAGAGATTTGTCTCATGCTTTAGTTTTGTTTTAGAGCACTAAATATAAAAGGAAGAGAGATGAGTGTCCTTTTGTCCTGTGAGGGCATTGATTTCCATTGCCCACGCTGGTGTGCGTAGCTGCGTGGGCCTCTGCTTTGCTTTACAGGGCGCGGAGTCTAGAAGTCATCATCTAGGACATTTCTTAATGCATTCTCTCACTGTTCAGTACGTGTGCCTTGCATTCCTTTCAGAAGTTTGTGCTGCTCTCATGGCACATGTACCCTTTCTCAAGGCTCTCAAG
This sequence comes from Tetrao urogallus, assembly GCF_951394365.1. Lineage (NCBI taxonomy): Eukaryota > Metazoa > Chordata > Aves > Galliformes > Phasianidae > Tetrao > Tetrao urogallus. The sequence goes on from NC_136832.1 coordinate 8,681,070, forward strand.
CTCCCCAGCATCACCTCGGCCTTCCCTCCCCTTTCCAGCCTCAGCTGTTTTCTCCAGTATGTGTCTTGAGCTCCCAAATACCATCCTGCCCTCCTTCTGTTTTCTTTCTTTCCTTACCCAACTCTGGACTTTGTGTCATCTTTGTGCTTTTTTTCCCAATGACTTCTTGTATTTTCCTACTTGCAAAACACCCCCTGTGCAGAGTGAAGGCCATTAATGCCACATTGCAAGGCGCTCGTCTGCTGCCACACACAACAGTGTGAATCGGTGAAGTGTTCTACTGATGTCAGCAGGAAAAGTTTTCAGCAAATTCTTAATTTACTAAGTACTTCCAGATTAAGGAAGAACATGGAATGGCTTACACACACGAAATGCTCAAAGGCCAGAGGGACTGTGCAACAAAGTACTCATTGGAATACAATTATTTTTCAAGAGAACAAAAGAAAATGCCTTTTTTTTTTTTAAACTGGGTCAACGCTACATCTGCAGCACTCAGCCATTTTACATACGACATGATCACCCACTCTGTTTATCTTTAGGCACTATGCTCCTGCAAACTGCCAATTAATTGCATATTTGGTGCCTGCTCTCTCCCAGCATCCTGGATAAACACAGCGAAGCCAATCAGAAGGAGCTGCTCTTGGCTGCGAGGGGAAGGAGATCTGTCATTGTCTCAGCCTTGTTATCTGCAACCAAGGCAGACTCTTAGCAGCATTCTGCTTGTAAACACCCTCTTTAGACACCTTCTGATTTACATAGATGGTGTGTCAGCTGTTGTCTGCAGCACTACCTGAAGGTTTTAGAATGACTGCTTTCAAAACATTGGATGCACACGGTCCTTGATAAAAGGACAATCAGTGGCAAGGGCTTTCGTGCTAGCAAAACATCATAAGCAAAGTCCTTAAAGCAAAAAGATGAAGCCACATCCAAGCTAAGGTGAGGGAGAAAGAAGCAGAGTGAGGGGTGTGGGGCACTGTGTGCAGGGAGTGCTGCTCAGGGCCTGGCGTTGGACCCAGATCTCCATGTGCAGGATGTAAGGGGCAGGTCATGGCCCCTTCAGAAAGCTGCACTCTGTGATGTTAGCCCAGGGCACATCCTTCTCCTCTGCTCCGGCTGGAAGTATTCCCTCCTCTGAGTAAGATTCACATGTTATCTAAATCTAGTCTGGAGAAAACAGTAAACCATAGGGAATAACCTCCATTGCACACAGGGTTTCTGATTGGCCACATTCTTCATTTCCAACTCTAATTTATGTGACTGCTGAAGTCCCAAAGGAATGTGCTGGAGAGAGACGATCCCTCGGTGGCTTTGGGCACACACTCACTGCAGCCTGGCAGGTCTTCTCTCCTCCTTTGTTTCTGTTGTGCTCTAAAACTAAGTGACTTAAAGATTTGAGGCTCAGCTGAATCCACAGCAGCTGCAGAGAGCCAGGACAAAATCTTCTCCTAGGGCAATGCTCAGGAGGATTTTAAACTGCCATCTTGACATTGAGTTATTGTAAATTAACTGTTGCTTCCAGGCAAAGAGTGATGAATGGTCTGAAATGAAGAGATAAGTGTGCACATGGATTCATTCTCCCAGGCTCTGCTGGACCTTCTGTGGTGCTAGCAGCTGGGAACCATTCCCAGAACAGGGAATATTTGGTGCTGGGTCAGTTCTTATTTTATTATGCTACATGTATATAGAGAATAAATGAGCAGAACTAGTTTGAATTTACTCCAGTGTAACACAGACGAAAAACAAGCTCTTCATGTCATGATTTTTGGGTCCTGTTTGTCCTGCTCCTCTTTTTGAACAGCCTCAACTTTGACTGTCCATGTCTTAATCATTTCATTTAATATTTGCCTTAAGGCTGTGGGTGTCTGATGCTGTCCAACCTGGAGCCGGTGTGAGCAGGAAAATGGGAAATGGGTGGCATGCAGTTAGCCCACGATGGCTGCTGCACAGCCAAAGCTTCTGCCAAGTCAATGGGAATATAACTGCTGGCCTTCAGGGTAAGCAGGATTTGGCCTGCAGACAGCAAACACAGGATTCATAGTGGGTACTGCAAAAAGGGTTTTGTTTCCTGTCTCTGAGTTTTGGATGTGTCGTGATTTCTGGTGCAAGAACAGACTGAGAGCAGCTGATGCTCTGTGTCCTAAATGCCAGCTGTGCAAATTGCACTTGGTGGATTAGGAAGATGCTATTTGCATTGGAGTGATAGTGAAATGCCTGTTGTGGTCATGCACAGGTCACAGCCAAGCTGCCATCAGAAGGTCCAGAAATGGCGTAGGGATGTAATAGAAAACGATTCTGCCCTTCCACTTTCTCTTGGAAGAAATGTGCCTGGCAGAAGAGCACATCCCCACACAGTGCCTGTTCCCCTGAGCTCCAGGAGCAGCACGTGCAGTGAAGCAGAACTCGGCCATCCCCACTGCATGCGCTCAGCGCCGGAGCAGCAGATTGCAGCATTTGCCATCAGAAGGGCGTGAAAAGCACTGCCTTGAGCAGCTTGTGTGTGAGGAAGGGGAGAGGCATGGGAAGCTGTGGGAACTCACCCAAAATATTCGTGGTTTTTCTTTTTATTTCTGAAATTCACTAGAAATTTCTGATTGACGGAGTGAAGGAAAACCTGTTGGAGTGGGGCTGCCTGCCAGGGCACTGCGCAGCATTGTGGGACTGGAGCGTGGGGAGATGGGGTACGTTCATTGCTATCAGGGACTCCAGTTTATTATCACGTGGCCGTGGCTAATGATAGCAGTGTAGATTTCAAGAGGATTTGAGGGAGATGTCCTTCAATTCCGTATGCTGCACTGTGGATGTATTCCTGCATGCCCAGACTTTTTTATAATTTCAGGTGTGAACTGTGAGTACCGATGGAAAGTGGCTGCAAGCTGAGCCAGCGGCATTTGTACTTTCAACCTTTGAGATGAACAGCCTTTGAGAAGCGATAAGTGCGGCGCTGCCCGGCTCCTGAGGCCACGGCTGGCAGCAATGGGGTCAGGGCTGACATCCCAGGCACAGCAGGGGACGGTGCCCACAGTGCCCGGCCAGGTGCTCCCGAGGGGCTGCAGCATGGGGAATGCCTTGGAAGCAGCTGGGAGCTGCTGCTGAGGGAAGGAGATGGGAGCTTGTGTGTACCGAGGCTCCCTTCTTACCTGCATGTTTGCTGTACTGCACTAATTATACAGGAGAGAGGAGCACGCTAGATGAAGTTTAATGAGGAAGGCGCTGCTTTGTCGGGTAAACCCGAGAGCGGTGCGGTGCGCTCAGCCTGGACGGCCTCCAGCACCTGCGGGCAGCGGGAAAGGCCGGGGCAGATGCCTCCTCCAGAGCCGCTTCAAGGAAGGGTTTGAATTACAAAGGAAGGGAAGGGGCCGAGCTTCCCTCCCCCGCCCTCCACAGAGGGCAATAGCGGTTTACTTCAATAATCGCGCTATCGCTGCAGCGGAAGGCGCGCAGCTCCGCGAGCAGCCCCTCACCGCAGTCCTGCAGAGGGCACCGCCGGGAATGGCTGCGTGCTGCCGGCGGCGGAGCTGAGCGCCCGCGGAGCGCAGCCTGCGGCTCTGCCCTGAACTTATTGCCGTGCCCTGAGCTTATTGCTGCGCCCCGTGAAGGCTGGGGTAAGTCGTCTGCTCACCTTTCGTTTGGGCATTCGCTGGGGCTGCTGCATGATATTGGCGCTGAGGTACTTCCAGCACCTTGGTGGCCTCACTTGGGACGTGGCCGATCCAGATTTGAGAAGCTGGATCTTTGAATATCCTTGTTGTCCATCCGCTGCTTTTCTAAAACGGGACAGCGAGCGGATATGGACAAACCTGACTTTCCAGTGCATTCTTTCAGCTGCTGGGGACCGCCGGGACCACAGCATCGCGCACATTGCCGGGCTTCAGCCGTCAGCGCGGCTCTCCTGGGCTGAGGGGCAGCTGTGCAGGTGGTGGTGGGGAGGGAAGAAAGGTGAGGGGGTCCAGCAGCAAAGGGGTTTGCTTGAATGGCACACCTGCTCTTGTGGAAGGGGTTGGTCGCGGGGATTGGCTGACTGCTCAGATTGCTTGGGGAGAACTTGGAAATTCTGCGTGGTTGTAAGAAAGGAACTGCTGTTGTAAAAAAGGATTGGGGCAGGGTGTGTTTGCAAGCAGCCTGGGTGCGTGTGGGCGGCTGTGTACGTGGTGAGAGTGCAGCATAGCAAACTTTAAAGGGAGATGTACTAAAACTTATGTAATTTGTGAAACTGAATGTCCTTTCCCGATGTCTGCGCTGTGAACTTGAAAGGCACAACCCTGGCACGGGTTTGAAAGCTGTCTTTGTTACTCACCCCTTCTGCAGTTTGTTTCTCGCGTTCTGTTTGGGGCTGAAGGAGCCGAGTGCCTTTCTCTCCCTTGCTCTCCTCCCCCATCGTTGGTCGCTCCCCACTTCCCCTCCAATTGTCTGCTCCGCTCCTCCTGCACCAGGCGGAAAAGGGTTTTGTTGGAAAGGAAAGAAGGAAAGTATTTCAGGTTGAAGTCTGGCAAGCATCTGTGTCCTCATCAGGCTGCAGGCACGTTGCTCCCTCCCATCTCTTTATTCCCAGAAGCAGCAGGGTGACAGGCAGCGCTCTCCATACCTTAAACAGCAGCAGAACCCCCTTTGCCCTTTGGACCATTCACTATTCAGCAAATAATTATCACAGCTGGAAAACACGGTGTATGAATATGTGCATCTGGGAGCAGGTACGCAGAGCCACAGCAGGGACCTTGTCTGCTAGGACCGGGGGTGGCGGCGGGATGAGGAAGGTGATATGCCATGGGGGGAAGGACAAGGCTGCACCTGCACTTGTTCCCAACAAACTGTAGCTTAATGTAGCAAACGGTATCTAATGGTTGTGTTAATGTTCAGAGGTAAACTGATGTGACTCTTCTTGCTTCTTTGTGGCTCCAGCCCCGCAGCAGCTGAAGGTGTCAGTAGGGGCCATCCGAAAGCGTGACAGCAGTGCCCACGAGAGGGGAACAGCTCCTAAACCTGGGAGGCTCAGGGACCTGCTGGGCCTCATTAGCAGCAGGCTTAGAGCAGGGAGATGTGAGCGGAGCGGTGTGAGCAGAGGGCAGCAGGGAAAACTCCTGGTGAGCTTCTGCATGGGACAGTGCTGCTGCAGCATGTCCGAGCCATGGCCACTGCGTGCCTGGGCTGTCATCACAGCTGCTTCCAGGCTCCCGTGGCCCTAGGGTGCATATTCAGGAAGCTGGGAAGATAGTGAGTGGGATGAGAAAGCACTCTGTAATTTTGAGAGCTTCCTTCTGCTGAAAGTGACAGGAAAACCACCTTTTCTTATTTGAAAGGCTCCTTCAGCTCCCTTGGGCATTGTACAGAATCACTCCCCTCCTTTGCTTCTCTTTGACTTGCACCATTTGAGACGTGCAATTTGATGACAGATTTAACAACGTACAACACAGTTGTCATTTGTGTTGGGAAGAGCTGTTCAGAGAAGCTTTGTATCACCTGTGATAGCAAAACACAAAGCCACTGCCTCATTCAGTCCTAATTTTAGATGTGAGGTGCTGCGGTCTGCAGGAGTGGTGCAAAGAACATACCTAAATAGTGAGGACAGTAGACAGGGCTGGTGAGCCCATGGTCCTCCTCATGTCTCCTGATGGTGGGCACAAGTAGAGCACAGAGCATCAAATTCTGTAGAACCCACCAAGAGAGGACAGTGCCAGATTGCCTGCCATGTGGGAGCAGAATGCTCCCAGCCAGGGCGCAGAGCTCTGCTAGCAGGAGGCCTTGTTTCCTTACATTGAGGGCCACAGGCCTCGCAGAGCTCTGAGGCTGATGTCCCAATGGAGCTTCTTCTGGGAAGGCTTTGTGAGCATGGAGGCAGTGGGTGATAAGCCCACGTCTGTGGTGAATCGTGGCCATCCCAGTCCTGAGGTACTGATGGCTGTGGCTGCCTGTGCTGCTTCAGCAGTCCCAGGAGCTCTGCAGGGTGCCTGCAGCACAGCAGCCTCTTCCAGCATGCCCCCTCGGCCAGGACAACATCAATAAAAATGAGAATTTATGAGCTCTGTCATGTACAGCAAGCAAAGTGTCTTGCAACAAATTAATCACTGATTGCAGTGCGGTGCTGACTGGGAGCTTTCTGGTTCTCTCTTGGCATCGCTGTGAGGTTGTTAGTTAGAAAACAGCTCTGATAAGGAGCCCCTTGACTGCCAGTGCTGCTGCGTGCTCTGCTGTCCACTCACCTAACATGAGGCACTGCTGGCCCAAAAGGTTCTTTCTGCTGCTCAAGTTGCTCCAGCATTCAGTCACCAGACTGTGACAGCACGGCCTCGCCTGTTGCTTCCTATCCAGTAATTTTGGGGTCACAGTGATCTGCTGTCCAGTTTGGGCTGAGCAGAAGATCTTTGCTTTCAGCTCTATTTCTTCATTGCCATGCTTACACAGAGCAACAAAGCATGGCCCAGCTCTGCTCCCAGGTCCTTTAAAGGGGCTGTGCAACAGCAAAATGAGTTAAAATTGGCTCTTGGCTCCTGTGCTGATAGCATTGTCAAGTCAGCTGACACCCGTTTCCCTGAGCTCTGCATAGCATCCCCCGTCCTGCTGTATGAAATTGGATCCACCCGTCTGTCTGTACAAAAACAGCGATGCCTGACTTCTGAAATACAAAGTAGAGAGGGCATTGTGTGGTGGAAGCACAAACCCTTTTTAACATTTGATATAATTCAGACATCTCTGTTGGTGGTGTCTAGTAAAGGGATCTCAAAGCGTTTTTCAAACAGGAGCCCTCAGCACTGTGCATCATCCTGGGGAGCACCTCAGCTGCTGGCGCTGCTCCCTGCCCGGCAGGGCTGGGGGTGTTGACCCCCCATGCTCCCATTGGCCACTTCCTGCCCTGCCAGGAGGGGCTTTGGTCATTGTTTCCTAATTTCAGCAGACAGGAAAAAACCCGACTGAATTCTGCTGCCCTCCCATTCCCAACAGCTGGTGCTCACAATTGTCCCAGTGCTCCAACCCGGAGCTGCTCTTTGTGTTGTAGGGGCGGCTCTGCAGGGTTATTGTTTTTGCAGTCATTTTATTCATCCCTGTGAGGCCGGGCTATTGTTTCCTCCTGACTCATGGCACCTGTTGAGGGCCTCTTCCTGTCCAGCACACAAACACACTGCGGGGTGGGAGATGGAGTGGGAGATGGATCCGGCACCGGCCGGTGCTGTATGTTACTGCAGCCCCACGGAGGAGGGAGCAGTGGTTGGAGCCGTGTTCTGCCAGCAGCTGGGGACATGGGCAAAGGGACTGGGGACAGGGAGGTGTGCAGGGGAGGGGACGTTGCCATATGCTCTGTATGTCTTGCCCCTTAGCATGCCAGACCCACCAGCTTACTTGGTGTTACCTTGGTGGATCCATGGAGTGAGCTGCCATGGGTTGCTGTTAGCTGCAGGCTCAGCGTGCTTCTTAGACTTATTGCTTACTGTTTGTTTTCCTCCCTTTCTCATGTCTTCTTTACGAGTGCTCCCACACCAGAGCTGGGAAGCCCTGGCTTTGCCCATCTTTGTGTTGCAGGGTGACCTTCAGGGCTCTTCTAACCCCAGCCATGCCGTGATTCTCTGACCTGGCCCCTCTGCCCCATTTTGGCGGTGGTGATGCGGTGCTGGGGGGAGGAGGGAGTGCTGCACCTTAGGTGGAACTAAAACATGAAATCTCATCACCTAGGTTTCAGGAAAAATAAACTATGGCTGGACTAAAACACAGCGGTGAGGAGGAGTAAGGGAGAGAGCCTTTTATGAGCATTGAGAATATTTGTAGCTAAGCAACCAACATCAGCAGGAAGAATAAATCAAAAGTTTCAGGGCTCTGCCTGCCTGCCTTCAAGGGTCAGGAACTATATTTTCCCTCTGTTAACAAGATTGCCTTCCTTTGAAACATCACCTATTAGCTACTGATGGAGGCAGGAGACCGTACTGGAGAGACCAGAGGCTTATTGGGGATACTGCCCAAGAAACGTGAATGAAAGGACAGAGAAGATCAGCATCTTGCCAGAGGCTGTGCGGTGAGTCAGGCCCCCAGCAGCGTGTGGGAGAATGCTCTCAGAAAAGTAAAGTCGAACACATACGTAGTGTTTTCAAAACATCCTTCTATGAGGTCTCCCAACAACTCTTCAAAGTAGCAGCTCTAGACTGTATTCCCATTTCACAGCTGGCAGAAGTTGAATGACTGGATGGCTGTGGTGGTTTGTGTTTGAAATGATGCCTGTGTGGCTCTGCTCGTTTTATATATTTGTGCAGTTCCTGTTGCTTTGGGGCACCGATCCCAGTTGCTGTGATTGCAGCGCAGACCCGAGGCCCATCAGTCAGAGCAGCTGGGCTCTATTTTCTAAATATTGCACAGCGTTCTTCACCAGGTTGCACCAGAATACCCAGAAGCGAGGCATTTTGCTTTAAAATATGTTTTATTTATAAAGAGGAAATTTCTCAGAAATGCCAGTGGGAATGACAGTAAATCAAATCCCAGCAGTAGTTTCTCAATGGAGCTTCTTTTTTTTTTTTTTAAATACCATCATATAACCTCAGGGTATTTTCCATCTCTGCTTCTTCTCCCACTTAGTCAAGAAGTGGTTACAGACGGTTTGTGCTCCATGCCCTGCTGCCTGCTGCGATCTGCAGGGCTGGGGGCTGCCCCTGGTGCAGGATGTGCCCTTGGAGGGGCTGAGCCCAGCGCCCTCCTCAGCACCGCTGGGACACCCCGCACATCTGGGCCTTAAACAAACTTACTCCCTGATCAGGAGCTCCAGAGACCTCTGAGCCTTCATAGGCACTCATGTTGGTGTTAATTATAAAGCTGAGTCTATTAAGGCCAGATCTCATGGTATTTGTATGGAACTGTGTTCCTAAGCCACAGTGATTACTTTAATGAGAGAAATGAGGGTCACCTGTGTGGTCCTGGCCTGCCAGGGGCAGCAGGAGGAGTGCTGGGGGCAGCCGGGGGGCAGCTGTGTGCTGCATGTGGGCACTGCTTCCAGGGCTCTGAGCCCCAGCAGTGTCTTTGTGGTTAGAAGGTTATCTTCCTTATCTCGGGAAAAAATATAACTCAATTTGTATGTATTTGTGCTCCTATGTGTATGCTGATCTCTGTTCAGAACATCCTTCTAAAGACATCGAAAGGCATCGCATGTAGGAAGGAAGCGGCTGGTTTCTCTGTCGTGCTTGCTGATAGAGCTGTAAGCCCGTCTGACTGAACTTACTCAGCTGTGAAAAGCACTTTGGTGTTTTAAAGCACAGGGTGTCTGTGGCCATTAGCAGCAGCGCTGGCAGAGCCTGGCTGGGTGCAGGGCCCATTAGTGCCGGTCCCACCGCTGGGCTTCGGGCAGCAGCCGGTGCTGGCAGAGATGAGATGGCTGCAGGGTGTGCTCAGCAGTAACAGCACTGCAGGGAGCGCTTTGGGGGCCGGTAGTGGTGTTAATATTCATTCAGGATGTATTTTGTTTTTCATATTTGTGAAATTTCCACTTTTGGAAATACAGCAAACACACTCTGGAAGTGGCACCATCTATTTTAAGACAATGCATGGGCAGGTGTGAGCTCATATCTGGGAAGGCGCAGCTGGAGATAACAGAAACCCAAAGCGTTCAGACAGATCTGAGTCTCTCGATTCTGTGTTTCTTCTCTCCCTCCCACCCCATCTGGGACTGCAGTGGGTGAAGGTTGACCCGCTCCCATCCTGCTCCCATCCCTCCCTGCAGAGTGGTGCTCCTGCACTATTCCCAGTTCCTGGTGTGTCAGACCACCATGCAGTGCCTGAGGCACAGGCTGAGCTGCTGCAGCACTCAGCAGAGATAAGCAGCACATCCCAGCACTGTGCCTGGAGTTCCACGCTTGGTGCATTGGGACACAGTCCTGCAGTGGGGCCAGGGAGTGGGGGACGCAGCTGCTGCCCCAGATCTGCACTGCCCTTCTGGAGCCACACACAGCGCACCTGAGCCAGCTTGCCATCCATCTTCAGTGTCCTTGTGTGAGCTTTCCTATTGCATTTTATGGTTTCTCTCCCTCTGGTCAGCTGGAAAATATTTGGTTCCATCAGCTCCTCTCCGGCTGTGGCTGACTGCGTGGCTTTCTGTGGGGAAAGCAGTGCCAGGCTCGTGCCACCCGGGTGATTTTTACGTTGAGTGGTTTTCGTGTTGGCGGTGCCCCTGTGATAAGTAATGTTGTTCAGTAATTAATTCCCTGAGTTACAGCCAAGCGTGTAGGGCAGCCCCGGCCTGCTTTGCTGTGTGCTGAGCAGACCCACACCTGCACGCCAGCTGTTTGTATGGGGAGGTCTCAAAAGGTGAAAGGAAAGGAGAACGCAAAATGGTTTGGGATTGGGGTCACTTCAAGCAAAAGCAGTGCTGGTGTGCCCAGACACACGGAGCAGGGCAGGCTGTGCTGGAATCTGCAGCCCCAGGTGGGGGGTGGAGAGGCCGTGGGGCTCAGGGCTGCTGCTGCTCCCGGGCATCTCTCTTCCCCTGAATGTGGGAAGCTCTGTTCCTCCTGTGACGTGTTCCCTGTCAGTTTCCATGCTGTATGGATCCCTCTTGTTCATTATGTTACTGCTTTTTTTTTTTCTTTCCCAAAATCACACCCTCTTGTCTTTGGTTTAATTTTTACATTTAATGAAACAGCCCTGTAATTAAATATCCTTTCACAATTCCCCAGGCAGGGTATCTCATGACAAAAAGCACTCTGATTTTATTATTATTACTATTTCAGAGTAATGAAATGCTTGAATCCTTATCAAGTGCAATTTGGGGGGTTAATCACTTTGGTTAGAAGAAATTTGCTCCGTGAGCCGACCTGGTTGGAGCCCTGCCCCATTCCTTACTGTATTTACATCTTGCAGTTCTGCTTTGTGGCCCAGGACACTCGATGCATGTCACTGCACACATGTTTGTATGAGCATCTGCGTGCTAGCGCAAAGTGTTTGGATATATTTGGTTTTCTAGTTCACTGGGCAAACAGTTAGCAATAAACTAAATACTGAGAAAGCTGAAAGAGAATAACAGCCTTCCGCTGGGTGCGGGCTGGCAGGATGGACCCACAAAGCCCTACAAACCGATGAACTCGCTGAAATGTCCTTGTTGAAAAATATTTATGCTTCTCAAATTGAAGTGCATAAAAAAGCAGGTCCGGTTACTGTGAATCACTCAGACAGTCCCACATTTTCCTTCTTGCTTGCATTATCCATCAGCTCATCCTCTCTCCTTCCCTTTGTATCTCCAGCCCTGCGCTGCCTCTCTTAGTTATTTCCAGGCTCATACTGGGCAGGTACTGACACCTGTGCTCCTGGAATGGCGTTTCCCAAAGCCTGTGCAGGTTCAGCTCCCGGAGCGCTGGGCCGGGTATGGCAGCAGTGTCAGAGCTGGGTTGGATGGGTGCCCAGAGCTGTGCTCACTGACCTTCTGCTCCATGGCATCTGAGCCTGGGCGTGCAAACAACAGCTGTGAGCTGTGAGCATCCAGAGATGGGGCTGTGTGCGATGGGATCTCTCCTGTTGCTGTCAGTACTGCACTGATTAAGATAGCAACAGCAAAAATCCTCTGAGATACCAATGTAAAGGCTAAAAGCAGTCACTGTTCGGTATTAAGGGGCTTTATGTATAGAATTGCACATCTCTGGCAAAGGACACTTGCAGCAGATGCAGCCCTTTTTACCTCACAAAGCGGCAGGGTGGGGAGCCTCGCAGGCAGAGCGGGCAGTGCTGAGCACACCCAAACCTGTGTGTGCTGGAGCTCTGGGAGCTGTAAGGGGACATCCAGCGGTGGGACACAGCGTGGGCTGAGATGAGCCCTTCCAAAGCAGGACCTGGGGGCTGTGCTCTGACTCACAGCCGTGTCTGTGTGGGGCTCTGCACCTCACGGGGCAGCAGTGCCTCCTCTCCCGCTGTCCCCAGCAGCACAGTGCCTTCTGCTTGATCCCCTGTTCCCTCACCCTTCTGGTCTCCAGGAACGGGAACTGCCCTGGTCTCATGGTGCACCCACAGCAGGGGTAAAATACCTTCTTTCCCCATAGGGCTCAGCAGCAGAAGGAGGTGCTGCCCGGTCAGTGAGGGTGAGGAGTGGTGGGGCGGCTCAGGGACAGGGCAAGAGTTTGGCCGTGAGCAGCAGGGCACGGGGTCTGGGCTGTTAGTCTGTATGCGGCCAGCTGAAGCGTTCCTTCCTCCTGATCATCCCTCACCCTCTCTTTGATCTGAGCTGTACTTTTTCCTGGAGGGCTTCCAACATTCTTGGTGGAGCTATGAAGCTCCTTTCTTTTCCCCTATGCAAGCCACATCCCTCAAATTTAGGAAGGATGCTGTGATGATGAGGTGGGACTGTTGTGTGTAAAGCCGCTGCTGGATAAACACGTTTGACTTCTTCAGACATTCTCAGTCTCTTTGTTCCTACAACAAGCGCAGAACAGACAGCAGCACACTCTGCATTCAGCTGATAGTTTGCCTTTGTGCAACGTGGAAAATCTTCCCCATAAATGGTTTGAGCTGCATTGTGGCTCCAGATGGTCTTTGTCCGACAAATTGAGAACTTTTGGCGACCATCATTTCTAGACTGACATGCCAGACAGATCTGCGTGCCAGCAGCACACTGGGAAGCAAAGGCTGGGCTGGGAAGGGGCCAGCAGCCAGGATTCAGCTTTGGAGCCACAATTTGGCCACTCCTGGCTGAGGCAGCAGGACAAGGTAGAGAGCCCCAGGCAGCCAGCTGCACAGTGGAGCTTCTCTTCCTAAGGACAGCAGGAAAATGCCTTAAGCGTTGCTCCATGCTCCTTGCTCCTTGCTATGTGCTCCCTGCTCCTGCTCAGTAGGCTCAGAAGCAAAAAAAGTCTCCTTCGTCCCAAGGTGAGCAGTCACTTCTCTCTCTGCAGTAGTAGAAGCCTGACACTACATAAGTAGCTGTGAGGTGATTCATAAAAAACTAATTTATAATTTGCCAGAATATAATCCTATTTGATCAGTGTTATTCAGTTCGTCTTTCTTTTAAAATTCAGTGCACTTAACTGTTCTACGAGGGTTTATGAATGTTTAAAAATTGCTTTGTGGTCCCTAAAGTAATTTGACAAGTCTGACAGCTATTGATTAAAAACCTGAAATTATTCAGACTGTGGGATGACTTGAGGGATTAGATAGAAAGTTTTTTTCAAATGTGAAAGGAAATAAGATGTTGGAAAGTAAATATGTTCTTGAATATTTTTGAAAAATCCATTACAACTGTGAAATTAAATTGAAATGAGATACTTCGTGTAGAGATGAAGGAAGTAAATGCTGGCTTTCCTGTTTGGGCATGGGGTAGAGCTCCCACCCAGGTCTGGCTGTGTGTATTTGGGAGATGTGGGTTCTGGGGCAGCCGTGGGCACAGGCAGGGCTGCTGCAGCGGCCAGAGCAGTGCTGGCACTGTTGTCACAGCTCGTCCTTCTGTGCCACCCGCTGGGAAGGGCTTCAGGTGTGGCTGTGCCTCTGGGAGAAAACGACGGCGCCGGCCGGGCCACGTGCGCTATGAGCAGAAGGACCTTTGGTCAGCAGGTGCAGGCTGTTCTGGTGCACCCAGCTCTTAGAATATTCTTCCTAACGATATTTTCTCCATCTTAACCTCAACAAAGTTTGCTCCTGCAGTCTCCCCGCTCTGGAAGGCCAACCCCAAATTTCACTTCTCTGCTGCTTGGAAGCCCTCTCCTGGCTTTCAATCTGAATCCATTCACAGCCAATTTCAGCCGATGTCCCACCAGCACTGCTCTGCAGCCCCAGCAGCTCTCACCTTTCTCCCACCCATGCTGTGCGGTGTGCAGCCCTGCTGGCCCAGCCCTGTCCTGGGATGAGCACACTGAGCATGACCTGGGTGCATCGCCCCTGGAGGCATTCAGGGCCAGGCTGGATGTGGCTCTGGGCAGCCTGGTCTGGTGGCTGGTGACCTTGCACATAGCAGGGGGGGTGAAACTGAAACTATGGTCTTTTTCAACCCAGGTCATTCTATGGTTCTATGACCTGCAGTGACATCCACCCATCTTTTCTATGCCCCAGGGGCCCGCAGGGAACTGCGCACAGTGCCACTGGGCTGAGCGTGATTCTAAATCCTTGTGCTGTATGTGGACCTCAGGTACATTTCAGTGCCAGCATTCAGCTTTAAAAAGATGAGTGGAAGGAAAGGAGACCTTTGCATTTAATTGCTGCCAGCACATTTCAGGCACCTGTAGCTGTCATTGGCAGCAGGCAGGGATTACCCACAGACCCTGCACCCCCAAAATGAAGGAGCCCTAAAGCTGACCCCAACCTCCCTTTGAACTTGGCTACCTCTGATTAATTAAGTTTTTCTTTCCTTGAGCCTGATTTGGGTCTTATGCTCAGAACGAAGGATTTAAGTTAAACTCTTGAGAAATTGAAGGATGGTTTTCATCCCTTCTTTCTCATCTCATCCCCTTCACCATCACATGCACGCACACGTGTGTAACAGAGGGCTTGTTGTGGCTGCTGAGAAATCGGTCTCAAAGGGATTTCTGTCCCAGAATTCCTGTTATTCCTCCTGCAGCTGCACCACAGCAGGATTTTCCTTCCTGTCAGGCTGGAAGAGACTGTGGCGTACAGCAAACCCTTGGCTAATACTGCCATAAGCCTCTGGGCAGCATGGAAGGGGTAATAGCAATCCTGCGTTTATATGAAGAGTAGGAAGGTCTCCGTGCAGCTGTGGAGTATCTTTAATTAATTTAATGGCTGAGTTTTCTGGGGTGCTTAATATCCATCAGTGCTGGGACGCAGGGCTGCCATCAGGGCCCAGTTTGGAGAACTTCTCCCGTGCTTCTGATGCAGGGGCTGGGAATGAAGGTTGCTGGTTCTGTAGCACTGCAGGGTTGCACAGCCCCGAAACTTCACAGCCCTCCCTGCTTAATAGCCATAATGATTATAATAAGAGTTCATTAACCTGCTGGTATTTACAGCCTTTTATACAGGCAGGAAAATGTTGAATAAAACATAAAGAAACCAGAGCAGGTACAATGAAAACACTGGATTTCCATTTTGGGGGGCTGTCCTTGCAATGACTTGCCTCGTCCGGCAGGCAGGGGCTGCACTGGGAGCAGCGTCCTGGCTCTGCCGCTGTGTCACCCACTGCCCTGTAACCCCCAGCCCGTGTCACAGGCAGTGACAGTGCTCAGAGACCTGTCCATGCCTGGGCTGGGACTGCTCTGGCAGAGCTGAAAGTTGCCACGTGGGCACAGAGCAGGTGCTGCAGCTGCTGCCTGTCCCCAGAAATGCCCAGTGTTTGGACATGGCGTTTTATAGTCCCTGTGACATCCTGGTGACTGCTGGCTGCCACCTGCAATGTTATTTCCACTCTGTAATAACGGGGCAGCAGTGTACATCGCACAGCTGGGGTGGACAGACACTGCCTTAAGGAGATGTGCTGAGTGTGACTGGTGACAGGGAGAAGTGCTAAGAGGAGCAGAATGGCTCTATTTCCTTTTTTCTTCCACTTCTTCCGCTGTTATATCTCAGTGAATGCTGTTGATCTGAAGGGGTGGCAGCGCTCCACGTGTAGTCAGATCTAAATAAAACTTCTCAGAAATGTTTCTGCCCATTCCTTAATTAGCATTCTTTAACCCACTTTTCTGGAGGAGAAACAATTGTTTACAGAAAGGAGTGTGGTCTGACTGAAGGGTGTACAATAATCTGCCCTGAATCTGCTCTGCTGAATCTGCTCTGCTGAATTGTACCAAATTAACTTATTTCTCTATATTTGTTCATATACAAAGCATAAATAATTTAGCATTGTGTCTCTCTCTCTGTGAACGCGAGAAGCACGCTTGCTGATTTCAGATCAGATGGAGCAGGGATGTTTATTACTCTGATGTTGGGGAATGATTGTTGCATATTTAATATCCCCATAAATAAAACCCTGTAGCTGCATTCCCACTTCAGGGATGGGCACACAGCTCCTTCCTAACGCCTCTGATCTGCAGGACTCACAGCTTTGTGCATTGAAAGCTGTGGCTTCATTGCCTAGTGAGCTGGGGCACGAGAGCTGCAGTATTGCCCACACAGCCCTGCAAAGTCATTGGTGCCTGTGGAAACACTCAGAGACTTGCACCGTGTGACAAAGCAAATACCAGGAGAAGTAAAGCAAACCTCATTAAAATAAAGTGGCTGGATGATAAGGTGCATGTTTAACATTCCTTTTAAAGGCAGTATTTCTTTTCTTCATTTTATCTCGCTAATGCCCTTAAAAACTGCCTGAAAATACGTTGCAGTAATTGCTGAAGTAGCTGGAGCGTTTTAGCATCCTTACAGTGAGGTCTGAAGGTCTCTGATTGTAGTAAGGTGCATTTTGACGTCACAGGTACATTCCGTGCAGCAGGTGAGCACCTGGGCTGGGCCTGCTCTTCCCGTGCTTAGCTAAAATCTCTCCCAAGCGTGGCACCAGCACTGCAGAGCTGTGCATGCATGGCTGTCAGTGTGCACTGTTGGCACTGCTCTCTGCTGGCCACGGCTGCAGGTCTCGCCCCAGCACCTTGCTGCACTCTGCCTTGTCACTCAGCACCGTTTTCCAGCTTCTCCTCTAACATTTACTGGCATGGAGAGAAACTCTTGCGTGTTCTACCTCAGATACTTGCCAGAGTGAATGGTGCAAAGCAAGGGAGAACGAGTGGCAATCCAAGGCGGTCTCATTCGGTCACATTGCTGCTCCCTCCCCCTTGGCAGTGCTTGCAGCAAGCTGGGATGGCCTCTGAGGAACAGTTTGGATCTCAGTGAGAGCCAGGCCGTGTGGCTGTAGGCAGGTGGGAGTCCCTGGGTGGGCCCTGGGGTGGGCACTGCTCCCATGGCCCTGGGCAACAGAGGGCTCTGCGAGGGGCAGCCCTGCAGGCAGCAGCACTGCGCGATGTGGGCAGCGATGGTTGGAGCCCCTTCCTTTGCTGGAGCACACCCATCTTATTTGCTCAGTATTCCAAAAGTGAGTTAATAACTATTTTTATCTCTGTTCGCATTTCTCACGTACGTATAAACCTCTCTTGATGTGCAGCTCAACAAGCTGGGCTGCAGTTGTGATGCTGAAAATTTCAAACCTGTCAGGGAGTGAGGCAAGGAGAAAGGAAGAAAACAACTTAGATAAAAGAGCGATGGCCTCAGAAATGCTGCATGTGGCACACTTCCCAAGCCTCAGAGAGACTTATTAATTTGCATCATGGAAATGTTTATGGTGCACAACTCAAGTGGCTTCCTGGCCCCACTTGGGATCTCACTGGCTTTTAGAAGAAGCTGCTTTCACATTTCTACAGTCAAAAGCATTCAAAAGCATTTTTGCTCCTTAAATTATGAGACGTTACAGGGAAGGCACGTGTCAAAGATAGGCCAAGACTGTATCAGCGATTACACATCAGCCCAGAGCAGGTTTTAATGGCTTCTTCCAGACAATGTGCTCAGCCTTAGATTAAACATTCTGTGCTTCGCTGCATCCTTGTGGCTTTCTGTCTGGGCAGGAAGATGGCCCACGTTAGGCTCTGAGTGATGTGTCACAGCCGTGCACTTGGAATGCGCCTGTGGGTTTCCTCCCCGAGTTTCCTTCCAGTTCTATTTTCCTTTAGACAAGACAATTACATTGCTTGTTGCTAAAATGAAAACATAAGGGGAGTAAAATGATTCATCTTTCCAAGCAGTTTTGCTAAATTAATGAAACATAGGGAGGAACGTTTAGGCTTTGGAAGCTGTGCTGTCCAGACAGCAGGCTGCTTGTTGTAGCAGCCCGTACGGAAACCAGGGGGACACTTCTACCAGTTCTAATCTCATTATTAAAATAAAAAAAAAAAAGAACTAAAAATCCAATCCTTTGCAAACCATATTGTGAGGAGATGCTTGGCAGCTTCTCCAAAACTGTGTGTCTGCTGCATGGCAGCTGTTGGCACTGCTGGGTTCTGCAGAAGCGCGCGGGTTGGGGAGCGCAGAGCGCTTAACCCAGCCCTCATCCCGGGGAGCGCTGGGCTGTGTCACCCCCGATGGCCCCATGGCAGCCACATGGAGCCGCATTGGCTTCGCCTTCCTGAGCGTCCAGAGGAGAGGTGAAGAAATCACAGAACGTTTTTCTCACTTGGCAGTTGTTTTCATTTCTCTGAAGTCTGCTTTGTATCAGCGCTTTGCATGTCCCACCCCTTGCATGCTGAATGAAGCCCAGCAGTTTGACTTGCTGTCCTCACGCTCTGTAAACGGGATCTGACCAGAGGTTATGGAGTGACTCAGTCACCGATTGTGCCCAGCTTCTCATCAGCAGCCACGGTCTGTCTGTGTCATTCCTGTTGACAAGCTGATGGTTTCCTAATGGAAACAAAGCCCAGCACTGCAGCCATGTGCGCAGCCTTGCAGCCAGGCCTGGAGCATCGGGCAGCACGTGATCCCCCTGCGGGACCATCCTGTGTGTGTGCTCGGCTCCATGGAGCTCACAGCAATTGCATTAGGTGGGAGGACGAGGCAGAGAGCTACAGACGCAGCACAGACAGGGAGAAGTAACTGCAGAGGGCTGGCAGTAGGAAGATGGAGCTTTTTGCCTCTAGCTCTGCAGTGTGAAGCCCGCTCAGTGCCTGGGGAGCTCCATCTGCAGTGCCTGGCAGTGGTCGGGCTTCAGGCCTGGCAAGGGAAGGACACGGGGCAGCTTTGACTACACTGCATGTGTTTTTTAAATGGCTCCAGTTGTGTTTCGAGGCCATTTTAGGATTTTGTGCTTCCTGCTGATAGCAGTGGCTTGTGGCTCTTGTTTGTGATGGCAAGCAAGAGGCAGCTGGGGCCAGCTGGGCTGGGCTGGACTTTGCTTCCCGATGTTTACAGCACTGTTGTCATTTGGGAGCTAACCTGCTGCTTTCAGTTTTGATCAGCCAAAATGGTTCGTGAAGTCCTTCAGGCCGGGAGGGGAGGAGGCACGGAGCACTGCCAGGTGAGCTGAGCCACACCATCACTGCAGTGCTTGGGGAGCTCTGGGATCCCATCAGCAGGCTGTGCTGGGCTGGTCAGGGCAAAGCAAGGGCACTGCGGGTAGGGGAGGAACCTGCAGAGCTCTGCACAGTGCTTTGGGCCGTTTGGGCTCAGAACCACCGTAGCATTATGCACTTCACTGCCCATTCTGGAAGAGCTTGCTTGTGCTCCCTGCCCACATGCCCTGGCCATCAACTGGGTTAGCTGTAGTGGTGCAATCAGTGCGGCCTCATGAGCTCAGGAGGATTGCAATTTTGTTAATGAGTGCATATACAGGGCCTGTCTGCTCCCAGGGATTGGGGCTAAGCTTAGCATCTGTCACAGGAAGACAGAGTGGTTTCGTGGCACTGACACAGCAGCAGTTGTGAGGGTGGGGAGAGGGCTGCTGGCTGGAAGAACAAGAATTGGTAGAGTCATTGTTTTAAGAAATAAAACGCAACAACAAAACCCAAACCCCACATTTCCAGATCAAAATTTAAGGCTAGAAATGTTTTGAATTCTCTTGGAAGACAGTAAAATAGAAATGTTGGTTTTCTGCTGAGCAGATGTAACTCATCAGAGCTGGGGAGCCACACAGCAAAGCTGGTACAGGGAGCGGGTGGGCAGAGCCAGGGCTGGGAGCAGAACCCACACTCTGCCTGCAGCAAAGCATGGCTCCGTGCACCACACTGTTCTGAACTCACTGCCATTACACAGCTCAGGCTCTCAGTGTAGTTTCTAAATGGTTTTAACTGTTCTTGTGACCAGCACAAGCTAATGGCCTAAGGTTTATATGTTGAGGATGAGGTAAAACTGCAGGTGAGATGGCACAGCTGTGCCTCCCCATTACCTGGGGCAGAGTGAGTGCAGGGGCTGTGTGCTGTACCTGCTGCAAGGGGAAGACCTCCCAGATTCTCCCTGTAAAAATTACACACTGACACAACATGTGAAAAAAAGAGCCATTTTTGCAATGAAAATGAGCTAGAGTTTAATTTAGTTAATAACCAAGGCAAGTTAATCCTGTTCGGACAAGGATCAAACCAGTTTCAGTGCATCTGTGTCAGTGCTTTGCATGTGTCTAACCAGATAGATTCAAAATAACTTGGTTATAAAAGGAAATTGTTCTGTGCAGCTTCTGAGCTGGGGATCAGGCTTGGCTGTGCTCCCATCCCACCCCAGCCCGCAGAGATGCCTGGGTCATCCTGCTGCCCTGGGCTGCTGCCTGCAGAAGGGGACGGAGGTACTGTGTTCTCCATATGTTGGTAATGGTGGTGGGAGGTTGTTATACGTGTTAGCTTTTGTTATCACATACAACTCCTTAAAAAGACAGCTGAGAACAAATGTAGATTTCAGCTTTCATCTCTCCGAGGGAAGATGAGATCTCTCCAGCCCTGTCTGCTCTCTGGCCTGGGGGGCACATGGGAGCTGATGTGTGTCCCCACCACGGCGCAGCCCTGCAGCCCTGAGTGGCGGGCAGGAGGCAGGACTGCAGCTCCAGAGCAGCCGCACTGCTCCTCTGTTAGTGACATTACTCACAGACTGAGACTTTGTACTTCAGAGGTCTGATTTAGACGTGTGTATCTTGCTGGCCCCGTGGCTAGTTCTGTCCTGCCCCGTGCCAAAAGGCACGCTCCATGGAGACATCCACAATTGCAAACACGTTCAGAGCCCTCAGTGCACTCTCCTTGGCTTTGATGAGAGCCAGGTCCTCCCTCCTCTGCAGAGTACCGTCCTGACTGTGTTTTGAAACCACAAGCCGTGGATCTCCTTGGACGTGGAGCAGCCCGTGCTCCCACCTTCGGGAAGCCAGGCCCTGCCCTCCTGCCAGCGCACTCACAGCTGGCTCCTCAGAGCTGCTGGCAGCAGTGGCACAGTGTCACAGCCTGTATCCAGTGCTGGGAAATGGGCACAGAGTGGCACAGTGAGAGCACCGTGCCTTTCTTCCTTTCAGTCTGCGTGCTCTCGCTGTCACTGTGATGCTTTATCTGCTCTTGCTATACAGAGATTTGTATGAAATCATTTCTAGTCCATTGAAGTAGTTTTCAGAGATTAATCTTTCAAAGCATTAGCATTGATTCCTGCATGTGCGTGCCCTCTTCCGGTCTGTATCCAGGGGGAGATGCATTATCCGAGTTGGAGGAAAGCTCACTTGTCCTAATTTATTGAAAAAATAACTTCAGGTTTAAAATGGGGCTGTCATTTATGAACGCAGTTCAATCTGTTCTTCACTCCAGAGTCTTTGCTCTGACCTTTTCCGTATCTGAAATACTCTAGGCTGTGCGCTGTGTTCATTAGTTTAACTTTCGGGAGGGAGCAGCAGGTGTGGGCTGTGGATAAGGGCTGCGTGCAGGCTTGGCTCCGTGCTTATCCATGTACCCCTGGCTGGCTGCGGCAGCAATTTAATTTAGGACAGTGCCAGGATTTTTACTTGTTAGGAGTTTTTGACATTTTGTAAGTTTGAATAACCATTTGTACATCAGGTCTGGAAGGAGCTACCCCTGGCATTGCGTGAAGTACATGGTGATGATAGTGGTGCTTATAAAGATGAGTTGGGGAAACAATGCAGTGCATCCATCCCAGCCCTGCAAAGGGACCCTGCACAGGGAGACAGGGACAGCACGAGGGGCCTGGCCAGGATACAGGGAGCTGTGGGGCTGGGAGCTGTGGGGCTGCAGGGGCTGTTCCAGCCTCTGGGGAGAAACAGCTCAGCCTTGGTGGAATGACAAATGCAGGGAGAGCAATAAGAACTGGGAGATGATCTCTAAAGATATCTGTCCTTCTTCCTGTGAGTCTGAGACAGACGGGGACTGCAGGCAGGACCTGTTGGCTTTGTGGTGTGAAGGCTGTTCCTGAGGTCAGGTTCTGTCAGGTGTGACTGCGCAGCTCTGCAGGCAGGCGTGTCTTCCTGCTGGGGGGTTTGGGATGCTTTCAGGTTGGCTGTGACTGTGTGTAGAGGTGAGGTGCAACTGTGTCCATGTCAGAGACTGGAGCCTGCTGTGCAGAGCACCCAGCTGGTGACACCCCAGCTGTGCGGGGGGCTCGGAGCCACTAGTAATGCCACAGGGCTGGGAGCACCACTGCCAGGCACTGCCCTCAGCCCTTCCTGCTGCCATCCACATCCCCATTGCAGCAGGGAATGCACAGCTGCTGTGTGTGCAGGGCAAAGCCATTCTGTGCCTTCCAAGGGCCGCTGTCCCAGCAGGTGCTGCAGCTCTGAGAGCCCCAGAAAAATCACCACCTTCAACCATGTGAATCTCTCATTCCATCTGAAAAGCAGGTTCCCATGAGAAGGATGTGTTGTATATCCCTAAAAGACACTAACATCTATCTGGCTGCAGGGCAGGCAGCAAATTGGAGGAATTAGTTTGACATCATGGTGCCACCTCTGGATAAAACATACACAATCAGAACAAACTTCAAAATTCTTTGAGCTTTTTTTTTTTTTTTCCTAAAGAACATTTTCCTAACTTGTTAGAAAATTTTCATTGAGTTTTTTTTAACAGCATCATTCAGTCTCCAAAGTCAGTTAGAAGCTATTAAACTGAGGCCGTTATATATGCCAGCGTTGTTAGAGGGACACATGCAAACAAAGTGCTGTTTGGATGCTAAGATGTATTTGCGTGTCGGGCTCAGAGCCGTGCACTGTTGGCAGTTCTTCTGTAGTTTGGATTTGAAATTCAAAACCTGAGTCCTGCAGACACTTCTTGGCTCCCATTGCTGGGAGCATTAAGTGGTGTCTCTGAAGCACGACTAATAGCGCAGGGTGATACTGGATGTTTGTGGGAATGGGACTTCACTAAAAGATTTATAAAAACCTGCAGCTAATAGCAGTGTTACGTTGTAGTGAAACCTCCAGGAAGGATGATGGTGTCTCAGTGAGTGTGGGGTTCTGCTGATTAGCATGACATTCCTAAGGAAAGGCCAGTGCTTGTTCAGGAGAGCAGAAGGGTGAAGCAAATTATGAGCAGAGAGACAAGTTGGCCGGCCTGGATACTCCGTCTGGCTGCTATGAAATACAGAGTACCAGGCAGCATTGCTCAGAGGTTTGATAATCCTTCCGTGTACTATTGGGTATGGAGCCTGACTGTGCAGAAGTGCTTGACATCAGTTGTGCTGTCTCTGGCCATCAAGCATATTTTAATAAAGAAGGTGAAGAAACCTTTTAATAACCTATAAGTTCACTTTTCATGCTGTTTGGTCATCGGCAGGGCCTGGGTGATGTGGGCTGTTCAGCCTCACATGAGCTTTGTGCTGTCCTGAAGCAGCCCTGAGCAAACAGCCGCGCTCCAGGCAGGGCTGTGGGAGCACCGCTGTGCTGGTGAATGCGGGGCATCCCCACAGCAGATTTAGTGGCATTGCAGCGAAATCTGTACACATCTGTACACTGCATCTGTGGTGTGATGGTGCCATAAGCTATAGAATGTGGACTGAAAAGTTTTCAGCAGAAGCCCGTAGTGACAGTGATCCTCAGCTCCAGCAGCCTGGAGACAGTGGCCAGCTGTGCAGCTACAGTGCGTGGTGCTCAACTGTGCCACAACCCGGGCAGGCTGGAACATTCCCCAAACAGCGCTTTTTAGCACCTCCACAGCCTCTTGACTTTAACTTTTTCTAAGCTTCTTTTTTTTTTTTTTTTTTTTTTTTCTTCTTTTTTACTTTTTTGATTTAAAATTTGGAATAAATTTGGATAATCACCGACCCTTCCACTTCCTGCTCTTCAAGGTCATTAGGGAATCTGGCTGAAAGAAGCGTGGCCATAAAGCACCGGCTTCACGGCTAATAAAAGTGAGAGCTATCTGGGTTTAATGGCTGCAGGAGGTGAGCACGGCAGGAGGCTGTGAGAGCCCCATGGCCTTAAAACACAGGGCCAGGAAGGCAGCTCTGTGATACCTGTGAGCCTCAAAGCCCAGGAGAATGGAGAGGGTGGGAATGAGTGTCCTTCATGGCAGACCCACCGCCCTGGGGGCTGTCAGCCAAAACCGCGCAGTCGGTGGGCAGCAGTCAGTGTTTGTGTCACACAGAGGTGCAGCTGTGTACAGACAGACCGACCAACAGACCAACCGGGTGGGATGTCAGGAATGGAAACGTGGGGTATTCAGTGAGCAGAGCTTGTGCTGCCCAGCAGCGCTGCTCCCAGCACATCTGGCTCCTGCTAAAGGCCAGAGACGCGTGATTTGCGCTCGCTGCTTCCTTCCAGACTGTCTTAATAACGTGTCCAAATGTGCAAAAGGAAATACTCCAGAGCTGGGCTGCAGCGAGGACCTGGGTTCTTTTTTCCTGCTGCCTTTGCTCTCCACCCACTGCGTGTGTGAGGCTCGTTCCAAAGTTCAGGTTCTGCATTTTTATGCCTTGCCAGAGAGATAAAGTGCTCAGTAAAACTGTAACTTGACCTTACGCTTTGCCGCAGCGACGGAGACGTCGTGCTGAAGGGAAAGAGGGCAGCGCCTCAGGGGGCTGCTGGCTGGGGATGGGGTGACGGCCCAAAGGCTCTGCTCAAGGGCTGCGGCTGGGCACTGCAGAGCAGGAGCCGGGTTGGCACATCCTGAATTTTTGCTCCGCTGCACAAAGGACCCCTGTGCTGCTGCTGCAGATTTGAGAGCGAAACGATTGACTGAAGCCGCTCGTTATTATTTTTGGCTACTCCAGCCATGTATCAAAAACCCGACGCTGGGTTGATGCTGGTGCCCTACTTTATAGAAGCCTTGAAAAGCAGATCGAGGACAGCGAGCTTGTCTTTGTGCCTGGCATCTGCCAGCAAAGGGTGAGCGAGCTTCAAACTGCTGCCGGGGGGAGAGGGGGGCGGCAACACGCGCTGCTCCACGTGCTCGGTGCGGAGCTCTGCCTGCGGGACCGGGCTGAGGCTGCGGGGCGGGAGGCGATGCCCGTCCCGGTGTCCCGTGGGCACGGTGGGGAAGCGGCCCAACCCGCAAGGGAGAGAAGGACCCCGCTGGCATTAGGTGGTAGAAGAGCTCTGCGTTATTCGTGTCCAACATGATTGCTGCCCTTCCTTCGAGCTTTTGGGACCCCGCAGCCCCAGCTCTGCCCGCTTCTGGCTCCTGGGGCGGTGCCTGCCCGGCCCCGGGCCCCGCTGCACCCACACCGCTCCGGGGAAGCACTCCGGCATCTTTTTAACGCGGGACCCTTCCCCCTGCCGTCCTTCTCGCCCCGATGGCGACCGGCGGCGGCTGCCAGGTGCACGAGCCGGAGGATTGATGGTTTGCTGCAGACGTGGACGGTAGCCTTTGAAAAGTGGAAAAGGAAGCAGCCATAAATAACAGCCAGGGGACGGTGCCATGCGGTGGTTTTTCATTTACTCGATAGCCTCGCTTCGTTCTGATGAGTAATGGAGGCACCTGAATACGAATACGACAGGACGGCAGCGGCAGCCCGGCTGCGGGCGGGGTGAGGACGGGGCGGCCAGGAGAGGAGCATGCGGCGCAGCCCGGCCTCTGCTCGGGCCGCGGGGCGGCCGCACTTCACCCCCCCGGGGGCGGCGAGGGCAGAGAGCCCCGCGCGGTCCGCCCGAGACTCGGCCGCAGCCCGCAGGTGGGAGCGGGAGCCCGCGGGCCATGGCTCGCGCCGGGTGCTGCTGCAAACGCTCCTGCGTGCTGTGGATCGCGTTGCTGCGGAGGTCAGTGCCCGCCTCGGCGTTCCGACCGGGGAAAGGAACGTGCGGGCAGGGCGAACCGGGCGGCGCTGCGTCCTCCGGCCCGGTGCCCGTCCTTCGCTGGGGACAGCGGGGGGGGGGGGGGCGGCCGGGGAAGGAGCGCAGTGGTGCGGGCTTTGCACAGATCAAGGCTCGCGGAGCCGCCGAGGTTCCCCCCAAGCAAACCGACGCTCCGGGAGGGCTGCGGTGAGCGGAGCCGTGGGGCGGGAGCCGTGGGGCAGGGCCCGCTGCGCGCGGAGGGGCGGGAGGGCAGCGCGGGGCGGGGCGGCCGTGCTCGAGCCCGAGCTCATCCCCAGCGGCCGTTCGGGCAGGGCCGGCTCAACCCGGGCTCCGGCGGAGCGCTCCCGGAGCCGGCGGGGAGCGGGGGCGGCGGGCCCGGGGCGCTCTGCCCAGCTACAGCGCAGCCAATCCGGCGACCCGGCAGCGGCGCGGCTGCCGAGCGGGGCGGGGCGGCGACCGGAGCGGGGAGCGCGGCATGGGGCGGCCGGAGCGGGGCGGCGCGGCGGAGCCGGGCCCGGAGGGTGAGCAGCGCGGCGGGAGCGGTTGTGCGTGGATACGCGGGCGTGTACGCGTGTGCGGCGCGGCTCCGAGCCGGGCCGCCTTGGGCACGGCCGCGGGGGTCGCGGTGTCCGGGCGGGTCTCCCCCCGTCGGCCCCGAGCGGAGCCGCCCCTTCCCGGCCGGCCGTTGGGCACCGCGCGGGGCAGCGCTCGGGGACGCCGGAGGCCGCTGCGGCTGCGAGCGGGGGGCCGAGCCGCGCTGTGCCCGCAGCCTGCAGCCCGATCCCAGCCCGCGCCTCTGTGCCGAGCGGTTATTTTTAGCAGCGCTTCGTCCGTGAGTCTGTGTGTTAAGAATTTGTTTTCATCATTATTTATTAAAACATGGTCGCTGCCTTAGGCAACGGGCCGCGGCTGCAGACGGGGATCGCGGCTGCGCTTCGCTCGCGGTTAATCCCGCTTTGCTTTTCTCCTTCTCGTTCGGATTCCGCCTCTCGTGTCACCCCGAGCGCAGCTGTGCCGGTCAGAAATCGGCGCCCCAAACTCCTCCCAGCTGCGGAGAGCTGCGGTGCCGTTGGGGGCGGTTGGGCCGGGCCCGGCGGGGCGTTGCTCGGCTGCACCCAGTGCCGTCGCACCGCGGGCTCGGGGCTCCGAACGGCGCCTCCGGTTTGTGTCCGTTGTGTGCAGCTACAGTGCCGTTAACGGATGCTGGTGTAGGCTAATGTGGTGAGAAGTGGTCGTGTTTTGTATAGAAGTGTTGACTGCTCCTAAAGAAGGGAAATGATGGTGCCAGTCTGCTCTTGGAAGGAGGGAGAAGTTGCTTTTCTAACGTTTTTACTTATTGAAACTCAGGTGGTTTGGAGCCCAGTGTATTTCTTGCTGTTGGGCCTTTTTGCTGCTTGTGCAGCTTATGTCCTGCTGCACGTTGCACACTCAGCCTTGTCCCAGCCCCGTGCTGCACTGCTGAGCCACCACAGGGCTGTGCCCAGGTGTGTGTCACAGGTGGAACATCCTTCAGCTGGCAAAAAGAAATATGAAATCTGATCAGAGCTGCCGAAGTCCTCCCAAGTGTAATTAATCCTGCTGCCAGCTGAAACTGAGAGCAGTCTGAAAACAAGGGCAGGCCTTAATAAGTTTAATTACATGTCCGTTGCGTGGCTCAGTAAAGGTGTTGCGTTCCGTGCGGCAGTGTGATGCAGTGAGTTGCCCCGGGAGCCCAAAGGCTGCAGCACCTCCTGCGCTCTGTGAAAGATCAGTTTGGCCAAACACAGCAGTGCTGCCCTGGCAGGATGTGTGCAGAGTGCATGCGGGGACCTCAGCCACATGCTCAGGAAAAAGCTGCGTTCGCTGCTCCTCTGGGAGCGTGTGAGTTCCGCTGTGCTGTGCTCTCAGTTATTCCCATAACATCGCTTCAATATTTATTTGTCGAATGGAAGCAACGTGCTCTGTGGGGTGAGGCATTAGGGAAGGAATGGCTGAGAACTGCGGCAGTGGCCGGGAGGTCAGTGGGAGGCAGCTCTGTGTCACATCCGTCCCCAGGGGATGGGACGTGGCCCTGTGCCGGGCAGTCAGCAGCACAGGGCCATTTCTGCAGCAGAGCCCAGTGGGGCTGGGACATCCCTTGGTCTGCTGGTGCTCCCGCAGTGGAACGGAAGGAGGCTGAAGAAAAGCTCTTAGTTTTTTTTCCACGTTTGGATTTACGTTTTGTCTGCTCCCAGCTGACTTCTGTGCTCAGTTCCATCTTTCAAATGTATCGGGAGCGTTTCCATCACAAACCACAGAAGTCAGCAGCTGTGTGGTTTCAGGCAGGTGAGGTCCTGAAAAAAAAACCGCTGGGGTTGCCCCTCAGAGGGCTTGTCTTCACAAGAGAGCAATTCTGGAAGCAGGCTATATAAGTTGACCACACAACTCCAGGGTAACTTGGTGTAGACAGGCCCTATGTTTCCTTCCCTGTGCCCTCAGCCGCGTGTATCTGTCTGCTCCTGAGGGAACGTGCAGTCCATTGCGGCCCAGGGCTGATCCTGTCCCCACTGCCACGCTGCAGCCTCGCAGTGTCACAGGGAGGGGGAAGCTGCTGCTCCCAGCTGGTGTGAATGCAGAGCCCTGGCTGAGGTTGGGCTGCTGTCAGCCCCACAACACCTGGCACCCGGCTTCTGGTGGCTCACGAGGGAAGCGGTGGGGTGGGAGTGCATCTTTCTGCCCGGTAATGTTTTATGACTTTTATTATTTAGAACAGCAATCCTCTCTCATTGCTCTTAGGCAGTAAACCTCTCCCTTTAATAACCAGAGCCTGGCTGTCTCTGTGTAGGGCTCTCAGGTCAGTGCCACTAGCAGTAATGTTATTTCTCTTTAGAACTAATGTGGTGCTTTATGAGATTTTTTTTTCCCCTCCTTCATTTCAACTGAGCTTTAGGTACATAGAAAGGGATTACAATAAGGCCCGTGGCAAAAGAACTGCATGTGCTGCTTGGAAGAGGGGATCCTGCTGTGAGTTGTCTTTGGGCAGCTGTCTGTTCCCACATTATTAAAACAAAGGTGCAAGGACTGGATCTGGTCAGCTCATGTAAGCCGGGATGCTGTTTTATTGTTATTTCTGCACTTGTTGCTGCAGGAGGGGCTGTGGGTGCAGCTCTGTGACCACAGGGAGCCACGTCCTGCCTGGCCCTGCGTGAAGCCGAGGGGTCCTGGGGTGGGCAGAGCATCTCCCTGAGCCACGAACAACCTGCAGCCTGCAGTGGGACGTGTGGGAGCTGGGACAGAGGCAGCAAGCATCTTCCAGGGAGTGGCTCGTGCCGCTGATGTCCTGTTCCTCACTAACAGTCATGGGAAATGTTTTCTCCTCTGGGTCAGAGTGTGAAGATGTGAGGACGCAGTGTCCTTCCCTGCATTCGCTTCCTGCTGTGCTCCCCAGGGCCCGGCCGTTGCAGTGACACCAGGCCTGGGGGTGCTGGCAGTGCTGGCGCTGCCCCTGGGAGCCTCTGGCAGAGAGACCTCAGCCTTCATCTGGAATCTCAAGCAAGAGCCTCTAATGGCTGGCACCTGCTAGCTTGAGGATACCCAGAGGCGTATGCGGAGTATGGAGGGGTAGAAATAAATGTTTATTGAATGTGGTGAGAACATAATGTGTCCCAAGAAGCTCCTGCGTGGTGCTTCTTTGTGCTGCACATCTGCACTCCCAACCGTGGCCTTGCAGCTGCAGTAATTTTGGATGAAAAACACCCTTGGTTTGTTTTAATCTGAACAAAAAAATCTGTGCCAGCGTGAGGCAGTCAGGCTCGGTGCCTTACAGCATGCAGTTCCTCAGCTGTAGGTTTGGGTTATCAATATTTTTATGTGCCCAGACAAGAGTGCAGTCCCAGCTCAGTTGCTTAGCTCTTCTAATTTCATCTGTAAATCACAGAACGAAGCCTTCCTGTGGATGCCCAGTGCTGAGCTTATTGGGGCTGAGCTGTCTGTTCTGGGGCTGCTTGGTGTTAGCATGGTGCTCAGCGCCCGGGGGGAACCTGATCCATCTGCCCATCCTAGAGCTCATCTACAGTACTGCTCAGAGGAAGCCGATATGGATCCTTTTCTGTGAAAATAGTGTAAAATTGCCACAAAGTACTGGGAATGACTGTGCTCTGTTCTTAAAGATCAATTTATTCACTATAGAGATACGGGGTGAGTGGGCCGCTTAGAGAATTGCTGATGGGATGGAGAGGCTTTTGCTTCTGAGCCACTGTTTGTGATTCCATATGGGTCTGTATTAACCCTGGGCTTTTAACATTTGAGGGCTGTTGGTTGTTCCCTGAGCAGAGATGCCGGTGTGGCCATGCGGGTCTCTGCAGACCCCTCAGCAGGTGCCACCATGCTGGTCCTGGCCATCAGCCCTGCAGGGTCTCCTCCATCCACGCCATCATGCAGCCTGGGTGGGATGACCCCGCTGCAGGCTGGTCCTTATCACCCCGGGTCTGACCGTGGCCTGAATCTTAATGCCAAATCTTCCAGTGCTGTTTATCTTAGACTTGACTTTGGCTGTTCTTAAGATTGCGCTTGGCATGTGAGTCACTGGAAGCCATGAATTTTGCATGCACTATTGACATTTCTGTGTTTTGGTCATCTTTGTTCTGGAGACTGACAAAACTCAATGCTCACAGGCAAAGCAATCTGATGGAGAATATTAGGAGCACTGTGCTGAGAATATCTCAAGTTGCCTTTATTTCTGTCCTTCCGTGCCTTTGAATAGAGCAGCATGCTCTTTCTGGACAGACAGACCTACACATGGTCTCTTTGGAAGACTCAGAGTACTTGCCAGAGGTTTGAAAGGTCAGAGTTTGCTGAGATCAGAGCTTTTGTGAGCTGCCATACATGGGAACGTTTTATGTGGTGCAGACTACAGAGAAAGCAACTGCTCCCTCTGCTCTCTTTATTTTTCCCTTGCCACTTTGTGGCTGTCTTGTGTTTTCCCTGGGAGTATCTAGCTATCTTTCTTTTTGTTTTTTCCCCCCCTCGAGCACTCTGATTTTGCTGTAAGAGTTACAGTACCATTGATTGTATTGGCTGCCTCTGAAAATGGTGTGCTGCTTGCTGTCTGTGGGCTCCCTGCTGCTAAATGCTGCCAGTGGGACTCCGGAGCATTTAGATCAATCGATAGGGCTATCATGGCTTTATTTTCCACACTCTCCCATCCTGGGGTTGTGTGTGACAGTAGGATGGAGCACACGAGTCCTCAGATTGTTGGTTACAGAGTGAGAATCTGCACACTGACTGCATCTGTGGTACAGCTGTATGCGTGCCTGGAGGGGGGGAAGGGTGCCTGTGCACAGGGGGATGCTATTCTGGGCCATCTCTTATCTCACAGCAAAACATTCATAGGAATATTCTGCAGTTGTTGTTAACAGATAGGCTTCACCATTTCTCTGGGCAGGAAAGCATCCACTGATACGGTTGCATTTTTCCTCCAGATCCCATCTAATGCCGAGGCTGAAAGAATCGCGCTCCCACGAGTCTCTGCTCAGTCCCAGTAGTGCTGTTGAGGCTTTGGATCTCAGCATGGAGGAAGAAGTGGTCATCAAACCAGTCCACAGCAGCATCCTGGGACAAGACTACTGCTTTGAGGTAAGGAGCACATCATCTCTGTGCCGTGTAACAAAGCTGGCTGGGGAGCCGGGCGTTGGATCGTGCCGTGGGCTTTTGCTGTTACAGAGCATTTCTGCTCTGAATCATTACACAGAGACCATTCCATGGGCAGAAAATTACTTCATCTTTCCAAGGGGGAGCATATCCACAAATCAGAGCAGGTCTTTGCAGTGTAACCATTGTCACAGCAGGGTATGCTCGTGACACGGGTGCTGGACTGCTTAGCATTGTGTATTAGCAGAGCATAAACGTGTAGTTCGTGTTCATGCAGATATCATGCAGATAAGGTGTTCTTCTCAATTCCAAGCTTACAAAACGTTATTTGTGGTCACAAAGACTGCTTTTGTCAGTGGAAGTGTTGAGGACTTTGTCCAGAAAACTCAAACTTCTCTTGTTTGTGTAAATAAAAACTGTATTTTAGGGTATTTTTCACATGGCTTATGCATTTTGTTACGGCTCATGGCTAGGTCTGCGCTAGCAGGAGGCAATGAAACACGTACAAACAAGCCTGTTGTTAGGTAACACAGTGCCATACCTTTTGGGAATGGTTTGTCATGCATCATGGGTGGAAAAGTATTATTGCTTATGGCAGTGCCTGAACGCAGAATTAGGAAATGGTTTTCTTGCAGTGTTAAGATGGTCAATGTGTTGAAGAGAAGGTAACCTGGTTGTACTTGAACATCAAGGAGTAGATGAAACAGGGCAGTGCTGTGCTGTAGGGGCTGGTGGGGATGCTGACACTCCTAGAATGGGCAGAGATGCACAAAGACAGGCATGCCAGCATCCAGGAGTCAGACAGGACGGGGGAAGGTTCCTCTGGAACTAGCACAGTTTGAAATAAATGAATTCAAATATCATCTTAAAATGTAAGCAGGTAATGCTGAAACAGTCTTAAAAATAAATAAATTAAAAAATAGCCCCAAACATGAACTCTGAATTGAGGGAGTGGGTTGAGATATAAATTCTCTGGTGCTGTTCATTCTCTGTAGAATTGAGCAAGTGTGGCAGGTCAGGAGAAAACAGTTTTGTAAATTATATGGCCTCCATTATATTCCACTCAAGAAAGATAAAATGAAGCTAGATGGAAAATAGATGTGACATCCATAATATAAGAGTTGTTTATCAATTCTGTTCAGCACACAAGAGCAGAGGAAGGCATATGAACAGTACTTGAAGAAAGTTGACTGAGAGGGAAATGACACAAGTCATGCACTTGTAAGGAGGAAGAAAATTCCTTTTTTAAGTGAGTTGGATAAAGGAGAGTCATACAGAAAAGAGAACACGTTAATTGCTGTTCTGCAGATCCTGCAGAGGAAGGGAAGAATGCTGGGAAACAAAAGGGACGTTGATTTGTACCTGATGGTTACTCATCAGCAGGCTCCAGAGGGAAGGGCTTAGGTGAGAGCGAAATGGCATGTTGTGTTAATGCCTTGGTCGTGCATCTCCAGAGAGGCTCCTTCAAACATTGCGCAGGTGGGATGTGAAATGAGTTTGCAGATCTTTCTGGGTCCACACTGGGTGGTGGGCAGGCACAGTGGTGTCGGGCCGAGCACCGTGTGCTGCATTACGTGGTTCTCTGGGCCAGGAGTGGTGGAATTGCACGAGTGTTTTCCCCTCCTCAGTGCCTGAAGGTTGCCTTGGGTTGTTTTGCTTTAAGGTCTGTGAAACTTGCTTTTTTACTGACTTGCTGAATGCTTGGAAGTAAGTATTTTCTTGTTTTCCCCATTGACTGCTTTTTAAATTGATTCAACATCATCATCTTTCTCCTTATAAGACCTTCCAGTCAGCAAAACCATCCGGTGCCCCTGCAGAGGCTGCGTGTGCTAAATATACAACGGGCAGCTCAGCCTGCTGAGGGACTCTGCCAGTCCAGTCTCCCAGGGCCTATTCCTGGCTCTGCTGGTTGGGATCCTGGTGACCTGGAACAGGAGTGGCAGTCAGGATGGAAGGGTTCTGTTCCTGTGTCTGTGGGGAGAAAGAAAAGACTGCTGCAGGGCTTTAAAACCGAGCAACTTCATCCTGGCCTCTCCTTGAGCAGAGGGGATGTAGGGGGGAGGTTTAGCACTGCTGGGGAGGCGGTCACCATTGCTCGATAGCCTTCCAGCCCCTGCCCGGCCACGGTGGCTCTGCTGGCCTGGTGTGTCCTCCTGCAGGTGGCTGTGCTGCTTACTGCCAGTGTGAGCCTTACCCTGGAAAGTCATCTGAACGCTTCGGGTGAAACAGCTGTTGTGTGAAATGGAACTTGGTTGTCATCCTCTGGTGCTGCACCACCGAGGCCCCTTGTAGTGCACTTTGAGTATCCTCGAAGCATACAGTCCTGGAGACATTTTAAAAATGGCAGGATTTTATCTGACTTTAGGGTCACCTACTCGTGAGTTTTATTAACAGATTCTCTCCTTACCTTTGTAGTATTCTAGCATATTCACAATCTTGTTGAGATGAGAATACTCTCTTTATCAAGATAATCAATATCTCATGAAGATTACTAATCCATATGATGCTCGGGTCAGAGCTCAGAACCAAAAATGTTTTTTCCTGCTCCAGGGTCCAGAAGGTGCTCTTCTGAAAGCAAGGAATGGTGACTGCTGTTGGGATTTTCAGGCTGAGTCTGGAGGAATGGCGAGTGGTTGCAGTTTGTCTTCAGTTCATTTAAGGATTTTCACTCTCTCGGTTGTGAAACGTGGTGGTTTAAAGCATCACATGCACAGGGCCCATTATCTTGTGTTTTCTGGTGTGGAAGAGGAGAAGTAATTGGAATTTGCTTCTGTGATTATTTCTGTGACATACAGAGTTGCCCTGTCTTTCTGCTGGCCTTAGGGGGCTGTTGCTTCATGCTTGGGTAAAGCTGTTTACTTAAATTTAAAAAATAAATAAATAAAAACAAATCCCTCTCACCTTTCCTAACCCCCCCTCTCCCCCAAATCACAGTCTGCAGTGTGCTGGTCAAGACATAATCCTGTTCCTTTCCCTGTAGGTGACGACTTCATCAGGAAGTAAGTGCTTCTCGTGTCGTTCTGCAGCAGAGCGAGATAAATGGATGGAAAACCTGCGGCGTGCCGTGCACCCAAATAAGGTAGTGGCTATGAGGAATTGCCTCTGTTATAGTTCAGTTCCTCGTTATTACATTTTATAGCCCAGTGCATAGTAGCAGCAGGGGAGGTATTGTCATTTCAGTGAGTAAGTGTAATTGTGGGTCAGTCTTTTTCCATATTGCTTTCTTCCACAATTATATTTACAGGAAAGTGCCAATTATTTCTTCCTTCTTTTCTCAGCACGTGCAGCTTCAGCTTTTGCTGAGACATGATCAGCTCTCAAGAATCTTCACTCTTGCTCTGTTACTAATGGTACTTGCCACTTAAGTAGGACTTCCCTCAAAGTGCTGGGGCAGATGGCCAGTAGCTGCCAGCAGAACCAGGGAATAGTATGAAGAGTCACGTTTTCTGACTCTGGCAATTCTTGTGTTGTCAACTTCAGTGATGGAGATATTCAGGTGGCACATCACAGTGAGCTCTTTGAGGCAGTAGTGGAACATAGCTTTCACTTTTACAGGCGGTTGTGTGTTTTTATGACCCACTAAGACTAAATACGTCCTAAAATAAATTCTACAGCTGCATCTCCCTCTCTCTGCACTGGAGTTAGCTAACAAAGATTGATCAAGGCTCATCAGCTGCAGGATTTCACAGCTGATGAGCTCCATCAACAAGTCATTTTCTGCTGATCAGAGAAGACACAAATGATGGGATCCTGTAAATTTGTTCCTTGCATCAGAGGCATATAACTGCATTACAGGTTAGCTCTGGGCCTGGCAGGCTGCTAGCAGAGCCACAGCCCTCAATGTCCGAGCTTATTGTTCCTCATTCAGCAGAAGAGATTTCCTTTGTCAGAATGGGAGCAGCAGAGGGAAAGGTGGGCTTCTGCCCCTCGCAGTGTGTCCTGCACATGGAGTTCAGTGCTCTGGTGCCTTTCTGGGCACAGCGGCCTGGCAGTGATGGCCTGAAGGAGCTGTGAGGTTTGGAAGGTCGCACTGTGAGAACAGCCTGAGGAATGTGAGGGAGGGTGAGGCACTCAGTGTGTCTTTGAGATGCAGTGTTCAGTGGAAACTCATTTGGAAGGGTGCCCTCATCTTGAAACATGCCGCTAGCTGATGGCTAACTTTCCATCTTTGTTTGAGTTTGTAGACAATAAACTCTCAGTGTCAGAGTTGATATTTCTGTCAGGAATCCAGTGCTTTTGTATAGTTGCTGTGTGTACTTCCTGAACCTACAGTACAGTACAGTACCCCATTGAGGGCTCGCAGCAGAGATGTTCCTGCCCAGACTGCAAACCCAAGCAGAATAAGCCTTGGTTGCAATTTCACGAGGGGTGTCCAAACCAGGTTTCTGCAGAGCCCATCAGTCAGTGCTGCAGATGCCCCTTGGTGTTCTTCCAGCATGAGGTCAGCATTGCCAAGAGCTGTGTAGGATCTACAGTATCCTTTGTTACATGCTATCTAAGTGATTGCAGGCCAAATTTCTGTTTCTGAATTGTAATGATTCTGCTGCATATGACTCACTCTGTCCCGTAATTCCTCTCCATCTCTTAGCTGGATGCTCTGGACTTCTGCCTTAAAATATTGAGATTTTGCAAGTGGTTCTTCCATGTCAGAGGTAGCTGTGTTCCAGCCATGGATGGGACGATCCCTAGGTGTGCATTGGGGTCCCTTTGTTGTTGCTCTGTTACACTCAAAAATAAATAAAAATGTATTGCAATGCTGCTGCAAAGTGGTTGTACGGATCAGGAAGATAATAGTGTGATACCTGTGACATTGGTGTTGCTTTGCAAAGGCCATTAGTCATTGGTTGGGTTCGTTCAGGTTTCTTCTGAGGTCCTCTTGGTAGTGAATTGGATTTGGCCCATTTGTGATGCGGAGGGGTTTTATCTTCCTTGTTGCTTATATTAATTGGCACCAGCAGATGTGGAGAGCACGGTGATATTTGGAAAATTAACATAAGTAGCATTATTATGCAAATTCCTGACAGCCAGTATTTCCTTAAAATAAAATGTAATTAAGCCTCTGCTCATTTAGCACATCTGAAATAATTAACACCTATCTCCAGTTTTGTTATGCATGGCTTTGTTTTTCTTCTTGACCTTTTTTTGTTGCATCTTTTTTTCTAGGACAACAGCAGAAGAGTGGAGAATATGTTAAAGTTATGGATTATCGAAGCCAAGGACCTGCCAGCTAAGAAAAAGTACTTGTGTGAATTATGCCTGGATGATGTTCTTTATGCACGAACTACCTGTAAATTGAAAACTGATAATGTCTTCTGGGGGGAGCACTTTGAATTTAATAACCTCCCATCGCTCAAAAACATTACGGTGCACTTATACAAAGAGACTGACAAGAAGAAGAAGAAGGACAAGACCAATTTCATCGGACAAGTGAACATCCCTGTCAGCTCCGTCACGGGACGGCAGTTTGTGGAGAAGTGGTACCCTGTGGTCAGCCCCAACCCTGGGAAGGGCAAATCCCCGGGGCCCATGATCCGCATTAAGTCGCGCTACCAGAGCATGAGCATTCTTCCCATGGAGATGTACAAAGAATTCGCCGAGTACATCACTAACAACTACATGGTGCTCTGCTCGGTGCTGGAGCCTTCGCTGAGTGTGAAGAACAAAGAGGAGATGGCGTCTGCGCTGGTGCACATCCTGCAGAGCACAGGCAAGGCCAAGGTAAGAGCCTTTGGCACCCTTTGGCTGCCAGGGGAGAGGACAGGAGCAGTCACTTGGGTTGGGTTGTTGGAAGTCACTGCGTCAGCTGGTCTCAGCCATCACTAATATAGTGTAATTTTGCTTTTTCTTGCAAGCAAGTTGGTAGCGTGTGCACTGCTAATTGCTTAATTAGTAAGGAGATCAGTAGGACCCCAAGATACCAACTTAAGTCATTTTTCTCTGCTTCCGGAGGCTTAGGGACCAGACTCTTATTCTGTGAACAGGCACAAATGTAACAGAAAGGAAGAAGGCGCTTCTCAGGAATGAAGTGTGAGCAGTGTTGGCTTAAGCTATGCTGCCAGCATGTGCTGGGTGTTCCTGTGGGATCCCAGAAGGTTTCCCTGCTGTACAGCACTGCAGCACCAAATGTGAGTGCGTACAAGGGGGTGCCATGAGAATTGCAAAGTAAAGTGCACCTCCAGGCACTCAAGTCTCAAGTCCTTGGGGCCTGTCCTGTTGCTTTCAGAAGAGATGTGATGAGGCAGCAGTGCGGGAGGGCCTGGGGCACTCCTGGGGCAGGATTCACTGGGGAGTTGATGCTGGCCAGCTTGTGAGTGGTAGAAATGCAGTGTGTGACCGTCCTTTGTGGCTGGGAATCCTGGGTCTGGGGAAGAAGCAAGTGAGGAAGAAGAGGGAGCAGGATTTACTGCTAGTAGAGGTCCTGGGAGCGAAGGCAGAGGAGCAGAGCTGGAAACCTCCTTACTGGAGAGCAGTGCTGAGCCCTGAGTTCCACAGAGCATGGAGTTGTTGTGGTGTGTCCTTGCTGCGTGTCCACAAGCCAGCACAGCCAAGTCAGAGCATCGACAGTTTTCTTTGTTAGTGTCTCCCTGAGCTCTGCAGCAGGTCTCCAGGAACAGCAACATTTCCAGAGCTTTAGCAGAGCAGAGGAAATGCAAGCTGCTCACCTGAGGGGAACTGTGAGGCTCAGTCTTCATCTGCAGCCTCTGCTGTTGCCTGGGATCATGACAGGGTTCATGGATTAGATTTAATTACCATCTGTTGTACAGAGAAGTGGCTTGGCCTCCTGGATAAGTTTAAGGCTGGAGAAGCTCTGTGAGAGGATTGTGAGGTCCAGCTGCTACAGAGGGAATGAAAATAGCAGCCCTAAGCCTCCCTGACCCTGGGATGGGGCTGCAGAGCACGCAGTGAGGGATGCAGCCCCACTCCATGGAGACAGGAGCAGCTCAGGGCATGTGTGATCCTGTTCTTGTAATGCCAGGAGAGCACCCCAGGTGTCCCCTCCCTTGCTTCTTTGGGAGGGCTTTGCTATGCTTTGTGGGCCTGGCCCTGCCTTCTGCTTATACTGCTAGCCAAGCTGCCCTTCACTGCAGCTCTGGTGGCACTGATGCTATAGCTCTGGCTGAGATAAAATCACCCAGAAGGACTCTGAGCGTGGCTGGCACAACTCTGGTGCAAAAGGCATCAGGTGTCATCCCGATGTCGGGCACTGTGAGCCGTGTGCATGCGTATCTGAGAGCTGTTGTCACTGCTGCTGCTTTTTCCTTCTCTCTCCAGTGCTGGAGAGGCTCAGGAGAGAGCAGGGATGTTTCAGGCTCGTGTCTGTGCTAGTGCTCGAGATCCCAGAGGCTCTGCACGGGGGACGCTGCAAACAGTAAACAGACGTGATGTATTGCCCCCTAAAATGGAGCTGCTGCTTTCTCTGCCTGTCATCTGCCATCAGCAT
Source organism: Tetrao urogallus (assembly GCF_951394365.1). Lineage (NCBI taxonomy): Eukaryota > Metazoa > Chordata > Aves > Galliformes > Phasianidae > Tetrao > Tetrao urogallus. The sequence goes on from NC_136832.1 coordinate 8,719,676, forward strand.
TAGCGCAGGGTTGAGAGAGCTGTCAAAGCAACAGGAGTTACTGGAGCATGGGAACCGGGTGATGGCTCCTTCGTGGAGGAGTTGGACAAGCAGAGAAAAGGAAAAGCTGGCGACAAGGGGAAAAAAAAGTAGATGAATGGGAGAGGAGAGCACCCACCCACCCTGTGTGTGTGACATGGCCACATGCCCAGCGTGGAGCCCCATCCAGAGCAGATGGGCTGTGCTGGTATCGTGGTGCTCCTGTCCCTGAGCAGACTTCAGCCTTGCCTGGGTTTCCGCTGTGCCTGTGTTGGGCTCTGTGGGGCCGTGGGGAAGAGAGCTCTCTGAGCTGAAGAGCACAGATGTGGTGAGGGGCAGTTGCTAATTCATTTCACTGATAAAGGGCTTTCTGTGGTTCTTGGCTGTTGTAGGTGACACTAACGCAGCAATTACAACTGGAGCGAGAAACAAGAGTCTGGCAGGTTATCTATGGAGATGTGTTAGCAGCTGACTGCCTTCACGGTGTTCAGGTGCTGTTTTTCCTGTAGCTGTGCACTGTAGGTGCAGTGCAGTCCCTTGCTGAGGCACAGTGGTCCCCCAGGCTGGCAGAGCAGCCATGCATGGCAGTGCCTGCTGCCCTGCAGCCCTGCGGACAGAGCAGCCCTGCACAGCCCCCGGCTCCTGTCAGTGCCTGCTGTGCTGCAGCCGGGAGCCTTTACTGGGGCTGGTCAGAGCTGTAGGCAGGCACGGTGTTGGCAGCAGGGGGGCAAGGGCTGCAACTGTATCTTCTCCCTTAAATAACTGCATCAGCCTGAGCTTCCTTTCTTTATCACAGTAGATTAAAAGATGGGAAATGAAAGCAGAGAGTCCTCCCCGGAGTCAGAGGCCGTGCTTCCTTTGATCTCTGCTTGGGAAAGGGAAAAGCTTCACCCCTGCAGAGCTGCATGAGGGCTCGGAGTGCATCAGGGTATGGCTGGAAAGCCCAGAGCAGCTGCCAAGGAGGGGAGAAGGGAAGAGCGTTCTGATACAGGTGGCAGTGCAGGCAGGCTGGCTGAGGGCTGCCCGGCCCAGAGGAGGCACTGCCCTGCATCCTGCATGTATTGGGTACTGCCATCCTCCCGTCATCACAGGCACCAGTGTTACCTATAAGGGTGTGGCGAGATGCCTGACTATTTTGATGTGTTTTTCAGCCCACAGACAAAACACACAAAGTGGTAATTAAAAGTGCTGGGTGTGCTGAGCCCTGCCATTAGCCCAGGCTGATGTGGGCTGTGTGATGTGGTTACAGAGAGGCAGGCTGCATCCTTCCCAAAGGGAGAAGGGCTGGGGCTCTCAGCACCTGCAGAATGCTTCCCTTGCTTAGGTCTGTTTCAGGGCTCTCTCACAGCTTTTGCAGCTCAGTTAATAATCATAAATATATTAAAAAAAAAAAACTTCCTTGTCCAAATGGTTGGTAGATGAAATCCAGCATCAGACAAAGCTCTAACTAACCAGCTGCTCACTTGAAATAAATATTTATTATGGTGTGAATGGAGTGAAGAATAAACATGTGTCCCTATTTGTTTATGCCGCAAGGATTTGCTTTCCATAAGCAGATGCATTCGCTCCTCCACGTGAGGCTGCTGCAGTCTCCCTGCCTCCTGCCCAGCCTGCGTGGGGGCTGCCTGAGGGGGAGCAGTGCTTGTGTGTCCCAGCCTGGGGAGCCAGGCTGCTGCACACCTGCAGCCATAGGTGATGCTGGCATCATTTCCTTGCAAGGAGTCTCCCCTATAATGCTTTAGACAGCAGCCATAATCAAGCTAATAAAGCTTTTATTCAGTGTTATGCGCACACCTGCTCCCCTTTGCCCTCCCCCCAGGCACAGCAGTCAGGCAGGTCAGGAGGCTGGAAGGGGAGCGTAGTGTGGGAGCAGGAGTGTGCTGTGCAGCAGGGCTGTGCTGCTGCCAGCTCAGGGAGGTGGTGCTTGCTCTGCTCTCACGCTGATGGCTGGCGTGTCCTGCAGTTGGGTTTCCTTATTGCCGTGAGAACATCATGGCCATAGCTGCCTGTGTGTTAACCCTTGTGGTGCCGTTTCCCCTCCATTTCCCAAGGAAAATGAGTAACAGCAGAAGTGCTGGAGCACGAGCTCCTGTGCTGAGCAGAAGGAGCACCATGGGTGTTTTCCAGAACGGCTCCTTGCAGACCACGTGTCAGCGAAGGGTTGAGGCCGGGCTGTGATGTGCAGCTCCACGCCTCCTGCCTGACCTCCTCCCAGGGCTTCCTTCTTCACTGCTGCATAAAAGCCCTGCTGGACTCTGGGCTGCTTTCTGAAATGAGCACTAATCTCATTACCTCTATCAATTCAATCCTCTTAAGGTGAAGGCAATCCTATTAACGAGCCTTGCTATGTGGAGAACCCCCAGACCTCGCCACCAATCCACCCATTGGGCACTGAGTAACAGAGCAGCTCGCTCAGCACTGACAGCCCCTCTCTGCTCTCCTGTGCCTGTCCTTGCTTGTGCTGCAGGACCTTTCCTGGCACCCTGAGCTCCTCTGCTGGGTTCCTGATGCTGCCCCTATGATGCTGTCGGACCCGGACAGGTGTGGGGTTGCAGGCAGGGCCTGGGCTGGGTGGTGACAAAGCTGGCTGCCTTCTGCAGCTCTGTCTTGTGAAGGAGCTGCTTCTCCTGGCTTTTGTGTGCTTGAGTGATGCAATTAGCCCAATTGCTTGGCCCTATTGGCACCGCAGTGTAGGATTGTTTCTTGAGCAGGTGTCAATTTCACACTCAGTGGATTTCACTTTGCAAGGAGCCTTTCCCCTTCAAGGCCCTCTCCTGAGCAGCCCCTGTTCCCAGCTGCTGTTTCCCTGCCCCAGGCTCACCTTCAGCTGTGTCTGGGCAGTGCGGGGCTGCTGGGGCCGTGCAGGGGCAGCCTTGCAGCAGCTCATGCTGCAGTAGCTCCTACTTGGAGGAGTGCTGGAAACCAGTGCTGTCTTGCTCTGTCATGCTCTTAATTTGTTTATTTATGAGTTGTTCCTCCTTATCAGCATATGTGTGGTGACTGAGGTTGCACAGGTTCAGCAGTGTCCAATTGGGACAAATATCCTTACAATAATGGCAAGAGCGAGCCTGAAGAGCACTGCCACAGCCCTTAATTTTTACTGTAGGCCTTTCACTTCCCCTCTAAACTCTGATGTAATGAAATAAAGCATCTAATTTTCTTCCGTTGCCAGGGGCCCTAACTAAAAACAACCCCCCACTGATCTCTGCTGCTCACAAACAGGGAGTTTATTGGCTTTAGTTATTGCATTTTATTTGGAGACTTGTATGTGGGTGAGTGAAGCCCCCAGAAGGATCCAACAAGTATTTGCATTCCATTTGTGTCTTCCGAGTGTTGACTGCTGGCGTTCTTGAGGCAGAGATGGCAGATGTGTGATCTGGAGCTGATGCGGCTCCTCAGTGCGGAGGGCTGAGCCACAATCAGTGCTCCTTCCTGGAGTGCCTGGCTCTGCAGCATGGCTCAGGGCTGGCTGGCTTGGCTCCGTGTCACCAGGGAGCTGCCGGGCTGCTGAGAAGCCCTGCCTTGTGGCACGGCCTGTCTGCTGATGGTGGCAGGGCTGTCCCAGCACACCGCGCTCCAGCCGTGGCTGCTGTGCTGTAATGGAGCTCCTTGGGCTGCCGGCAGTTTTCCTGGCTGCTCCCAGGCAGCAGGGCTGTTCTCTCACCTGCTGAGCTGCTGCTGGTGCTCCGTATGGGACAGTGACTGCCACAGACGTTTTGAAGGGATATTTCCTGGCTTTGTCTCGAGTCACGTATGACTCATTTTTAATTCTAGTGAATTCTGCCTGTTAGCTGAAATCATCAAAATTCGCATGCTGCTGGCTAGAACCTGCTGCCCGGGTCTCTGCAGCTCTGGCAGGCAGCTGGGTTCTGTGTGGGAGCTGGCACTGCGTCCCCACGTCCTGCCACAGCTCTGCAGCCCTGCGCTCAGGGGGAGGCAGCACGGGTCCTCAGCTGACTGGAGGAGGAGAAAGCAAACCTGGTCGAGGAGGAGCAGTAAAACTCAGTGCTCCTGAGATAATTAGTATGTTGGGAAAGTGACAGGAAAGAGAATCAAGCAAAGCCAAGGTCAGCGGCTGCTAATTAAGAATCAGCACCTTGTGTCAGCTGGAGCTGTGGCTTGGAATTGAAACGCATCCTGGGAGAGAACCAGGGAGATAAAGGTGATGGAGGTACCCAGATAGCGGCTAGAGGGATTTGAGCAGGAGTTTAAAGTTTCATTCGGGCTTGGCTAATAGGAGGGGCAAAATGGCAGAAAATCGTGGAGGGATTCGTGCCTCTGCCTGCAGCCTGGGTTTGGCTTCACCTGGGGCAGCAGCGCAGTAATGAAGGGCCGTGTAGGTGCTGTGGTTTGGCCTTGGAATGGACCAGCAGTGCGTCCCAGCGTGAGCCTGAGGATTCCAGGTCATACCTGGGGTTCAGCAGAGGTTGGAAGGTGAGCAGAACATGCCGCCATGTGTTGGGGTGGAGCTGCTTTCTGAACCTGGTTAGACTTGCAGTGTGCAGGAACTGCAGCTCTACACAGCACCTCCAGGAGTGCCTGCTGCCCATGCCCAGAAATGAGCTATGTACATCTTGTGTGCTCCTGCTGCATGAAGGAGAATTTCTCATTGAAAGGTTATTCCTGAGCAAGTTGTTTAGTGTTAGAGTAACGTGGTTTGGAAAAGGTGCTCTTGGCTACAGAAGTGAAGCTGTAGGTCAGCATTCCTGCCTCCTGCACAGGGACTTGGTTTCCACGCAGGATAAGGGGTGCTGGCAGTCCGGCCTGCTGTGCATCCAGGTGAGCAGCATCGGTGGGAGGATTTTCTCATGAGCAGTGTAGAGAATGGAAGCTGAATGTGTGTTAGCATTAAAACCTGCGTGGCATTTCTCCTGCATTAGTGCTAGCTGCAGCACACTAAACATTACACCACACAGTGGATTTTCAAGAGAATGCACTGGGAGTTACGTGACACTCTGATCACTGATGCTGTTGCTGAGGGAGACGTAGAGCTCAGTCTCAGATGCTGGCTTTCTATTGGTGTTTGCAATTCAGGAGCTCAGAGCCGTGCACAGGGCAGCTGTCAGTGTGCACACTGCTTTGTTCACCCCTTCCATCGCTGTGCAGCACAGAAGATTATGAAATTGTGTGGTATTTGGTTCTGTGCAAGTCAGCCCAGCAAAGCGCCCGCAATGCGTGCTGTAACAGTGCTGTTTATTTTCATGGGTACTGGGAAATAGGACGTTGGGTAACCCTGGTGCATATTGCAGGCCTGATTCTCGGCCATTAACTGTGGGGCACAGCTCACGACACCCAGGTTATGCCCCCATTTTGCAGCCACTGCAGTTTGGTACGAGCACAGCCGCGTTGAACAGTGGGAAAAATACTTCATCCACAAAACACGAGGCCAAGATGGGACCCATCAGAAAGCTGAAACTGATGGAGGGGTAAATGTGGTGCAGGCCTGGAGTGGATCGCTTTGGGGGTGCAGATGCTGTCACTGTTGCAGAGACTGATTTCTGCTCTTGTCTCTGTGGGGAGCAGGAGCAGCACTGTGTGCATGGGGACACTGCGGCGCTCCGCTCCCCGTGTGCTGGGAGAGCTGCACGGGGTGTGTTGTACCTGGTGACCCACCATGGGCTTTGCTTTCCAGGATTTCTTGACTGACCTGATGATGTCTGAAGTTGATCGCTGTGGTGAGAATGAGCATCTCATTTTCAGGGAGAACACACTGGCCACCAAAGCAATCGAGGAATACCTGAAGTTGGTGGGACAGAAATACTTGCAAGATGCCTTAGGTACGTACCAAGGGGTCGGCTGCTCTGCGCAGTGCTGAGTGCAGGCCAAGCCCTGACGGCCCTCCGAGGTGGTGGTGTTCCCCCAGCAGGTGACCTCCAGCAGTTCTGGAGAAACCTGAAGGCCACATGCTGCCTGCCCGAGGTGCAGCCTGCAGCAGGGCAGCACAGCCCCAGGTGAAGGTGGGCGCTCAGCTGGCGCTTCGTCTGCTTCCACAGGAAACAGCGAAATGGTATTTGCAGGCACGGCCTGCCAAGCCTTCTGTGTCAGCAGTGGCAGTGTCACGGAGGCTGACTGAATCCTTCCCTGATTGCACACCCCCGGCCGGAGATGCTCCCCCCGGTTATTCGCAGCGCTTGTGAGTCAGATGAAATCTCCCAAATTACAGTGATGAGAGCTGCCTCCCTCACAGCACCGGGAACCCTCCTGGTGGTTTTTGAAAGGGCTGGCTATGCTCGTGGCTCCAAAGATATTTCTCCTGATGCAAATGAAATTAATTAGAGGTTCCGCTGTTGGGCAGGTCAGGAAGGAAGAGCAGCGCTGCTGCGTGCAGGCGGCACAGCGTGGGCTGGGGGCTGCTCTGTGCGAGCAAAGGCAGTGGGGTTTGGGCACATCCTTGCAGAGGAGCGAGCAACATTTCTGCAGAGCTGAGTCTTTCAGCATGTTAGCTTCCTGCTAGTGAATTTGTGTAATTCTAGCAAGGACCACAAGAGCATAAATACTTCATGAAGATAATAATGTCCTGATGAAGTTGAGGAAGGGGAGCAAATGCAGTCAGACCAGCAGGGAGCCCACCAGAAGAGGAGAAGAAATCTTCGTTATTCCTGTCTTGTAATCCGTTCTGGTTGAGGTCTGTAAGTAGTTTACCTCAAAAAATTTCTAAAAAACCAGGTGATTAATCAAGGCAGCAACTTTTGTAATGGTCCCCTGTCAAGACTGATGCTGCTGCCTGATGCAGGAGCAGCCTGCAGTTCCTGCATGGTGTTCAGGCATGGGTTCTGCATGGACCTTTTATCAGGGAAATGATTAATCTGTATGTCAGAGGGAGCTCAGTGCAGTGTGGTGCTTTCCTTCAAACCACGAGGCACAGGCTGGTAATAGGGCCGGATCATAACAGCAGGCATTGCTGGCAGGCAGGCAGAGAAGCTCTGCAGCTCCCAGCAGAGCTGAAAATACACCAGATGGGCCCTCTGGTACTTAATATCTGTTTGAGCTGAGGAAAGGGAAGAGTGCAGATGAGAGGGAGCAGAAAGCACAAAGGTGGGAAAATCCCAGACAGGTCAGGATTTGGGAGATGACTGACAGAAGTGAGAGGGGAACAAAAGCACCGAGCACAGCCAGTCCTGTAGTGCCACATGAAGCCCAGGATCCCCTGGCTGCAGAGCCTGGCACTGCCTCTGGGTCCTGCTGCAGCCCCACTGTGCCACCCCCCTGCCATGGGACCAGGGACACACAGCTGGACCTGCAGCACCAGGACTGCCCACAGCCTGGTTTGGTTTGAGCCTGGGGCACCTCTGGTTAGGGGCGGGCAGGCAGGAATGCAAGGAAGCTCACAGAAATGCTGTAATTCGATTTGGTGTGATGTTCAGCTCAAAATAAACCAAGTAAATTGTTTCTTTCCTTTAATTATCCATTTCTTCTGTGAATCACACTGGCTTGTCAGCACCAGGGGACTGTAGCAGGCGCAGCCCACGGCAGCAGGACATCATACAGATGATGACAGAACCTGCCACATGCTTCCTGGAGATAGCCCTGGGGAGTGTGGCTGCAATGGGGCGGCTGGGGGTTCGGGGCAGGCAGGGGAAAAAGATCTGCCAGCAGAGCAGCTCCAGGGCAGCACCTGGGGGTAAGCAGGTTGGCACTGCCAGCTGGAGGCAGGGAATGGCCCTGCTCTCCAGGGTCCAGCCTGTGTGACAGCACTGGGGCTTGCTTGAAGGCTGCATCTCCAAAACCCATCACTGTCTATTTTACAGGGGAATTTATCAAGGCTCTCTATGAATCAGATGAAAACTGCGAGGTGGATCCCAGTAAGTGTTCATCCTCAGACCTCCCTGAACATCAGAGCAACCTGAAGATGTGCTGCGAGCTGGCCTTCTGCAAAATCATCAACTCCTACTGGTCAGTACCCTGCGGGCATCACTCCCCTCCACGAACTGCCATAGAGGAGGAGTATGGTGTCGGGCTCAGGCCATGTCTGCCTGGCACGGCCTTGCCAACCCAAAGGGTAGCTGGGGGGCTTCTGTGTGAGACTGCCAGGGGGACTGGGCTGAGCAGGGGTGGCACAGGCAGTGGTAGGTGCACCTGCAAAGATGTGCAGTGCCTTGTTGAGCTCCTGTGTGCCTGGCATGGGAATGGGAGGGCTGCTGTGCACAGAAGAAGACTCTTTCAAGAACAGATTTTCTGCTGAGCTTGTTTAGTTTGGGGATGCAGTTCCACACTGCCTTCAGGGCCGAGTGCCCATCGCATTTCAGCAGGTGGTGAAGGGTCACTGCAGCACAGACTCAGGACAGGGTGGTAGAGCCAAAGAGTAAGAGCTGCCTTTGCCAGTTGTGACCAGTTCAGAGAGGGACTTGATACCAACCATGTATAAAAGCCTGGAATAAATATCAGGAATGCTTGTCCTGAGTCTCCCACCCATGTCACAAACCTGTGTGTGCCAGGTGGGTCAGTATGGACTGCCTGATTCCCCAGAGCAACCACTGAAGTTTTGAATCCTGCTGCAGGCAGGGTCTGTGGCACTCCTGGTGCAGCAGGGAAGCTGCAGAAGCACGGGGAACTTTTGTAGAGGCAGAAGACTCCTGTTGCAGAGTTCTGGAGCAAGGACACTGCTGTTAGTGCTCTGTTGCTGTTTGGCTTAGCATCCTGCATTCCTCAGGGTTAACCCGTCCATGTCCTGGCCCTCAGGGACAGCTGGCCTGAATATGCAAACATGACTGGAGTGAGGCAGTGGTGTGCTGCGGTGTCTGGTGGTGCTGGTTTGTGCCCCTCAGCGCTGGAGACTGCGGGGGCCAGCAGCCCATGAGACTGCTGCAGATGGTGCCTGGGAGGGGGAGAAATGTGCTGGTGACCCTCTTTACTTAGAGGAACAAAAATAGTTTCTTTGTTTGTCTTGTTAGCAGACCCACAGGTTTTCATCCTGGCTGAATAGAGCAAACGTTTTTATCCTACTGCAGCGTTTGCAGTCTTCCTGGTTAAAAATCTGAGATTAGTTGTTATTGATGTACTTTGTAGCAATGCTGTTGTTGCCAAACATCAACCAAGGATTGTCTTGGAGGAAGGAAGTCTTTGGTAGTCAGAACTCCTCATTTTCTTCCCAATCCCAGCTGTTGTGTTAAGGTCTGAAAACTCACTCTACGTAATCCCCCTAGATACAGAGTGTGTTGTCTTGCAAGCCCAGAAGGAAGGGAATTGCTTTTCCTGATGTTGCTCAGGGAGAAAACGAGCAGCAAGAGGCTTGTTCACACTTCCTGCATCCACCACAAATAGGCAGAAGGGCACAGTTCTGTGCAGGTAGTGCATACCTTAACCGAGCCAGTTAATGACTCTGACTCACGAATTGTGCTTACCTGCTCTCCCAAGAGGAGTTCACTGCTTTTAGTCACCGGCGGATAATAATTGTTCAAATTAATGCCTTCCTAAAAATACCCAAAGCAGCACTAAAAGGTTGGCCTAAAAATAGGTCTGAAAAGTGATGTAGGGAAAGCCGGGAATGTGCGGAAGGTTGGTTCCTCCAGTCCCACTGCTCCGACGAGGGCTGGAGCAGCTGAGCTGCAGCTCTGGGCGATCCCCTCCTGCTCCTTTGTGCTCAGCAGTTCTTGGGGATTAATTGGGCTGATATCGAGAATTCAGAGTTGGCCAAGGGATCTTGACAGCTAACGGTCTTGCTTTAAATAGAGTGCCAGGAGTGTGTGTGCTCATCTGCCAGAGAGTCAGAGAGAGGGAAGAGGTTTACAATAACCGAAAATTGTTATAATTATGACATAATTTGGACATCTGGAAAGTTTCGGCGTAAGCAGAATTTCAGCATGTGGAAGCTCGTTACTGGAAACTTGGGTAGTGAATTACGGGCCCGTTTGTCACATAAAGCCAGCTAACTGAATTCCATACGCCATTACACAATTAAACTTTTATGATCTCGCAGCCCGTGACAGTGAGCAGTGCTTAGGGCTGCATGCTGCCGGTGCATGCGTTTCCAAGGGCTTACTTTCCAGTAACTGTCCAACCTGTCCTGATCACTCAAGCCTTAAATTGCTTAAAGGATTCTCCTATTTCTGGGCAAATACCGTGAAGTAAAAGGGCTTTGTCCAATTGTGCGAATCAAGACAGAGAGAGAACTTTTTCAGCCAAAGACGTTGGCTGGTGTTACTTATAAAGCACAGGGCAAAAGCTCGTGCGGGAGAAAGCATGAATCCAGTATGGAGCAGAAGCCAAACGCAGTGGCAGCGTTTTCTGAGCATTGTGCTCATGTCAGGATGGAGAAAACTTCAAGCATGAGGATGTGCACCCCGTGTGCACAGCAAGTGTGGCTGGGCAGGCTTCTGCACCAGGGGAGCAGGACAGCATCTCTGGCAGCATGGCACACGTGGCTTTCTCTTTCCAACAAACGTGGGGGTCAGTAGCAGGGCAGTCAGTCCCAGAGTGGGGCACGTGGCTGCTGGGAGCCAGCTCAGATTGCTTCGCTCATCCCACGTAGTCCCTGCAGCAGAACTGGGAAAACATCCTCTGAAATGGCTGTTTGTTAAGAAAATGTGTGACCTAAAATGGAGCCTGACCTCCTTCGGTCCGCTTTTATGCCATCCAGCTCTGTAGGTGAATGACTCTGGGTTTCAAAGAAAGACGGTGGTTGTGGCCAGGGCAGGCGCTGGGGCCGGGGAAAGGGTTGATACGGGAGGCCTGGGGGCCATTGGGGACCCATTGTCAGCCTGCTCCTGCGTGGGAGTATCCAGCTGCATAAACAGCCTGTGCTGGGAACAGGATAAGGTGGGAGCAGGGAGCTGGGAGGAGAGCGGGCAGGCAGCTGCTTATCGCGGCGATAAGGGCTGCTGGCCTGGGGGAGGTCTGGTGCCTTGGGAAGCCTGGCCGAGGCCGATGCAGTTGCAAGGCTGGACTAAGTGCAGCATGGCTCTGCTTTGCCCTTGTCTCCGTGGGATCTGCTCCAAGAGTTTGAACAGGAGCAGTGCAATTTGCACAGCCCTCCCTCCAAGCACCAGCTGCACCGGTGACCTTGGCACACCCCCAGTGTCCCACAGCTCACAGGCAGTGCCCCATCTCTCCAGGGTGGTACACGCTACATAACTTGTGATGATGAGCTGCTTGATTTCCCATCCCTCTTCCCGGTTGTTGGAGGTTTTGGCTTGGCTTTTTCCTGTGTGGTTTGAATATCCTAATGGATGCTCTGGGCAGAAAAAAAAAAAAAAGATGGAAAAAAGAAAATACAGAAGCCTGTGACTGGTATAGGTGGAGGTGCTGCTGTGGGTCAGCAGGGTGTAAGGGTCTGGCTGTCACACCCAATGGCTGGTGCACAGCATGTTTATTTATTACTGTGCAGCAGTTCAAACACCCTGGCCTTGAACTTACCATGCCTGTGCGTCCTCTTGTCATTTCAGTGTCTTCCCAAGGGAGCTCAAAGAAGTTTTTGCCTCGTGGAGACAGGAGTGCAGCAACCGTGGCCGCCCAGACATCAGCGAGCGACTGATCAGTGCCTCCCTGTTCCTCCGCTTCCTCTGCCCAGCTATCATGTCCCCTTCCCTCTTCAGTCTCCTGCAGGAGTACCCGGACGACCGCACTGCACGCACTTTGACCCTCATTGCCAAGGTCACCCAGAACCTGGCCAACTTCGCCAAGTAAGAAGGACTTCTGAGGAGGGGGAGGAATCCCCAGGGCTGCAAGCAGAGCTTCTGCAGCAGGCATCCCATGCTGTCTGCTCCTTTCCTAATGCAAAGGGCCTGTTTGGTTTCTGTTGCTTTTTTCCTCCCTGTCTCTCTGGGATTCTCACTTTTATGTCAGGGAGATCATTTAAGTTTCCAAAACAGCCATGCGTTTTATGAGTAGGAAAGCAGACTACTCTGACCACAGAGCAGAACACCCAGGCATAGCCAGGAAATCTGTCCTGTGATGGCTGTGTTGGGGAAAGCTGATGGCATCTGCTTTGCCTACCACCACAGGCACCAGCAGGACCAGCACCCAAACGGTGTGTGCAGCTCAGTGCTTCCAAGGAGCTCTTACAGTGCAATTGTTTGAACTGGGATGGCAAGAGAAGCTAATGGGGACACACTACCAGTTTCTAAATAAGCCCATAGGTTTGATGGAAACAAAGCAAGAGATTTCTGAACATCTTTCCTCTGGCTGCAGCTCTGAGCTACTTATCCTGAGCGCTGATAACAAAATGATGAGCTTTCTGAAACATGAATGGACAGTCTCTGTCTAAAGCTTCTTAGATTTAGAAGCTAGCTTAGCATACACACTCGCAGCCAGGAATGCACATGCGTGCACACACAGGAAGAAGACATGCGAGTGTGTTACACCAGATGACAGAAATTCTCCATATTCCTGACCAATCCCTAACCTGAAGGGTTTTCAGATTTTCAGCGTTTTGCAGGAAAGACTCTTTCACTAAGCTGACGTTAGTCAAACCAAAGTGATCAAGCTGTCTTGCAGACTGCACGTGACCGAGCCTCTCCTTGCAGAATTGCTGGGGAAGAACATGGGACTCCTGCAGCCATCACTTGCTGTGCTCCAGTCAGTTGATTGGGCTTGGTGTTATAATTTCTCCTTTTTTCTATGGCTTTCACCTTCATTTCTGTTGCTGAGATCCCGCACTGATGAGAGGTTAGCTGGGTTAGGCTGGAATTTGGGTTCCTTGTTTGGTACCAGCTGCTTGTTAGCAGCCTGGTAATCCCAAAGGCTTTGCACGCATTCAGATGCCAGAGGAAGACACTGCATATATAGCTGCTCATTCTGCTCACTGCACCTCTATTTACAGGATTTAGCTGAGACTTGTTTTGCTGTCTCCACAGGTTTGGCAGCAAAGAGGAATATATGTCTTTTATGAATCAGTTTCTGGAGCATGAGTGGACCAACATGCAGAGATTCCTACTGGAGATTTCCAATCCAGAAACCATCTCAAACACAGCTGGCTTTGAAGGCTACATTGACCTGGGCCGGGAACTGTCCACTTTGCACTCGCTGCTCTGGGAAGTCATTTCTCAGCTGGAGCAGGTAGGGGGGCTGCAGGGACAGACCTCAGCCAGTGCTGGGCACACGGGCTGCCCTGCAGCATACACCTGCCCTTTGTCCAGCCAGTACCACCCCATCATGGTGTGGGAGCACAGCACAGCTCCTACTGGCTCTTGTTCCACATGTGCACATGCTGCTGGAGATCATCCTTTGTGGCTTTCTTTAAGGCTGGCGAGTACTGCCTTCTGCCTTTGCTTTTCATCACTGAGGGGTGAGGATGTTGAGATGTGAAGGCAGAGCTGCTGAACACCAGGCTGCCTTGTTTGTCCCAGCACATTCCTTTTATATTAAAAGGAATTCTGTCCAGTGACCTGAACCAGGCTTGGCCACAGGTGTCATCTTCGTATGAACCATCTGAAGTGTGCTAGCTTCCTTCTGCCCCACAGCTGCAAATAACTTCTGAAGCTGTGTGTTCTGGGACAGGCTGTAGCCTTGGCACTGGAGTTAAATGTTGGAGAAAATGAATGTTGCTAACTTAGTTCCCTGAAAGAGGCTGCCCAGCAATTGGCAGAACCCGAAGTTTTCTTGCACAACCCACGATGTTGGTAGTAACTCTGCTCTTGTCTCTCCAGAGCACTGCAACAAAACTTGGCCCTCTGCCGCGGATCCTGAGGGACGTCAACTCGGCGCTCAGTAACCCGGCCTGCGTGCAGGTCTCAGTCACAGCTGATCACACTGCATCCACGCCCAGTGCTGGGAACAGCATCTCTGCAGGGCTGCAGAAAATGGTGATAGAGAATGACTTATCTGGGTAAGAGCAAAAGAGGCGGCCTGGCCGCAGACCAGGGAAATACTGAGCGTTTACCTGTTACCAGAATCTGAGTGCCTGTGGGCTCAGGCAGGACAAGGTGTAGCGTGGATTTTCCTGATTCCTTGGCAAAGCTTTCCAATTGCAAAACTGATACTGGGTGTAGTTCAGCTCTGCATCCAGGTGTAGCAGTTGGCAATAGTGCAAGTCAGCAGGTCCATCCTAGGTCCATCCTGAGCCAGAACTGAGGATGTGGTGTGGGAAATCAAACACTTGGTTCTGGGCTCCACTCTTGACACTCAGCTGCAGAAGCAACACGTCCGTCCTTTGACAGCATTGAGGCTACTAACCTCAAAACAATGAACGTTCATAAGGTGTCTGCATATGCAGGATTTATCCATCTTTGTAAGATATTGGATATGTGCTGAATTCAGTGTGGTCCAAATCTGGGCATTCCACTACCAGCGGGCAAGCTGCAGAGGCCTAACAATCAGTTCCAGTCTGCTCCATCCTGCTTGTATAATAAATGGGTGTTTTTAACGAGCAGTGATTCACAGACAAGTCACCAAACACACTTTTAGGCCTAATTATGTAAGAAAAATCAATCATGGGAAAGATGACTGTGTTGCAGACTAAAAATGTTTCTGTTTGTGGAAAATGAAATAGAGCCCACATAAATTGAAAGACGCTGCTAATAAAATAGTTTGTAAGTGGAACCTGCATAACTCTTAACAGTTTAATTAGGAATGAAAGACAGCAATGGAGCTGGACTTGCTGTAATCAGAGCTTTCATCTCTAATGCTTCCCAGCTTGAGGAACAATTATTTAATGCTATGGAGGATCCCTACTAGTATGCCATCACCCAAATACTTGCTTACAGTGCATCACCTTTGATCAGTGGTATATTCACATTGAGCTACTGCAAAGCTCTTTCTTCCTGTCTGCAAGAAATCAATATTGCCTGAATTTATCTGCTACAGCAGGAGCAACGGGTGGATAACTTTCAGTTGCTAGGATTTAGCTCTGCAGTTACCGCCCTGTGTCTGACCCTCGGATGCACAGTGTGGATCTGGCCTGCAGGGTGCCGTGCCAATATGAGGCAGCTTAGTGCCTGGGCACAGGGCAGGCAGGAGTGCTGAGGGCACGGCCAGCTGGAAGCTGGTGCACTGTCAGCACGCTGAGCAGAGCGTGGATGGTGAAGCAGAGGCTGCAAGCAGTGTGCTGTGAACCTATAAACTCTTGTGTGGCACGGAGCTCCGTGCCCAGGGCCCCTCTGCTCCCACATCCCCACTCCTGTGCACTGTCCCCGCAGGGCGGGCTGTGCCTGCTTCCCGTGCAGCTGTGCCACACCAAATGCTTCTGAGTGATAATGTTTTCCTGCTCCTGTGTGGCATTCACAACTCTTCTTTGTTTTGTTTTGTCTTCCTCTCCTCTTCCTCGCGCACTGACTTCCCCGCAGTCTGATAGATTTCACACGGTTACCATCTCCAACCCCCGAAAACAAGGACTTGTTTTTTGTCACAAGGTCTGCTGGGGCCCAGCCCTCGCCTGCCCGAAGCTCCAGTTACTCAGAGGCCAATGAGCCCGACGTGCAGATGTCAAATGGCAGCAAGAGTTTGTCCATGGTGGACTTGCAGGACAATCGGCTCTTGGACAGCGGGGCCAACGCGCCCGGCGCTGCCGACTCCCTCAACGACAGTCAGTCGTCCCTCGGGCAGTTGCAGGGCGTGTGGACCACTCGGACTCAGCAGAGCAGCATGGCGGGTATGGCCACGGTGCGCCGCGTGGGCCAGACGCCCACCACGCCGAGCGGTGAGAGCGCGCCCGGCCGGCCCCAGCTGCTGGCCCCGCTCTCCTTCCAGAACCCCGTGTACCAGATGGCCGCCGGGCTGCCGCTCTCGCCCCGTGGCCTGGGCGACTCCGGCTCCGAGTGCCACAGCTCGCTCAGCTCCCACAGCAACAGCGAGGAGCTGACGGCCAACAAACACGGCTTCGCCGGCCCCGCCGCCAGCGAGGACTTCACCCGCCGGACGGGAGAACTGGCCCGGCGGCAGCTCTCGCTTTCAGAGAAGGGCGGGCAGCCCACCATGCCAAGGCAGAACAGCGCAGGACCGCAGCGGCGGATAGACCAGCCGCCGCCACCGCCACCACCGCCCGTCACCCGGGGCAGGACGCCGCCCTCGCTGCTGAACACGGTGCAGTACCAGCGGCCTTCCAGCGGCAGCATGATGTCCTCCTCGCCCGACTGGCCCGGCAGCGGGGCCCGTCTCCGGCAGCAGTCCTCCTCCTCCAAGGGCGACAGCCCTGAGATGAAGCAGCGCACCATGCACAAACAGGTGAGTGGGGGGCTGAAGCGGCTGGGGGGTGGGAGGGGGCCAGGCCACGGGCTTGGAGGAGAAATTGGGCGGGGGGATGCTGCGGTGGGAGCGGGCTTTGTGGAGCTTTGTGGCAGCATGGTGATTGTAGCGCGGTTCTGCACCCAGCCTGGCCTGAGCCAGAGGCCCTCTGAGGAATGGGACACAAAGGAATGCTCATCCTCCGTTCCTTTGTCATGCAGCACGTTGGAGGTGTTGGAGGTGCTGGATGCGGGGGGGGGCGGTAGGTGGCAGAGCCGCCTCTGTCCTGCGCTGCCGCCTTGTCACTGCTTTGCCTCTCCATGCGCAGGCTCTCATCCCATGCCATAGCCAACCCTGCACCATCTCACAGACTCGGACCAGGCCCTCATCTCTTCTTGTATCTACAAAGCTCTGTACTGCTGCTCCTGTTCCCCCGGAGCCATGGTGTCCATGGACATTCCAGTTTGCTCCATTAGACCCTCCTGTCAGGGTCCTCCTGTGCACGTGGGGAGAGCAGGAAGGAAGAGGTGTTTTCCTATCAAGAGCAAAGTCCCTTCTGTGCAGAGCCTGGCAGCACTCAGGTCCTGGAGCACATCTGCTTTGCACAGAGATCTGGCTGTGCGAGGTGCTAAGATGGACGCAGTAGGTCGCAGGGCCCTCTGGCTTTCTTGGCATGGGTAAATTGCTTTTCATCTTACATTTCAGATATAACCCTGTTAAAAAAAATTAACACAGGAGGGCCTCTCAGTGCCTAAAGGGAGAGTTGTAACAGTAATAAGTAATACAAGCCCAGAGAAGGTGAACAGTTGGCCAGAGCTGCCTGCTCCTCAGCACAGGTTCCATTTCAGCAGCAGAGGTGGAGGCCGTTGGCAGTGCTGCTCATTGCAGGTGGTTTCAGCCCGATCCAGAGCTGTTCTGTGCACACTGTATTGACTCATAAGCACTGACATTAGCAGGCATGCCATGTAGCAGCATTTGTGTAATGTGGATCGATACTCGTTAGGTGCAGAGAGCACAGCTCTACCACAGCCACCCGCTGGGGCGGTTCCTCCCAGAACAGTGCTGGGGACACCGGGTGACCTTGGCCGGCTGGTTGGTGCTCCAGAGCTTTCCTCTGCCCTCACTGCCCTCTCAAGAGCTGAAGTCCCCAAAATGCCCCTCCCAGCCTTAATCACGTAGTTCACCTGTCTGTTGGCTGTGAATCATAAATCTGCTGCTCAAGAACCGAGAGCTCCCACATGGTGGCCATTTGAGGAGGATTGCTTTCAGCAGTACCTCCTCCACCTCCTGAGTTCACCTGGGCTGCCATCAAACCCATGCCAGACAGGAGCAGGCTGTGCTTTCCCACATCTTCAGAGAAAGGAAGAGGAGGCAGAAGGGCTGGTGGGCAGTGGCTCTGTTAGTGGAAAGCATTGGACCCAGGGCCTTTCCATCACTGAGGAGGGCAGCTCTCCTGCGCTCAGCCCTCAGTGCTCCATGAGCATTGCCTGAGCTTCTGATTGAAAGTTGTGGAAATGAAGACAAAGCTGAAGGATGGCACAGGAAAGCTTCCAGCACCGGTGCTTTGAATGGAGGAGAAATTTCCCAATCTCTTTGCCTTGTTAATTTGAACAGGTCATCCAGATCCCTTGTGTTCATCCAAGTGGATAATTACTGCTGTTTATAACGAGCCAGGATGGAGGGGAAATAGCTGCAGCTTCACTTCCTCAAGTTGTTAATGCAGCTGGAAGGTGCTGAGCTCGCAGTCCTGCCCTCAGCCCCAGTGCCTGCCAAGAGCAGTGCTGCACCCTGGGCCCACTGGCCCTGTGAG
Source organism: Tetrao urogallus (assembly GCF_951394365.1). Taxonomy (NCBI): domain Eukaryota; kingdom Metazoa; phylum Chordata; class Aves; order Galliformes; family Phasianidae; genus Tetrao; species Tetrao urogallus. The sequence continues at coordinate 8,737,599 of NC_136832.1, forward strand.
CTCCAGGGAGAGCTCAGGAAGTTGGACCTCTTCAGTACAGAGCCTCACCCAAGAAGAAACCGTTACTTTTCAAGAAGGTGTATTTTTGAAGATGTGGTTTTATCTGTGCAAAGGCTCTGTGGCAAGCAAGAGCACAGCGCAGTGAAGCAGAGACTGAAGAGCTGAGTGAAGACTCTGCTTGCAGAGCTGACAGCTGCTGCAGTAACCTGGGCCTGTTCGCTTCAGCAGGGTTCCACTGCCATGCACCTTTGTTTGCCTATTCCATAGGGATGGCAGAGGGAAGAATTCAACCTGTCAAATGTTGCTGATGCAAAATAATGGGAGGTGCACACCAGGAGGTATTCCTGCCCCTCTGGTAGCTCAATCTGTTCTTTGCTGTTGGAGCAGCATGGGAGAGGGCTTGGAAGGAACTGCTCTCTCTGGCTTCATGACCTTTCTGTTACAGGTTTTTCTTTTGTTATGGTTGTATGTTTCATTGTAGGCCCCTTCTCCTGTGAACCCCAGTGCCCTGGACCGCACTGCTGCTTGGCTTTTGAATATGAACATGCAGTTTTTAGAAGATGAAAGCATTGACCCAGATTCCAAGCACAGGGATAAGCTCAGGAATAAGGACGAGCTCAGCCAAGCAGAAAAGGTAAAACCTGATTGGATTGAATCAAGTTTCTAAATAGAGAGAGGATTTCCTTGTATGTGGTTGAGCTGCAGCCGGGGGCAGGCCGGCCCCACGCTGCCCCACAGAGGCTGTCGGGCTGTTCAGCCCTGCTGCTCGCAGGGCGCTGCTGGGGATTGCCTGGGAGGGCTTCACACATTCACTGGAATTGCCCTGATGGAGGCAAGTGAGAAAAGTGGGAGCCAGGAGTCAGGGCTGCTCTGCAGCATCACCTGGAGCCAGCCGGTGCCTGTTACTTCCCCCTGGCTGCAGGGGAAGAAGGGCTTAGAAAATAAATTAAATGTACCCAGAGACCAGTAGTAGGATACTGGCACCCTCCTGCCTTACTGCAGGGATATGTAACAAGGAGCAGCTCCCGTGGTAAGAGACTGCAAGGAGACCTAAAAATTAAGTCCAGATTCTGGTCTTGGATGCACTGGGGCCTGGTGTGACATTGCTGATGCAGTGACACTGCTCCAGGCTCTGTGGGTTCTGCCAGCAAGTCAGAGCCAGAGGGTTCAACTGGAGCCCCCAGTGCCGGAGGGGCCCTGAGTGCTGAGGAATTGGCACTTCTCAGCAGCCTGGCACTGTAGGGTGTCTGCACTTGGGTATTTGGGATGTTTCCTAAACATGCTTTGCTGCATCCCAGCAACCAAGTCGGGTCATGCAGGCTGCAGGCTTCTCCTTCCCTGAACTCTTTCCTCTTCTGCAGCACAGCCATTTCTGGTTTTGTAGCCTTCCCCTGCTCAGTCATATCATTCTGGGGCTCCCACCTTTAAGAGGCAGAGCAGGGAGCGGGAGGTGGGGGCTCCAGTAGTATGGCAGATGGGAGAGCTCAACCTGTTTTTTATGGGTTCTTTCCTCCTTGGGTATTCCCGCAAGCACAGACGTGCACTGATCAGACACTCAGCTCTGCAGTTAGCTGACACTATTTGCACATGTATAGAAATTGTGAATGTGACCTAAGTAGAGAGGCTAGTAGGCAGCAAATGAAAGCAGTACTTCCAGATCCGTGCATTGTGCACCTGTGTTATTGCTGCATTTTGGTACTGAAGGGTTTCAGAGAGCTTTGGTGCTCCTGCAGCTCTGCAGCGGGGTGGGTGTCCCTCAGCCTGGCCTGGCTGCCTTCTGGCCCTGTCTGGGCTCCCATGGGCAGCAGAGCTCACCAGCACCTGCTCCAGGGGGCTAAGGTCAGGTTAGGAACTCATTTCTGCAGCAAACCAGTCCCTGTCCTAAGGCTACAGGTGTCCCCCCTGCCCTGGTGTCTCACTGCCACGCAGCATCTTTTGTTACTTTACTGTAAAGTCACTGACATCAAAGATTGTCATTAGCATAATCTCTCTTCCCATTACTGTAAGACTTGAATGGTAACCAAGAGTGAGACAAGTGTTGTAGAGCCAGGAGCGACTCCTTCGGGCTCCAAGGCCTCTCCTGCTATCACTTACACTCATGCTGCTCCTATTTTAAGGCTAGGGTAGGTATTTAATCTTTCCTGTGTGAACGACTCCCTTCTGTCTGACTTCAGTGCTTCTGTGCATCTGTATGGGCATCTTTGTTTCCCATCACTCCAGTTCCACGTGCAAACTGTGTCCTTTCAGTGCCTCAGTAAAAGCTTTGCTAAAGGAAAAAAACAGTGATCTGTTGTGGCCATCTGTGCCCCGGTGGGAGGAGCTTACAGCCCCTTCCCACTCAGCCTTTAGCGACAGGAGGCCCCTCTGCATCACACGACTTCAGCCTGGAGGAGCTGAGCTCGGTCTGCAGTCAGTCAGTTGGGCAGAGGAGAGGTTTTTCTTAGAGCAGTGCTTATGTGAGCTGGGGCATAGGGCGCAGTGGCTGTGCTTCCTCTCCAAAGGAGCTGATCAGGCAGGGCAGCTCCCCAGCAGGTCTCACAGCATCAGGATACAAGGACATTCCTAACGTGAATGCTTCACGTGGCTGGAGATGGCCGAAGGGCAGGGCTCTGTTCTAAGCTGCAGTCAGTTCAGGATTCAGCATGTTCCTCTTTGCATTTATGCAACTCCTGTGGCCTTGTTACTGCTCTCATGGCCCAGGTGATTTTTTTTTTTCCAGCCTGACTCACAGCTCCTCACAACATCAGGTGTGTGTTAATTATTCTAAGGTCATTACAGTTAAGATTTTTTAATAGACGGATTTCAAAGATAACTTTGGAATTAAAGTCTTAAGACAGATTTGCACTGAATTTTCCTTTAGCAAAGTAAGTTGTGCTGAATGCTCTCAAACAGCTGAACCCAGCTTTGCTGAGTCAGGAAGCTGTTCTCGTAATTGCTTTATGTGATTCTTCTGTTGTTGCTATTTAGCTTCAGCTGTGGGATCGGCACAACCTGTGGGGTCCTGGCTTCATGCAGCAGTTCTTCTGGGACTGAGCCCTGGCTTGCCATCTGCTTGCAGGGTTTGAGATGCGGGGCTGCAGCACTGCTCCTGCCCGGCTCAGCCCTGAGTGCCCCATCCGGGAGGCAGCTGCACCCGCTCCAACTGGGGCTTGTGCTTTCAGCATCTCCAAAGCACTCCTGTTTATTGATACAGGCTGAAGAGCTCGCGCGTTAACCCAAAATCCCACTTCAGCTTTTCCTGCCTGTGTTGAGCGCTGCGCGCAGTGTGAGGAAGGTGCATTTGCCATTCAGTCACTCTAACCTGCTTTCCCCATGTGAACTGCTGAACTCTGCTAACAGCCCATTCTCTGAACGTGCCAGCGCCGTGCCAGCCCTGCAGGACGCAGCGCCGCTCCCAGCACAGCATGGAGAAGACCGAAGAGGAGGTGTCGGCAAGCAGGGTTATCTGATAAGGGTTTGCAGCTAGGAGAGGGGCAGTCGGGTTGTGGGGAAACCCTGGCAAGGGCAGAGCCATGTGTGATGATGTGCTTCAGGTGTTCTCTCCTCCTGTCTGTCCCCGCGTGCTGTAGTACCAGCAGGACCTGGTGGTGCTGCAGGACAAGTTGCGCATCTCCAACAAGAAGCTGGAGGAGTACGAGACGCGCTTCAAATGCCAGGAGGAGACAACGCAGAAACTGATGCTGGAGTACCAGGCCAGGCTGGAGGAGAGTGAGGAGCGGCTGCGGAGACAGCAGGAGGATAAGGAGATCCAGATGAAGGGCATCATCAGCAGGTACAGGGCAGCTGGGGGAGGCAGCAGGGCTGGCATTAGCACTGACCATGCTGTTCAGTCCTGCCGGTTTCACCTTACCTGAGCCGAGCCATGTCTCTGCTTTTAATCAGCACTCACAAAGGAATCTTCCTTCCCTGGCCTTAATCACTTAAGCTCTTGGGCAATGTGCTCTGTGGTTGTCTAGACAAAATTAACAGCCAGAAAAATGATGCACTGAACCATTTGTTTGTGTGTTATCAGCAGGTGGTGGCAATGCCCATGTCCCTTTTCTGTTTGAACACAGAGCTGCTTGTTGTGAGAGCATCTCAGTGTGCCTTAGTGTTGCATTCTCAGCTGAGGGCTCAGACCTCGTCCAGATGCTGGGGGCTGCAGGCTGGGGTCTCTACCATTTCACACCTCCTCCCACGTATTGCAGAGGTGCATATCAGCCTTTGCTGTCCAACTAAAGCTGTCCCTGCCCTTTCACTGAGGGCCTTTAGGATACTTTCTGTTCTTCCTATAAAGCATGCTTTTCACAGCACCAACCCATACTACAGGGAGACAGGAGCTGCAGGCCTGCAGGGTCCCCTTTCCTCAGCTGCCCCCAGCTCTCAGATCACTTCCCCGAAGCAGTACAAAACACTACAAAGATGATGCACTCTGCATCTTGAAAACAGGTTTTTATTTTCTTGTCTCTGGCTACCAGGCTGATGTCAGTTGAGGAGGAGCTGAAGAAAGACCATGCAGAAATGCAGGCTGCCGTGGACTCCAAGCAGAAGATCATTGATGCACAGGTGAGTCCCTGACACTGAGGGCTGCAGCTCTCTGCGTGACTCTGCCAACGTGCAGCCTCCCTGCTGTGCAGCAGCACCAGATCCAGTGCAGTCAGACCATGTGCATGGGGTGCGTCAGCACAAAGCTGCAGGCAGTGACAGGGTGGGTCAGCCCTCAGCAGGACACTGTTCTATTACCAGAGCATTTGCATTCTGCAGCTTTTTCCAGCCTTGGTGTTTGGCAGGTAATGCGGGGATGTGGGGGTGACAGCAGGCCGAGCAGCGAGGAGGTGGTTGGAGCAAAGTCTAGAGAAGGGCAGAGCCCACAGAAGGGCAGGGGAATGATAGACAAGAGGAGAGCAAATGCACAGAGCAGGGAAGGAAAGCATGTCTGCAGGGCAGAGGGAGCAGAGGGGAGGAGACAGGGCCTGTAGCTTGGAGGAGCATGGAATGGCAGTGCCAGGGGACTGACCTTGTGCAAATGGTCAGCATATGGGAGTCAGCACCCTGCTTCCTGCAGGGATGCCCAGGGCCAGGGTCAGTCTGTGCAGGACTGTGCCAGGGCTGATGGAAGTGCACTTAGTGGTACAGATCAGATGATGGTGCAACATACTGTGCTTGGAACAAAGGATCTGAAAATACAGCCCATCATCTTTTCATTTGTTTAGGCAGCTCCAGGTTGTGGCTGGGTGCTAGTGAATTGTAGGCTTTCTCTTAATGACCGTATTAATCTCTTGTGAGTCACCACTCATGACTAATTTACTGTATAACTAATTAAAAAGGAGATGAGATGGTGGTAACTTTGCAAAAAGAATCACTGTTTTCCTGTACAGTAATTTGTTCCAAGCCAGTAAATCAGCACACATTTCCTGCTGCACTAGGGCAAAGCCTGGCAGGTAAGGGGGAGTGCAGGGCACACAGCTGGGGGCTGCAGCCAGCAGCACCTCCTCCAGGCCCTGCAGTGTTATGGGGGCTCTCACCCAAGCCTGTGTGGTGCACAGTTTTCTGCTTCTTGTCATCTCACACTGTGTGTGATCCTTGGAGTTACACAGGCAAACTGCTGTGCCCGTCTGTGTTATTTTCATTCTGCCTGCTCTCAGCAGACAGCAGGAATGTGCAGGCATGGCAGGATCAGGCTGCAGCACAGCAGCTCTTGCTCTTGTCCCCATGACACTGCACTGGACCCCTCAGTGTAATCAGTGAGGATAAGCTATGCCATCAGAGCCATCCTGGGAGGCCACAAGTCATTTAAGGCATTTATTTACACTAACAAAATCAATTAAACACTGACAGGAATAACCACCTTGGGAGAGAACTATGCTTTAGAACAGGAATCTTATCGTCTTCATAACAGCTGCAGTTAGAGCAAACAACACAATTTCTGTATCACTGAAAAATTAGAAAAAGTACTTTATCTCCATTTTGTTCAGGACCAATTAACCCTAGTACGATAAAATTAATTCAGCGCACATTGTGCTTGTTTAAAAGCCTGGTGTGCCAAAGCCTCCACGAGGCTGGGAGCAGGGCGGAAGGTCTAACAGGGATCTCCTGTAGCCAGAGCTACTCTCTGAATGGGGTCATGGCTGTGGAGTTGCTGCCCAGAATCCCTGCAGCCATGCAGAATTCTGGTGTTCCCCTGCAGATGCTTCTGGAGCTACCTGCAGAGAGGATATTTATTCCTCATAGAAGTAATCCTCAAATTATGTCCTAACCCAGAATTTCAGAGGCTTTCCCTGAAGGAAACGCAGGCTTCGTACAAACCTGGCACAGCACAGCTCAGCACAGTTCTAATCCGGGCTACAGCCACAGCCATGCCATCTGACATGGAGCTGCTGGGAGGTTGCAGAGCACCACGTCCCAGCATCAACCCAGGCACACACACAGGCTTCTGACTGGGATGTGGCTGCTGCCAGGCCAGCCTGGAGCACACAGCTTGCAGAGATGTCTGCTCACCTGGCAGCAGCAGGGGAAAACACAGGCAAAGCACTTGTAGACCTGCTATCAGCAGTGGGCTGCTGAGGGGTACTGGTCCCAAAGGCCCACGTGTTGCTAGCTCACAACCACTCATGGTGTGGCAGAGACAGTTCTCCGTGTGTTTCCATTGACGGTTCCCTCCGTCCGCTTCTTTGCAGGAGAAACGCATTGCTTCATTGGATGCTGCCAACGCACGGTTAATGAGTGCCCTTACTCAGCTGAAAGAGAGGTACAGCATGCAGACGCGTAATGGGATCTCCCCCACAAACCCAACTAAATTGCAGATTACAGAGAATGGAGAATTCAGAAACAGCAGTAATTGTTAACCCGCGGAGGGCGCTGCCGCAGGAGGAGGCCTGGCCAGAGAGACCCGTGCAGCAGCAGGTGTGAGCCGCGGCTTCAGAGAACGGCTGCTCTCTCCCCAGAGAACCCAGCTCCTTACTGCGGACGGCGCGCTTGACTGAGCCTTTGTGGGAGATGCTAATGCCAGCACATTGAGGGGACGGAAAGATCAAGTGTGAGATGAGTGGCATAAGGAAATAAGATATATTTGAGCATTGCTGTCACTGTTGGATTTAAATCAGTGTTTAATGTTTAAACAGAAGTAACCTTTTCCTTCCAAGCTGCCCAGAGGATACGCCTCTCCCCTCCCAACAAGGAGTAACGTCCTTGCCACTGCAGTAAGCAAAATGCAGGGAGCTGGGCAGAGCCTGCAGTGGGCAGCACGCTCAGTACAGGCAGCGCATGCTGGACGAGGGCGGCAGGAGCCTGGCCTGCTCCTCATGTGACTCCCCCTGGAGCACAGCCCCATCCCCAGAGCAATCCCTGAGCCTTTGGCCTTCCTTATGTAGCTTTGGTGCTGCCCCTGACTTTTGCAGTGGGTAGCTGTCCAGAGGGCATCTGCACAGCAAATTAGAGTTTAATTAACTCTGTCCACACAGGGGCAGAGCCCAGCAGGATGGTCAGGGCTCACTCAGTACAATGTGGGGGCCATGTAGAGAATGTGGGGGCCACGTAGAGGCTGGCTGTGGGGCCCTGGGCGGTCCCTATGAGCAGGATAGGCCCCAGGCTCCTGTGTCAGTGGAGGGAGGATTCGGGCCCTGCAGAAGGATTTCTTGGTTCCGTTCCCAGCTTCTGCTCTCACAAACACTGGGGACAAGTCTTTGTAAAGCAATAGTTCCAGGGCACTGCGTTCCCTACCACACACATAACACAGAACAAATTAAAGGTAACCTGAGCTTGCTGTCCCCAAGCTGTGAGTGAGCTGCAGGGTCTGGATTTGCTGCTGGTGCCCACTGTGGAGAGGGGGAGTGCCAGGCTGCAACGTGGCCAGCTTCATGCTTGACAAAGAGTTCATTACGGGGATGTCATGCTCTGTGCAGAGATTTTTTACTGTTTCTGGGGAGGAAAAAAAGGCAAAGAAACAAGAACGGCCATGAAGAACCATGAAGATCGGTAATTGTATTTCTTTTCTTTCACAGTATGCATTAGAAAAAAAAAGAGCCCATTTTCTGGAATACTGTCCTCTTTAAATTGGGAATGAGCACTGCATGGAAATTAACCGGCCTGAAGAATGTAAAACATGGTCATAAGGGAGTAACCAACAGGAACAGCAGCCACCACCGAGAGCCCCCTTGTCAGGAGCACTGTGCAGGCATAAGCCAGGATTAGACTTTCCTAACTGCCGAGACACGCAGCCCCGGCACACACAGACGTGTTGCTCAGCGGAGGGGTCTCCTCCTTAACGGGGGATTGTGCCGCTGACCCGCCGCCACGGTGTTTGTTGGTTTGTGGTTGTCCAGTTAGTCCTTCACGACTCCCAGTCTCAGAGCAGGTCACTCGGACCGAGAGCCAGAGAGATTTCTCTGAGACACGGATGACAGTGTACAGTGTACAGGACATCTGCCTATTCCTCCCATAAAGGTTAACACACTGCTGACCGCCTGTCCCAGCTCCTCCTGCCACGTGTAAATGTACAGTCAAAGGTACTAGGACGTTCACTGAGCTCTGCACAGCTTAGGTACCACCTGCAGCCTCGCCGGGCTGCCTGAGCAGGACGTGATGTGCCATAAGCTCTGCACTGCCATGCTGCCCCACAGCTGTAAGGCACACTAACAGCATCTTTCCTCATGCAATTGCTTTCAAAATTTAAGATGATTTTTTTTTTTATTTTTGTAAACGTTTGTCTGTTGCCTGGAAGCCCTGGGCCAAGCCTGGTGCGGCTGCAGCTGCTGCAGCTCCGGTCCTCGGAGGAGCGAACGCATTGCTCTGCACTGAGGGCTCCGCACCCCACCAACGCCTGCAGAATGGTGCAAGTGCTCAGAGATCCCAAAAGGAGCTCCTCAGAGAAAAGTAATCGCTAAGTGTTTATGCCAAGTACAGCATGTGGAGAATAGCACAGATGTCTTTGAAGAACCTGACACAGCTGACAAGGTTACAACTGGAGTAAGACCCAGACAGGTTAGGAATACACAGGGTTATGTGAACAGTTTGGTTCGTACACGTAACTCCTGCTGTTGTTCTTTATATGCATGATAAGAATCCTGCTAAAAAAGACACTTCTGCTCCTGCCCTCAGATGTATTTTTAGAGTCAGTTGTTTCTGAGCTCCAAAATACTGGTGTTGGGAGAGATGGAAGTTGTTCAACATAAGGAATGGAAGCACTACCAGGGTACAGGGCAGACGCCCCACAGGCAGCGCTTCCATTTGTATGTGAACAAAATCTGGGGGTGCAGCCAGTGCCCTCTTAAGAGCTGGAAGAAAGACCCACCCCCAGCACAGCTGGTTAGTGCTGAAGCAAAGTGCAGTAAATCTGCTTGCCCCCCAGCCAAGGCACTGCTTTTATACCACCATTCCCCTTGTTGCTTTTTTTCTCCCCAAGATCTGTCAGAAAATCCTGGGTAACCTCAAATGTGCGCATCACTGAGCACATCACTGAGCACATCACTGAGCACACTGTCCTGCTGCAACAGCAGGCTGCTCAAGTCCTTCCGCAGTCAGTCACTAAAACATAAAACCTTCCAAGTTCCAGTGCCAATACCTTCTGGAGTTGCTCAGTTTCCTAAGCCAGTATGAAACAGAATTCCAAGTAGAACGAGATCTTTTTACAATGGAGCTTCCCCCAGCCCCTTGTTCCTGTGTCTCCTTACTCTGCAAATATCAACAACTGGACCTAAGTACAACCCTCCCATGTCAAGGTTTGGGGAATAGGTTCTAAGATCCAGGCTCAGCTCAGTTCTGTTACTTCTGTTTGTGTTTCTGTTATTTATAAACTGTACATTTTTGTATGTGTGTGTGTGTGAGAGAGAGTGGCAGTGCCAGGTGCCCAGCTGCAGCCCCAGCCCTGATGCCTGGCGTAGCAATAGAGGCAATTAATCACAGGAGGTGCTCACAGCACCGCGGCAAAGCAACCACTATGCGTAATGTTTTGTGACCTGCTCCGTTTTCTTTTTCATTCTTGCGCTTTACTAAAATAAGAGGCTGTTCTAGTGCAAACTTGTCAAAGTGTAAACAAGACTAAAACACACTCAGATTTTTATCTTAATACAAGTCTTAATATTTTTTGTAAATGTTTTCAGTGTTTACTGTAACGTATCTATCTCACTAACGGTTGTATATAGTAATTTACTTCTGGTGCTGCTTATTTGGTCAAGATTTGGCTGTATCTCACTGCTGTTCAGCAGAGGTGGACTCCATCTGGCAAATCTGGATCCAGCCCCAGGTTATGATTTCAGCCTCCTCACCACGGGGTACCTGAGGGAAGGAGGAGCAGCCAGGGATCCAGGTTTGAGGTTGGCCCACCTCAAGAATTCTGTTTTAAGAGTTATGATTTGGGGTTTTGTTGATCTGTAGCAAACAATTCTGGAAAAAAGAAAAAATGATGAAAACTTTGTGTAAAGGGGGATTAAATGGACTGAAGGATACTCTGGGGACTCTGCAGTCCCATCCTTTTGGACAGGGATTATGGCTTAAATGCAGTGCCATCTAACTGGAGGACTCAGGTCCTTCCCCATGCCAATTAATACTACAGCACAGCCACCAGCCCCTTTTGCACCAGATTAAGCAAATCCTGCTGCCATCCAAAGAGTCCTGTGTCACTCTGCATTGTCATTTAAGTCTGGTTGGTTTTGTTTTCTGCTTGTAAAGCACTGATTGCACTGTGAGAACATGCTGAGTCCGCCGGCCTGGCAGCCAGCACGCAGGTCGCAGGACATGGGTTCTGCTGTGAATATTCCTAAAGGGAGAAGGGACACAAGTGGACCTGAGTGAGATACCATGGTCTCTGCTGGGAGAGCAGCCCCCAAATTGCGTCCAACGCTGAGAATGCTCATGGGCTTCTCCTGTTACTTAAATCCATACCAACGTGCAACATAAGACACACTAAGGTCTGATCCAGGACTCGCAGCACCCTCCCCAGCATGGAAAGCGTGGGCTCACAGCCACCACCATTCCCCAGCCCCAGAGGACACTGCTCAGCCACAAGGCTCGCCTGTGTGGCCCTGTCCTGCTCAGAACCAGCTGAGCCCTGGGCCAGCCCTGCAGGGCTAACTGGCACCTTTTCCCTCGAGGAATATCAGAGGGAGGGGATGGGGGAGCGAGAGATGACAGAAGCATGGGCTTTCCAAACCAAATCCAGTCTTGAGAGCATCGTACAACATTCAGAAACAATCATGCTTGGAAAAAGCACTGACTTCACAGGTTACCTGAGCTGTGACATTGCTGTAAATTCCACGTGGTTCTGCATCAGCTGCCAGCACCCCAAAGTGCAGTCTCCATGTTCACATATTCCTTTATCATACATCACTGTGTCTTAAGATATACCTCTCTCTGTATATCTGCTTAAGCTGATACTTGTTCCTGATAAGCAGTCGCTATGTTTTATATCCTCTTATAAAGAAAAAAAATCTTTTTGTAAGTATGTTTAAAAACAAAAAAAAATGCAAAGTGGAAGTGTTTGCTGAATCTCCTTCAGCTCCTTTTAAACTATGTAATAATGTACAGAGAAAGTTGTTGGTGTTCAAAGAAATGATGTGGCCGTGCAATTTATGTACATTTGCAATTAGAAATATTAAAGATTTATTTAGATATTTTATATAAGTGCTCCGGCACCTCTTCTCAATCTTTTCCAGGCTACAGCGCCCTTGCCAACTCCGTGCAGCCACGTCCCACCCACATCCTCTGCTCACAGCCCTCACATCCCAACCCTCTGGGGTGGGCACAAACCCCATGGGCTGTGCAGAGCTGCTGATGGCAGTGTGTCAGTGCTCAGGCACCAGAACAGCCCTGCAACCCCAGGAAAACTCCGTCCAGCCCCTGACAGCCCTCCTGCCCAGCACAGTCACGATGCCCCTGGGCACATCCTTCCTGCACGGTGGCCCTGGGTGCACGGTGAGGAGCTGCTGATGCTGTTCCTGCAGCAGCCACCACGACCTGACCCAAAAGCACTGGGACGCTTCCCCTGTGCAGTAATGGCAGGGCTGGGGCTGCCTCACTGCTGTGCTCCCAGCACCACACACCTCACCTCTCAAAGGCCCCTCCCTGGCTTTCTCATAAAAATAGCAGAAAATGTGGAGGAGTCATTAAAATGCCAGGTAGCATCAGCACCTCTGCATCATTAACATCACCATAATTAGCTCCTCCGAGAGAGGGGAAAAGACAGGCTGGTGGCATGAAAATGAGTAGAGATGCAAAGAGTACCTGTGGCTCTACAAATGCACTGCACCTCCCACCCAGCTGGGCAGGCCATGGGCTCCCAGTGGCACCACCTCCCTCTGTCCTGCTCCACCAATGCCAGCAAAAACACAGGGCTGAAATCCTGTGAACTCACTTTCCCCTCAGCTCCATCCTAACCCCACTGCAGCATTTGCTGCTATCGCTTGCACTCAACCACAGCTGCCCTGGGGACGAGCCCAGCAGCCAGCCTTGCGCTGGCTACAGGCTGCACAGGAGGGAGCACTGCCACTGCAAGGGCTTGGAACAAAACAAGTCCTGCCCTCTCTGCGCAGCTGAAACCGTTTGTGCTGCCATCCCAAAACAAACTGCAGGAGCTCCCAAGCATCCCACAACATACCTGACATCTCTGTACCCAAGTCTTAATACCTGGGCACAGGAGGTCTGGTCTGGGAGAGGTTTGAGCCTTTTACACGTGGAGTTTAACCTTGTTGGCTTTGAAGGTCAAGAAAGGAATATCTCTCAGAAAGAAAAAGCAGCCCAGGAAACCCAGGGCATCAGAGTGCTTCAAGGAGGGATTAGTCAGTAACACCTCGATTTGAATAAAACCTCTTCAGCATTCTGTTACGGCTTCATCAGAGCAGAGCTCAACTCTCAGCCAAAAATACCCAGAACAGCTCGGAGCGCTGACAGCTCTCAGCACTGGAGCCCCCCAGCCTCTGGCTGCAACCACTCCCAGCAGGTCTGAGCGCAGCGCCGCTTGTCAGAAGGGCAAGGCTGGGAGAAGCGAGGCTCAGAACTGCAAATCAGCAGCCAGAACAAGGGGCTGGGAGGCTGGGGATTGCCAACGTGTTTGCTTGAGCTTTTTAATCGGGAGAGTCATTTTAGCCCAAGACTCATCAGCATTAATAAGTTCTTGTAATTGCACCCTTGCACATCTGTATCAAGTTCCGTTATGTCAGATCAGTAGGCTGCAGGCTGCTTGTGGTGCCACAGTGCCTCCACCCCAGCACAGGAGCAGCACAGCCTCAACTCAAGGCAGCCTTGCCCCACTCCACCGCCCTGGCAAAGCTGCCCTCCTCCCCAAAGCTGAGCACCCAGAAGCTCACTGACCGAAGAGCAGTAAAACTCCATAGGAATTACACGTGGGTGCCACTGGCCTTGTTTTCATGAGGGACATACAGCTGGAGCACAACTGCCCCATGGCCTCTAGCAAAAGAAGCCAAGCAACACGTCTGCCTCCCCTCTCTTCTGCAAGCAGCCATCCCACAGGTGTCAGACCAAGCCCCAAGCAAATGCTCTTTGGAGACGCAATTTGGAGCAGCCAATACACAATCTCCAAAGTCTCAGCCCTAGAGATAGGGAGCAGAGCTGCTCCCTGCCAGAGAAGTCAATAAAAACAGGTGAGCAAAAAGGAGAGGGCTGGAAGAACAAGAGTCATTAGTGGAAGCTTGTTTGTGCTAATTAGATCATTATCTGGAAACTATCGATGCTGCTATTTCAGCTCCTCTTGCTGTTTGCAACTTTATTTTATCCATGTCTACCAGGGAAGCACTTCCTGCTGCCAACTCCTCCTCACTCGGAGCCTCCAGCATCTCCCCAGCTCCATGGCAGGACAGGGAAGAGCACAAAGGCTCCCAAATGCAAGCCAGCTCCAGCGCCCCAACACTACCCTGCAGTACCATTTAAAAACAACATTTGCAGAGGAGATTAAAGCCACTGAGCCAGCAGTGTGGGTGCAGGAGGTCAGCAGAGCAGGCTGCACACTGCTGTCATTTAACGTAGCGTGTCACCTCTGCCTGGCTCCATTAGCAGCAGAGCTGCTCACAGCCTCAGGTTTGACTCACGCTGCCTTCACTCAGAGGAAAATGTTTTCCAGTTTGTCATTATATGCCCTGCACTATTATTGATCTTTGAGAGACGCTGTACGAGGTTATTCAGTTATTAAAAAAGAGGTGAGAGGAAGAGAGAGAGAGATTTGGACACCTGTAGGATCTCTGCAGTTTCCTACCCGGCAGCAAGCACGGTGCCACGTCACATAAATAATATTGATGTAGGGCCTTAACATTATCAGATTTTCCCATTGCTGGTGTGAGCTGTAACTGAATAACCCTGACCATTTGATTTTTCACATCTTTGAGGAGTAAAACCTGAACGACAGAGATCCCAAGCTGATTGCTTTTGATTTATTACAGTCAATTGTTTTTTACCTGGAACCCATACTCCTCCCTCATCTCTCTGAGCTAAGAGAGAACAGCGAGACTTGGACTGAAGAGGACAAACACGAGGCCAGAAACTCAGTCTACAAACTATAAACTGGGGAGTTGGGCTTGGAGTATGTGAAGGGCATTCCTACTTTCACCTGCAATGGCGGCTGCAAGCAAGACTACTGCTCGGGTCTGCATCACTACAACTGGCTTTTGATTTTGTTTTTCACGGCATTTTTGTGCCAGTTCCACACTGTACTTGCAGGAAAAGAAAAAAAAAGGAAATTAGCACTCACACAGGCGAATTTCTTTCTGTCATCTCCCACAGAGCTACCTCAGGCACAGGTGATGCATTGCCTCGGTGGGACGGGACAGCCACGGCAGCCCAGCTCCCTTCCCACAAAATCCCTGGAGATGTGGGGAACCTCGTGGCCCCATCCTCCCAGGATCACCCTGCTTCCATCCTGTGACCATGCAGTGCACCAGACACTCACTACTCACACCTCCCAGAGCCCTCACTGCGTGCAGCCACGTGAAGCTGCTCCCATGAGCAATGCTTGCTTCCCCGAGGCTGGTGGCTGTGCAGTAATTGCTGTAGGTGCCTTGGAAATTAAGATACAGCACCGTTCACTGCAAAATTACAGTACAAGGCTGTTCACAGAAGTACAAGAGCAGAGTGTAACTGGTATGGCAATAAAAGGCATGGAGGGCAGAGCTGAGTGGACAATGAGGCCCAGCTCTGTGATCCACATCAGATCCCTCAGCTGAGGTGTCACAAACTAAGAACCTGATGGACTGATTCCAAGGACACCAGGATGGGAACATGGAGACGCTAAGCTGAATGTTTGCTACCCTGAGCCAAGACTTATTTTCTGACCAAATGCTGCCCTCTGGGTGAACTTTGCTCATTTGGCCCTCATTGTAAATACCCAAACACACCTCCATCCAAAAAAAATGACCACTGCTCACTGAGCGACTCTTTAAAAACAAGGTGAAAGAATCTTACATCAATCAGAATAAAGGTACGTACGACAGAGCCCCTCAAGCTCCACCTGTGTGGTAAGAAATAGCTTAAGAGAGGGGTGTCAGGGAAGATACCACCACAGACAAGTCAGACACAGACCATCTCTGACTTCTGGGACCAGCCAGTGGTTAATGGTGAGACTGGTTAATCTCACATACTTGGTAGAGAGCGCATTTATACCCATCAATTCAAAAGAACTTGTAATCCGTTGCTTTAATAAACTGCACTGTTTGCTAATCTAGCCATAAGAGCTCTCTATCTGAGCGTGGCTCAAACTCTGCTAATAAAGAGAGGCTGTGTGAACCCATCGGGATGTCACCAGGCAAATCGGGCAGTGATGCCGAATGCCACCCAACAGACTGTGCATCACTGTGAATCTAAGCTCAACCACTAACTCCTCTGATAGCTGAGGACAAGATGAAATGCACACAAGGGGTTATTTTCAGCCAAATTACGTTGCCCTTTAACACACCAGTGCAATAGGAATGCACAGAAAGGTCAGTGTGGCTCTGCTGCACTCATGAGGCATGAGCAAGCCCGTACTTAGCTCCTGCTGACCTTTCCTGCAGAGCTCACCTGCATCCCTGGGCTGAGCTCTGGTTAACACACCCCCACTGCACTGTTAAACAGAAGCGTACTCAAATAAATCACCTCAAACTTAGAAGATGCCGTTAGCTATTAACAAACACTCCAGGCCTATAGGTGAAGGTAATTCAATATGATGTGCTTGGGCATGCAAGGTAATAGGTTTCAGCTGAATACCCTGTGATGCAGCCTCTTCAAGAGGAGGTTAAATGAGGCTGAGACAGGGACCAGATGGATTTATTTGGGTAGCAGGTTTTTTGTGTGTTTGTTTTTGTGTGCATCATCTCTGTGCTTAAGGTCAAGAGAAAAGGAGAGCGGCAATAAAAGCATGAGCTCTGCTACACACAATTGGGCAGGCTAGCACAGGGCTCAGGTCCTCACCCTTCTGAAACAAATCAAGCAAGCAGGGCTATCCTGCCTTTCTGCACTCTCATGATCTGCCACTGCTGGAAGCCTCTGCTGTTAAGTGA
The DNA here is from genome assembly GCF_951394365.1 of Tetrao urogallus. Classification (NCBI taxonomy): domain Eukaryota; kingdom Metazoa; phylum Chordata; class Aves; order Galliformes; family Phasianidae; genus Tetrao; species Tetrao urogallus. The sequence goes on from NC_136832.1 coordinate 8,754,053, forward strand.
GCTGATTCAGAAGAAAACCATGATTTCTCCTCCCAGAACTATGCATTAAAAAAAAAAAAAAAAAGAATAAGCACCTCTCCCACACACAAAGAAAGCTGATAGCAGTAACTCTAGCAGCAGTTAGAGACACAGAGAGAGGCAGCAGTGATCTCGCTCACATTTTTAGGACAGGGTTCTCATTACTGAGCACACCTGAGCGCCTGCAACAGAACCTGGGTGCGCCTGCAGGCAGAGGCATTAGCAGCCACACCAGCTGGCACCTCTGCAAGTAGGCATCAGCTACAAAACCAGCCATTGCCTGAGAGCAACGAGCACTCAGCTGGGGCTTTGCTCTGAGAGGTTTGCACTTGCTCAACTGTGCAGCAAGAAGCAGAGCGGCCCAGCAAGAGCAGCAGCCTCAGTAACTGGCCCTGATTGAGGTGCTGCTGCAGCTTGGCCTGTCGGAGCCACTTCTGTTAACCACCGTGCAGAACGCTAGCGAGGATTTTACAGCAGTTAAATCAGGAAGTGAATAACCCACGTAACTAGACAGCAAAGCACAACAAGGCATCGGGCTAAGCAGCTTGGGCCAGTGCTTGTCAATGCCTCAACACTTTCATTAGGAATGGGTGCAAATCATCACCTGGAGCACTTCACAGCCAGCAATCCCAGTCAACACGAAGGAAAGCCCCAGGCCCAAGGCAGGACCACCAGTACAAGAAGAGGATAAAGCTGACAGCCAGCAGCAGGGCTGCCAGAGCATCTCTGGCCTGGCCTAACCCATCTGGCACAAACTGCAAGGCACTTAGAGAGGCACTAAGAGGGACGGGCACAAAGCTTGCTTCTGGCAGCAGCTGGCAAGAAAGGCCACAAGGAGCCCACTGCAGGGACGGCAGCACAGGGCTGCAAATATGCATGGCCTCAATCAGAGGCAGCAGTTACTTCCAAATTCATTTTTAAATGGAAACAATACTCAATAAAAATCATAGCTTTAATTGCTGACTGTGCCACCAGTAAGTTTTTACAGCCATCTTGTAAGCAAGGATAACAGAGACTAAGGCAACCGCGCACAGACCTGTTCGTCACAGAAACTGGAAGCCACAAAAACTGTTTGGACAGTGGCAGGTGCCTGGCAAATTCAGCCACACATCAGAAAGGCTGCAGATAACGGCAGGGCAGCTGGCTTTCAGCACTGCTCTCCTGCCACACAGATCCCCATCACACAGCCTGCCCCAAAGGACAGCTGGAACAAAGCTCTGCCAGAGGAGACAGAAGGAGCTCCACAGTCCCACGTCTCTCCTTGCCAGTGCTGGCAGGGAGCTGGGGAAACTCAGAGCTCTTCAGTCAGCCCTTACACAGCTCCCCAACACTGGTAACGTCAGGGAGAAGCACAGAGTCCAACAGCCTAATTTCTGGGTAATACCAAAAATAAGCACAATAGCGAGACAGAAGGTGAGAGTTTGGTTCTCCCCTCCTTCCTAATGACAGCAATGGAGAAGCAGGAAGACAAAAGCAAAAGCAAAGGAAAAAACCCGTAAGTTAAAAGCTGTGATAACAAGAGCTTCAAGAAAAATAAACCAAGTGAACTACTTCGATTAAAACAGAGGGCAAGGGGTGAGCAGAGGGCAGGGAAAAAAAACCACTTTTCTAAAGCTCTGTTTACGTTCCACTAAAGATCACTCACTCTTGCAATGAGCAGCAATCCTCGGGGCTCCGGCCGCCTCCTCCTGCACTCACTGCTGTGGGCTGCAAAAGGAAACCAGATTCTTCCCCTTTTATCTGCACGGATTCCCTCAGTCCAGGACTTGTTAGCAGAGCATTTCCTAACAGCGCTTACAAATCACTACTGAATTTGCACCCGTTTAGCAGTAACCTGAGCAATATTAGTAGAGCTGGGGGCCAGCACTGCCTGGCTTTCAGGCAACCCTCGGTGCCACCACACCAACCCCGCCGCTCCGCCCGGCAGCACCGGTGCACTAAAGAGGCTCCTCCGTGCTTCGCGAAGCTTCCATCAGCTCTGCACGTGGCAGAGCGCGGAGGCGGAGCGAAGCCCAGCAGACCGCGGGCCGCAGCCGGGAACCCAGCGGGCCGCCCGGCCGTCACTGCTGGAGAGCAGTAACGACTGCCACAGTGACCCCTCCGTTCAGAGACAGCCTGCTGACAAACACCGCTCGTTAAATACACGTCGTTAAGAAGTGCCAATACGCGTTTTATTCAGCAGTCGCGATCCCCATTTGGCCCTCGAGGCACGCTGCCCCAGCCGCCCTCCGCCCGCAGAACCGACGCTCGCGTCCCGCCCGCCCCACCTCACTGAGCTCCCCGCGTTTCTGCCCCGCTCTCACCTCAGGCCCTCCAGGCTGTTCTGCGGCTCTCCGAGCTGCGGGCACCGGGACCGCGAAGCCCCGCTCCGGTTGGGCCGCGTCCCGCAGTCGGTCCCGACGCGCCCGAGGGAGCGGACGCAGCGCCGGGGCGCGGAGCAGCTGCGCGCTCACAGCGCTACGACCTCGGCCGGGACGAGCGCCCAGCCCGGGCAGCTGAGCCGAGCGGCTCGGCCCGCCCTGCACAGCCGTGCGGGATTGCGCCGCGAGGGAGCGCGTGTCGGCATCGCGCCGAGCGGCCCGGCACGGCTCGTGCGTCGCATTCCGTGCTTTAAACGACTGACAGCAGCAACGGACGGCAGAGCAGAGCGGCGGTCCCGCGCCAGCGCCGAGCCACAGCCGGGCGGGAGCGGAGCCGCAGCCAACGGCGCTCCTTGCGGCACTCGTCCTGCAGTCGTCCCAGAGAAGGGCTGTTGTGGTTTCCACAGAGCGCGTAGCTGGGCACAAAGCATAGCACGGCGCGTTCAGCTTTAGCACCGTTTGCAGCCCTTCACGTTATCACAAAAATAGGGCTGTGGAGCAGCACGGGGCAGCCGCGGCCGTGCCCCACACGCGGTCCCAGCCCCCTGTCAGGGTGCCACCATTGTAAGGGTTTCATTTGTTGAACATTTATCACCTCTAAAACTCAAAGAAAGGAAGCCCGTGCTCTGGAAACCGCCATTTCCATGACAGGCTGAAGCCAGAGGGCAGGCACTAACCTCATAAAGCTGCAGAGATCAATCTCACCAAGCAGATGGAAAGGCTCGCACTGATGCACGGTAATGCCCCAAAGAGATGAAGCAGGGGAGATTCAGCTTCAGAATGAAGACACTTGTCTTCCAGAAAACAGTGTAGAGCAACACAGGAAGATAAACTAATAGAATCAGGCAAATAGACCCATCACTTTATTAGGCAAGCTGAAAAGCAAAACTGTGGAATTAGGAAGAAACTCAGTAAACCATGATGGAAAAGAAAACAAATTGGAGGGAACTAGGCAATACTGAGAAGCAGATTGTCGCTGTCCATCAGACAGAAATCAGAGTAAGGTCGGGCAGGGCTGGCAAGGAACAAAGAGCTGTCACCATGACTGATCGCAGCGCAGGTGGTGAGGCTCCTGTTCCATGTGTGCACAAAAAAGCAGAGAATGAGAAGCCACTGAGCAACACTGAGCAGGAGATGTCATAAAGCTCCTTCCCTCTTTAAAGCTTAAGGGCTGTGAGCACAAGCAAGCACAGAGCTGGTCAGGGCGCAGCTCCACATTGCTATGGAAGACATGTTGCAAGAAAACTACAACTCCTGTCACAGCAGGCTGGAGCAGCAGCCGAGATCCAAACCAGGCAGGATCCAGCCAGCAGCTGCTCCTCTGGCAGCTTCAGATTCAACAGATCACACAGCTGGGAGCAATGTCCTTGTCACACCATAGCATCTGCAGAGGCCCCAGCCCCTTCCAACTCAGAGTGTGAGAGCATGCACCTACCCTGCATCCAATGAACTAGGCAAAGCTCAGATCAGAGGAGGATGAGATCCCCCCTCATCACAAAGGTTTCCACGCTGCATTTTCCATCTCTTGGAAGGGGGCTCTGATCACCTGATGATGGGCTTAACACAAAATTAATGCTTGGGGAGAGCACCTGCAGAGCAGGGGGAGGAGAGCTGCAGCTGAGACAAACTCTGAAGCAGGTGGACTCAGGTCTCACACCTGAGCAAGCATTAAGTGCCTAATTAGCTCAATACCTCCATTTCAGAGCTGGTTTTGAAAGAAAGTTGCTAGGAGTGCATGGCAAGTAAAGCAATCTGGGCAGAGAGGGCAGTTCAGTTTCAAATGTCAAATCAAGTTAGAGGCAAAAGACAAATTTCAGCCAGCTCAGAGGACAAGAGCTCTATGCAGAATAACAACTCACATAACTTGGAGTCAAACAAGGAATCACCCAGCAAATAGAGGCACATTCAGGATAGAGACAAGCCTGCAGGGAGAGGAGATGACTAGACTGAAGTTCTGTACACACTTGCCTCAAATCTGCTTTAGATGTTCAGGTGTTTTACTTGGATTTGTGCCCAGTGAGGAACACCAGACCCAATGTGTCTGATAACAAGAAAGATTTCCCTGGTATGTAATGTTTATATATGTTCATAAATGGAATACTGAATGCTATGTTATTCTCTGAAAAGATTATATTAAAAATGCTTGTCGACCTTTCACATATCATTTTTCTGCTAGAAGGCTATCTCAGGATTAACAAATTATCAGTGCATTCGCGTTCATATTCCAAATTCAGTATCTCTGGTCACTTTCTTGTGTTTGCACAGACCACTAACTTAAGGGCTACGTGAAATTGCTTTGGATGCTAAATAGTATTGCAAGTACTGCATTAGATGGGAGGGAAGAGAAATGTGACTTTGTTGTGATGACTCTCGAGTGCACTCCTATTTACTGCACTTTCCCCTCTCCTCCCCCAGGAATAACGTGCCATTCAATTTTCCAATTAGATAAATGTATGAACACTGAGTTACCAGAGGCAGATCATTAAATCTTTTACCTACCCCACAAGGATCATATTCGAAATAGGAAATAGAGTATACAGCATCAGCCTGTGTATGCACAGGTTATGAAAATCTGTATGAGATCCAGAGAATATAAAGATCTCCAATGCTCTTTATATACAATAGCTAATTTAATCCACTGATACCAGGGTAACTTCTGTAGTAGCCAGAAAGAGTGTTTTAGGGCATAGGCTGTACTACTTGAAAGCTCCAAAGAAAAGAATTCACATCTGTACTATTTCAAATCCTAGTCTTCTCTACCTCTGTCTTTACAGGACATCAATCACGAGATGAGGGAAACTGTAAGCTATTTTCTAGTAACACACTGCCAATCGCAAGACAAATGTCAGATGTCACAAAATGAGAAGCAACCATTTTTCAACTTGGGAATGTCTTCAAATATATTACAATGAGACTGAAAAAAAAATGACCCTTTCAACTTCGTTTGTTCTGACAGCTGCCAGACCTCAGAGTTTGGCATTTTATCTTCATACTGCAATAATCCTTATGAAACTTAAACAAGGCAGAGGGCAGTGGCATTATGTACAAAAAATTACAAACACTGAACAAAACCAAGTGTCTACTACTGCTCTGACTTGTGTTACAGAAAGAGAAGGAAAAGAGAAGCAGCTACTCCCACAGTTGTTATTATAACACATGCTAGGCATTAGATTCTTGCAAGCCAACCTTGACTCCTGTGTTGCACTGCCATGCTCACTTGGGAAAACAGCATGCTGTTTAAAACAAAACATCAGAAAGTAAATCCTAAACATTCCCTAGAGTAAAAAGTCACTCCATACTGAGTGTGCAGTTAGTCCTTGACATTCAGTGTGAGGACTTTCTCCACACTGACAGCACGATTCCTGTATGGCAGACAACAATTCTTGTACGTCAGCCACTGGAAGATTCAGACATCAAGATCAGGTCATTTGCTCAAACCAAACCTCACTGCCCAAACATTGTGCCTTCTTAATATTTTGTCATTTTTGACAGTATGACAAGCGCTGGAACACGAGTAGATTGTTAACATTAAATAATAAAACAAAGGAGGCAAATCACATTATACATTATCATCATAAAATATGAGACCAGAAAAAAATCGACTGAACAGCACCGATGCACCAAGTTATCTGTGTCCTTTTCAGCCAGTCTGTCTCTGCTTAGCCCCCTCCCCAAGAGTGTGATTATGCAACTCACAGTTCATTGCTTGAAAAATAAGAGTAGAACTCCTCCAAAAGAGCTCCAGTGGAGTCCAGCATTCTTGACAAAATATCCTGTTGAATAATATAGATCTAAGTTGTAGAGAGTTGTAGATAGAAGAAAAATGAAGATTATGTGCAAAGTCCAAAAAAATCTGCTCTAGGTGTTACCTAGGCCCAAATAAGATAGCAAACACCAAAGTAGTATGAAAATCAGCAAACCTAGAATACAATTAGTTTAGCCTAAAGTGACCGGACTGGCCTTCTGGATGACTTCTGGACCTGGTTGACTTCTTACACCTTTATGCAGTAAGGCTCTTTGCAGCAACAGTGCTTACTACTTGAAGAAAAAACAACACTGAAGTCAACAAATGTTACTTAATGAAGCTTGGTTCCTTGTGTTTTTTTTTTTGCTGTGAATCATTGTGATCTTATTGTTTCTGCAGAAGCAAAAGGACTCAAACATCTCTCATTTTTCTTTAAAAAGTTAACAGTACTTCTTATGGCAAGGACACGTACAAAGTAGAAGCAGAAATATGATTTCAGAGGTTTAAGACTGAGTAATAAAGGTAAGTGCATAGCTATGGGCAACGAGCAGATCTGTACCAGTACCGACAAGCCCAGTCCAAGCAACTGAAATAACAGGGTCAAAGCCTGAAGTCTGACCAAAAATATAATCCCAGGTTTTTGTTTTCAAAAACACACAACTGGAATTTGCAACTGCAGCTCCTTAATTGGTGTCCATGATACATTTAGTGCATTCGAGGCATGTAATTTCTTAACATGAGTGTGCCTCTCAGGCGGTGCACCCAATTCCCATGATGTTGGTTATCTTCTCACTGTCTGTTTGTTCCTTGTCTTCACCTTCAAAATAAAAGCAGTTTGTCACGTGAGATGCACTGTAGGCTCAGTGGAGAGGTTAAAAAATATAGTAGCCATTGTGAGGAAGGATCAGTATTTGAGAATGGGACTTTTTGAAGAGCATAAGTAGGAAAAAAAAAGGAATTCAAGAGTCTTTTCCACATCCTGCAGCTTATACATACCTGAGATTAATTCTCAGTTCTCTCAGTCTCTCCCTGCTCCTGGTGAAACAGCAGCAGGATAGCGATGACTTCTGCAATCTGCAAGTTTGCCAGCTGCGGCCGTGCGGTTTAGGAGGGGTGCGTGCAGAGCTGGGGTCACCTCAAGTCCATCTGTCGGACAAGTAACCGCTGCACCTCGGCGCTCCACAACCCCTCGGCCACAAAGCAGGCGCTTCTCATCCAGGGCAGCCAGGTGATACTCACAGAAGTCAATCAATGATGCCACCTGCTCATGAAGAGGGAGCGACTTGTATTTTTTCTGAGCCAAACAGAAGAAAGCTTCAACAAAGGCTTGCAAACACATTCCTGCAAGGAAAGTGACTTTAAAGGAGATTCACAGCACATAAACATAACAGTACCTCATTTCTGTGCTACCAGCGCCAAACGTCTACGGGCCAGGTATGAACATAAAGTTGTGCAGTTAACATATTTAATACAGCAGCCATATACAGTGTGGAAAAAACACAGAGGAAAAAAAAAAAAAAAAAACAAAAAGAGCAAAAGACAAGGTTCTGTCTGCGTGTAACACACCTGAGCCCATTCGGTGTCTCAGTACAGCATATGCCCAGGCTGTGTTGCAGACAGCTATTTCACTGAGGCTATTCCTGTTTTTACAGACCCCAGCCTGACCAGCACCCAGGCAGCCTGAGCCAAACTGGTACTGCAAAGACTGCTTTCAAGATGCTGTGCAATTAAGCTGATGTACAACCAACTGTGGTTTCTCTTGCCTCAAATATTAAGTTGAAGGCAAATCAGACACACACTAACACACTGAGCTTCAAAGAAAACATTTTGTTGGTCTCCTTTTTCTCTGTATATCGCCTAGATGTCTTGGCTCGTGTCAATCAAGACTCAAGCGTCCTACAATAGAAGTTTCACTTCAACTGAATGAAAAACAAACAGCTGAATCGTAAGAAGGGAAAGTGGTGCAGTGCCAGAAAATTCTGCTGCTGTAACAAACTCTCTGCCCCTTCACAACCTAGAGTACACTGCAGTACAGAACTCTTCATGTGTTCTTTGATCACACTAACCTGATAACACATTAGCACAGCCAATGGAAAGAAGGGCTGCATATTAACTGCATATTAACATATTATATGTAAAACCTTAAAATAATGCCTAATTGCATTTTTCATGAGTAGAACTGTTTCAGCTGCCTGTGATTTAACTGGCTCTCCAGTTTGAGCACACACTTTAAGAAGTTCAGTTTAGGATGAGGTTTGTTTTTTTGCACGTATTTTTTTCTAACAACACTGGTTTATCGATGCTGCAGGAAGAACACCTTTTCTAAATATTACAATTACATTCTAAAGTATAATTTCTCTCAACTAAGACTGCAGCTGAGGTCTCTTACGATCTTGGCTGTAAAACAGCTTCCAAGAGAACTGTTGGGTTATCGGAAAGCAGCAGCTGCCAGCTCAGAAAATTATTTTATCAGTCACGGTGAGCTGCAGGCAGAGAAAGCACCTTTAGCAACATCCAGCTGCCTGCTCCATAAGTGACACTCATGTGAAGCACCGAGTGAACAAAGTTGGAAGCTGCAGTTTTACAGCAACAGTTCTCTATGGGCTACAGCTGGAAGCAGGCCAAATGCAAAGACAACAGAAGGGAGTGGGGAGTTGCTAAGGAAATGATACCAGCTCACCACAGAAACCACACTGAAATCCTAAATGCAAATACTCATTTCCCATAGGTGTCATATCTGTAGAAAAAACTGACTAGACACCACTGACAGACCTGGAAACTTCTCCACATCTGTGAAACTGAGATCCTTGATGTCTCAGCAGAAGAGACCTACAGATCTATTATCCGCAAGGGATACCTGAAGTCAGCCTCAACTGGGAGAGTTTTTTTTATTAAAATGTCAAAATAGCAGAAAAGATGAAAGATTCTATACAGTGATGTCCAAAATCAGCCTGGGCATCAGTTCAGCTGGGCAGCACAGGAGGGATTTTCAGAAGATGTGAGTAAATTAGGCCCCTGAAGTGATGCTCTGCTGCCCTGGTGCTGTCCTCCACATTAATACCTGAGTCTTATTTCAGAAATATATATGAAGCAAGTGTGCTTACTTTAACAACCTAAGTCCATAAAATAATCAGCAGAAGAAACCCTTTAGTGATGTTTTGTAACCACCTATTCTCTTGAGCAAATCATTTGCTTTAGTAGCCTCAGGTAAACACACAATGCAATTTCGTATTGAGCAACAGAAAATGGGGCATCCTGGTATTATCTCCAGCATCCAGTACTTCAGAGTCCCCTAATGCTGCATCCATAGCGTGCTGCCACTTAGGACTAAATTATATACAAACATTTACAAAAATTAGGTTTGAAGAGGTTTTCATTGCAAGAAATCCTTTCTAAACTTCAGCGGAGGAAATACATCAGAAGTGCCTCCCTGACCTGCACACAGTCAGCTCTGGGCCCCAGGGTCAGCAGTGTGGATCCAGTGCTGTTACAACCACGGGGAAACTTCTTACATCTAACAACGCCCGTCCTCCAGTGTGAGCAGCAGATAGGAGCCGAACTCACAAAAGAAACCACTGACATTTCAATTAGTTTGTTTTCCTTTGAAAGGAATTTATGAGAAATCTGTCTTACAAGCCCCAGGAGGGAATGCAGATGAATTCTCCTCTGGATACAGGTAAACTGAATAGAGTTTGTAACTTCAGAACTGTACAGAAGAGACTTGGATGGTCTGAGAGGTCTGGGCTTTTTTTTTGGAGGTGAAACCGATCTTCATGTCTATGTATAAAGATTTAAAAAATAATCAATGTAATCACATTTTTAAAAGGAAACCAAAAAGCTCGATGGGATGTTCTCTCCAGCATGCTTATTAAATAGCGAGATATTTTCTGTCATAAGCAAATATTTGAAGTGTAACTATCTAACAGGAAGGTATTTGTATTCATTTTCCCAACCACTCAGCTGCACAACGAAGAAGATACGCGATGGTAACAGAGGAAATCACCAGGGGAGCTGGGAATAAGATCAGAGGTTAATAAACATTTTCCTTTTGGCTTAAAAATTCTAAATAATTCTTACTGCTGTTCAGCAAACAGCTTCCCATAGCTGCTTTTCTTGTCCAATGTTTTCAAGAAATATATTTTAGTTTAAATGCATTGTCCTGATAGAGAGGTAAATGGTTCAAACACTGAGCTACCACTGGAAGGGGGGCACACTGTGAGCATGGGCCCGGCACCTCCTGCACAAGGAGCTCTGAGCAGCTGAAAGGAAGTCCCAGGACAGGAAAATCCCTGGTGGAGTAGATTCATTTCCTATAGAAGCCTTTTAGCCATATTAAGTGTATTCTTACATTGAACATTACAAACCACGCTGGATGTAAACAAGTTTAAAAGCGACTGAAATGACTAATGCTCTGACATGAACAAAGAGAAGCATCATTTGCCACAAGGGGTGCTTGTAGGGAAAAGCACTGCTAATCATCCTTAATAAGAGCCAATTTAATGGTGAGCACTGTGTGAGTTTGTATAGAAATCAATTGTCCTTCCCTCAGCCAACACAAAGTCAATGAAAATGGGGGAAAAAAGAAAAAAAAAAGAGTATATAGTTGGGCAACTGGGAACTCTCTGAAAAGCAATATGGGCAGTTTTCTGTGTCCCCAGAGTAACCAGTTTGGATGACAGAATTAAATCAAAATGAAGTTAATCATATTTATTTCTAGCTCTGGCATAGGTTTTTGTTTAACTCTTAGCTAGACCATGTAAGCTACTCCATTAAGGACGTATCTTCTTACACTGTAATTAAGTTGGAAGCTCCATTGGGAATGCCTTTAAATGCTCTCCTGCAACAAGAGTTATGAATGCTAAATTACAAGCATAACAGGGGCTTATGGCAGATTTATGCCATTAAATAACTGAAAACTAGGAGTGATCTATAGATACAGGCAAACTGCCATGGAAGTAGCTAGGAGTTGTTGTACATGCCCCAAATAGATGTGCCTGGCTCCCATCATTTTTACTGAAAGCTTCAGGGGTGCTTAAGCTATCAAAACCACCCACAAAAAAAAAATCACCAATTTTCATGGTCTTCAAATACAAAATAGCATTACCTGATTCTTTGTGATCAATTCCCACGCTGTTCCACCTTCGTGTGATATCAATGTATAAGATATCTACAGAAGCCATTGAAAAATTGCTGTTACTGAGCTTGCAGTTTCTGTTAAAAATGAACAACAAAAAAGCAAAACATCTGATTACTTCCAAACTTCCAAGCCATAAAAACCCATGCAAGAGCAACACAGAGGACAATGGGGAAAGTTCTCCCTGTATCCTAAGCACACTCACAGATTATTTTATGTGCTACTGAACACTGCATGGAAAACAGCAGCATCTCTGGATGGATCTTAGGCATTTGGTGGTAAGCAAACGTGGGAGATCTGACACTTGTGTGGTCTGAGCCCACGGGACAGTGTTGATCAGTAGATGAGAATGAGCCATCTGCCCTGCATCGCAGAGCCTGGCAGCATGGCTGGAACTTGTGCATGTGCCAAAGCATCGGCCAAAAGCTCCAGCCAGGAAAAAAAATCTGTGACCATTGCTTATTTTTCTAAGTTGTTTTTTAGAATGAAGAAATTACTGAAAGGGAACAAAAATTTGGGCAGGCAGTCTTTGAAACCACCTGCCCACACACATCTGCAGGCAAATCACAGCTGTATACCGTTTCACTCTTGAAAAAATGAGAGGGAATATTTCACACAATCTGAAAAGAGCAGCAAAGACTGCAGTTGGTGTGGATCGTCTGGTGAAAAGTAAAGAGAACGTTTGCCAACGTTAAAAAGTTTATTTAACGTGCGTGAGGAAACCGCAAAGCCGATTTCATTGAGATATGACCATTTATTTTAGTATTATTAAAAGAAAACGTTGGCGTTTATACTGTGTTCATCTGACAAGTACCAAATTAAGGCTTGACTAAACAACAGAGAATACAGAACTAGAAAACATCCTGCACTGATCTGTAGATAGAGCAGATGCCTTCAGTATTTATATATCTGTTATTTGTATAAATCAAATTGTTTATATTCATTCCTGACTGCTAAATGCATCTGCATCGAAACAGAATTTGTATTTTAGGAATACATCTGCAGCTGCTGCCGATTTCTTTTGTCATTCTCAATGAAAGACAGAAAATGAGATATTTGCACCATGACTCCAACAGATACATCCATAAAAAACAGAATGAAAAAAATCCCGCAAAAATAAAGCATGTGAAAAAAAAAATAATAATAAATAGAGTTCCTTGCCACTGTAAGTTGCAATTTCATGATGTAAATCCTTAGTGTGCAGTGCATCAATAACTGGCATTTGAAATCCTTTGCTTTGGCCTGGGGCCGATGGCAATGCCCACAGCCAGCAATCAGATCTCGAGTGACCCAATTTCATTTGTCATGTTTCTAGTGAATCTCAGGAACACAGCTGTGAGAATGTGACACGTTGACTAGGACTGCAAATAGTATCTCCCAAAGTATCAGTGACCTGCTGTAGGATAAAGACCCACATTTCTATGAGACGTGGTTTCTCAGGTCAGGCATCTTTGGATTTTTTTTTTTTTAAACATGCAGTGGTTCAATGAACTTCAGGGGAAAAGTTCCTTCAGAAGGCACCACTGAACCTACCAGCTCAAAGCCTGCCACGCTAGGGCCTGCTCTTATCCAACAAGAGCTCAGTGACAGCAGCGCTGCCCAGCAGGACCTTGAGTTTCCAGCTGTTCTATTTCACCTCATGCCATTCCTAAATAAAGCACGTTACTAACCTTATAAATGTCCGGAAACCTGTTGGCCCCAGTTTTGTTGTCCCTTTGACGCCAAGGAATCGGATGAACAATGCAGCCACCCTGTCCACAAGTCGCAGGTAATTAAACTGCTTGGCGTACTTTGGAAACACTTGCTTGAGACAAAGGGAGGGCAGGCCAGCCTCCGGGTTTTTGCTGGTCTCGTATTCCGGTGCATCTGCTGGTCCTGCATCCAGTAGATCCTCTCTTGTTTCTGACACATGCTCTGAAGTCTGAGATCTGCAGCATGCAAAATAACCATAGCCTACATTAACCTTATCCATGCAAGATTCAACATGTTCTTTCTGCTTTTTTTTTTTTAGTTACAAAACACTGTTTTATGAGATTTTTCACAACAATTTATAATCTTACATAAATACTGAAGTTCTCTAAAGCAGAAATCATGCTATAAAGAGTATCTAAAATAATGAGCAGAATATTTGACCTTTCAGAAGGTAACAGACTAATGTTCCCTTCTGTCTATGTCTCACATAGACAAGAAACCACGAGAATACCAGTGTGCAGCTACAGTCAGCAAGTTCAGATTAAAAATTGAATTCCATGACATTTCACGGAACATTTCATGGGAAATGCTTAGAGATTGTTATAATCTAGTGCTATTTAAACTTATTTTCCAGTAACAATTAGAAGCTTCTACATTTCCTGATAAGTGAGGAACAAAAAGCACATTCAGATACATCTGCAAAGAAGAAATCCTAACAGCGCATGCAGAAGCGATACGGCCCACATCGACGCACAGTGGCACTTCTCAGAAGAGGATGGCTGGGCAATCCCATTATTTTTTCTTCAAATCCTCTGTGAATGCTGTCAAAATACATTATTTCATCTTCACTGTTGTTGCCAAATCCCCTAAATAAAGCTGATGGAGATAAGGACGCTCTGCAATTAACGTTACGTGTTGATTCAGGATGACGTGTTGTTACATTTCCTCTGCTTCTGACACACCCGGATAAAATTAAAGATTGCTCCTGCTGTACGTCCCCAAAATCAGACAGCTGGTGGTAATTACTTGGCACCCACTCAGCACACACACATTTTCATTTTCTTCCCCGTCACTTTTCTAAGCACTTATCATCAGGAATAAGTACAATTCACACTGGGCACTAAAAAACTACATTGATCCTTTGTGTTCCTGAGCAGAGTTGGTGTCCTTCACAAAGTTCTTTTGGAGCAGAGAGTAACAAACAACATAGTTATTACCCAACCACAACACTGTACAAATTATCGAGCCAAAGCTATAGTAAAGCTGTAATTTCCACTTTGATACTTGGAGGCAAACTTGCTCAGCTCACTTACACCCATCCCTGGGTCAGAACACTGATCCACTGACACACCGCATCTTCTTCCACTCCAGAATACTGAAAGTAAAGACCACTTACAGGAACAACTAATTTGTATCTGCAAAAAAATGTTTGAATTCAATTGTGAGATCTAATTTCTAAAAGCCACTTTTGGAGTCTAGTTTTGGACCCTCTTATAATCCAGGCTTTGAACTTACGGATTCCCACTATAGACGAGAGCAGCTCACCAACGTCCGACCCCAGGTGCGCTCAGCACAGCACCAGCACAGGAACCTCTCACTGCATTCACCACTGAGTACCTGTAATTGTGACCATTTTTTGGCAAGGCAAGAAATTCTGAGTCTTTAAGCAGTTTAGGTAAGGTTGATGGTTCTTCAGTAACGCTGCTCTGCTGCAAATAGCAGCAAATGGCAGAGTAGAAAGGTAACGTTACATTAATATTTGCTTAACTGAGGACAAAAATTACACATTCTTGGTTTCCTTCCTTCTCATGTGTGACTGGATGGCAATTTCACTGCCACTGAGTGCCTTCTGGAGGCCAAGAGAGCAACCGTGTGTTCAGCCAAAAGAACAAGTGTGCTGCCACTGTTTTTAATCCTAGGTCTGCTGATGAATTTTAATTCACATCTTCAGCCAGTTGAACCAGGCCATGAGCACATGGGAAACCGTGTACTCAATAAGAGAGAAGGTTATGTCTGTAACATAACTCTCATTTAATTAAGCCTCTGTGGAATTGTAGTCATGCGCTGCTGTTCAGAGAAATCCTGAAAGCTTCCTAATTGTAAATTCAGGAGTATTTTGGATTGTACATTATTCATTAACCGGTGATTTCAGTTAAAAATGTAAAACTTTCCTTTAAAAGGCAGAGCAGATGAGATTTTATTTTTCGTTTTAAATAGAAAATACCAATGGACGGCATCATGGAAGTCCTTCCCATCCCTCGGCAGAGGCTGCAGGGGCTCCAGCAGCACAGCTCCAGCTCAGGCCTCACCTGCACGTCTGGAATTCCTTGGCATGCACCTCAGTTTGGGCCCTCAAATAAGTCACTGAAACTTCTGACTGGGAGATCCAAGGTGCACCTGAAAATTCATTGGCAGAGCATGATTCAGGGCTGATTTCAGTTGATATTTTGGCACGAAATAAGCTACAACAGTGAATGGCTGTAAGTGAGGTCAGCCTCAGATTCCTGCTGCAATGACAGTTAGTCCCTGTAGCCCCTGACGAAATACAGTTGTTTAGAAGATTTTTCCAGCCCTCTGCTTTTCCATCCCACCTCCAAAAGAAGAGTTCAGCAGTAAAAATGAAGGTAACCAACACTCCGGACACGCTGCTCCTGGGAAATGAGGAGCCTCACAGAAAATCCACCCGCTTTCCAAAACACTGTTTGTGGAATTCATCTCCCTCACATTCCCACAGCAGCTCTGGAGACAGACACAGCTCACTGTATACGAGAGGCAGGATGGGACACCTGTGTAAGATTTTAAAATGCATCATCTCCACCAAATCACAAATGTTAACTCAGCAGCTTATTATGATCTAGGGAAACATTCTGTTCTGGCACAGAGGTGGAACAACAGCTTTCGGCTGGGGAATTTAAACTGGCAGTGTTCTCTTCTGCCCTGCATTGACAGAAAGCATCCTATATGCACACGATCCCTGGACACTTAGGGTAGAGAAAAGCACATGCGGAAACAGAATTGGACTCCATGCTCATGTAACGAGTTTCTAAGCCAATACCAAAGGGCTTTTTCAGCATCAGAAGATCTCTGCAATCTACTACTGGCTTTCACAAGTATGTTGGGTTTTATTCCTCCGTTACAACAGGGGGGTCAATCAAATCATATTCCTGTGTGGATAACCCACGTTTCTTATCTTGTGTTTCTTCTCTCCCACTTCTGTCCCTGCCACAAGCACGGGGCAAACATCCCATTCGATATCTGATCCAAGTATTCACACTCCTCTACAAGTGATCAAAGCTCCTCATCAACACAATATGAGTATGATGAACATCAAACCCAGCCACAGCAATCCACTGAATTTGGAGGAAAAGCTCTGAACCCAAAGGAGTGTCAGGAAAGCGGACAAGGAAAAGCGTGGAGAGGCTATTTCAGTGCTGTAAAGCATGGGATCACTTTTCAGGAGTGCTTTCAATAAAACTGAGACCTTCAGAATCATGCCTGCATCAGATCCTGTCCCTGTCAATGACACTGAATTGACACACAGACTTTCCTGCCCACACTCACTGTAACTGCAGGCATTTACACAGCCCACATCCAGAGTGCAGTCCTCCACTGCTTCCACACACAGCACTCCAATAAAAGTTTATTTTCTGCATGTCAAGTCAACATAATTGTATGCACCCCGTCTCTGTGCGGTCTCAACTAATTAAGCAAAACTGCCAAGCTAGATATATTATAGCCAGACTCAGTATCTACAAAAACAGAATTTTACTGTAATCTGCACATTTTTGTAAGGAAACAGTGCACAATTTTTTTTTTTCCTTAGGGATAATTTACACTTGCTTGCAATGCACACTACATTTTCTTCTGTATCTCAGCTGCCATCTGCACACCTTAGGGTCAAACTGGATGACATAACAGCCCAAGGGTCAGCCAGTCAAAGATAGGCATAAGCACTGTCAGAACAGCTACAGAGAGCAAAAATACAGTTCAAAGCACTACAGCAGCAACTATTTAACAGGGGTTTTCAAGTCCATTTCTATCATCAGTTCATCAGTCAAATGGAAA
Source organism: Tetrao urogallus (assembly GCF_951394365.1). NCBI lineage: Eukaryota > Metazoa > Chordata > Aves > Galliformes > Phasianidae > Tetrao > Tetrao urogallus. Next base: position 8,771,067 of record NC_136832.1, read on the forward strand.
ACACAGAATTACTCTTTCTATAACATTCATAGAACTTAACGTCACTACAAAACCTGCACATCATATTTACCACCCAGCTCTTTCTTACTCCAGAACACCATTTCCAAGTGGCATCTCACACTGCCTCATTCAGGACTCCATCTGGAGCCCCTGCACAGCACAGAGGTTCACGTGCTTTGCCTGTTCCTCTGAAAACCCTGCACAATGCCTGTGCACAAGTGCTGCAGTGGAGCTGCGGGGAAGGGATCAGAAGCTCCAAAATTCAGAACAAATCTCTAGAAAGAGAAACCTGCAGAGACTTTCTCTATTGGCTCCTTCCTCCTGGGCTCTCCAGCAGGCAAGGGGAGGAGAAGAAAGCTGACACCTGCAATTTAAAGCTGCTCCTCAGAATTAATTGTTCTGACTGACACAGCTGAGTCAGGCTGAATGAACGAAAGGTCAAATATAAGGTAATGCTTCTGGTGCCACATGGAATAATAGCAAGGCTTAATTTCCATACTCACGTCTGACCTCAATACATTAATTTCTCTAATTCCGCAGCTCACAACAGATCTTTCTTTAGAAATCATCAACAGTGGAGAAAATATTAACTGCATCTTTAAAAAAAGAACTGCAATTTTAAGAAAGCTTATGGAAACAACATTCAAGACTACTTATCTTTTATGCATGAGCACTAACTTATTCATGTTTTCTCCATCTATGTCATATCCCTTTCATTTTGACTGGCCTTAATCTTTATGCAAATACAAGTTGCTAAGGGACAAACAAATTTGCAGCCACTAATTAAAGGCTGCAGCATTCACAACATTTTGTATGCTTGCACAGAAAATTTGGCTGTCCAGTTCAGAACAAAATCGGGCAAGAATTGGAACAGCAGAGTTCTAAGAATGCTTGTTGATATATTTAACATTTATAGCACTGTTACAAGTGAAAACTATGGCTTTTTTTTTTTTTAATCAACTGACTACCAGTTACCTAATAGAGGAAAATACTGTGTTCTGGATTCTGAAGCCATAAGTAATTCCCTCTGCTGAGCCTCTACTCTCAAAGCAAGGACTCCATTAGCAAAGTTACAAGCTCAGAAGATTTTGCATGACAAATCTGCCTATCCACCCACTTACCACCACTGTATACAGATCTCCCCCAAGAAACTGATTCATGTCACTGGAGGCTACAGGTGTGCATGCGTTCACACCATTAAACCATTCAGGAAACAGTCAACAACAGAACAATGCCTTTGTGGTACCAACCATTCATTAAGTGACGTTTATGAACCAATCCGATTACTTTTATTAACACAGAGAAACCACCAGCACTCACAGGATGTGACAGCAAGGAGTTTCAGTCTGCCTGCACACTGTGTGAGAAATCAGCATCTTTTGTTTAGAGCCACCCCCTGCCAACTTCCTCTGAAGGAAGGGTTTGGTTTTCATTACTCCTGATAGATTTATTTCATTTTGCTATTCGCTTTTAAGGCGCTTCTATGCCCTTACTGAAAACAGCATTAAATTAAACCACCAAGGGTCTTACTGTAGAAGAGGCAAAATAAATAAATAAACGTTTAAAAGAAAACTGGACGCCCCAGGGGATTTCTTCCATAGGAAAAGTGTTCTTAGAAAGCAGCCACGACGATGCTAAGGTAGCAGAGGAGCTTTACCTGCCATCCAATGGAGCAGAAAGCGGCCACGCAACTGCCTTTTATCAGCAGAAATCCTCCTAGAATTCTACACACACAAAACATCGCTGCTGATGGTTACGCTGCTGTTAAGTCACGTGGCTTTGCTTTCATTCTGTGGCAAATGGGTGCCAGGCAGCTTTATTTCTTTCTTATTTTTTTCAGAGAGTAGAGACCAATTATTATTTAAAAATAAGCCAATCATCCCTCTTTTCAAAAGACGAGAAGCAGCAGAAGTTAAATTATAGAGAACATCACTGCCCCCAATACATTAATTTCTGTCACTATGTCACTGTAAAAATTTACAGCAGATATAATCTCTTTGAAGGGGGATCAAGTCATAGAAAATACAAGCCTAGTTTTAAATAGAATTTTAATTTAAATGAAAGCTTCAGGGAATGATGTTTATGCTGCTTATCTTTCATACCTGGTGATTAAGTTAATTTATACTTAATGGAAGAGGATATTTCTAATCCCCAGACAGGCTCAACATCTGTCTGTGACTATGTTTTTGGAAGCCTTAAGCTGCTCGTGATTGATGTAATAAAACCAGGATCCTGCAGAACCGACACCTGAAGGATAACTGTAAGAGGGAAAATGTTATTTTTCCCGCTCAGTGCCTGTGCTCAAGCCAAGCCAAAATCCCAAGCACTTCATTTTGCCATCCCTTATAGACCTGCTTCGTACTCCCACATCATCATTATTTGAGTACAGACAGGGGAATAAGGGAACAGTTCTCAGATGGTTTATGATCTAATGTTCAGACTCGCTTTGTGCGCTGAGAACAAGCAACTTTCTGAATCAGCCTGAAGCTGATGACAACAATAAAGCTCCTGCAACAACCTGAGAAATAATCTCCATCTTTCCTTCATCTCTCATTCCACGTCTGTTTAAGAAAGAATGCTAGCTAACTAAATGCTTGCATTTACTTCATAGTTACAACAGAAGGTCTTGAAAAGGAAATATTTTACCAGGAAAATATATAATTTTCACCTTTCTGTCCCAACAATCACAGTTTTCCACTCAGAAGGAAATACAGGCACTCCGTTCTGAAAGCTGATGCATTTCCTGATGGCTGTTTCCTGAGGTGCTTGAAACATAACTGTCAACCTATGCCACGTATGGAAAACTGGCAGGCAGTTCAGCCCTGCTTCAGCACAAACGCACCAGCCCCTCTCAGGCTGAGGAGGTGTCCGCCTTGGAGGCTACAGAGCATGGCAGAGGTAACATCTGAGAACATGACAGACCTCTCTATTATTTTCACAAGGCAATTCACCCCTGAGATGAAAGGAAAAGTGAAAAACGAACATTTACAGTAATTTCTCTTTCTCATTCAGAAACAGGAGTAACCCTGCAAAGCACTTACATACGCACTTAAATATTAGATAACATCACAATTACTATTTGTTTTATATCCTATCCAGAATAATCTGAGCAAACGCCAGGCTGTGCTCACTACCAGTTCCCCCTTGTTCAGCTGAAGGTTGGCATCAGCAATGGCTGAACACAACAAACAGGAATTCAACAAAGCTCCCAGGAAGGCTTTGAAGCACTGAAGTGTTTATGTTGACGTTTTTGACTTCTTGTTCGCTTCTTTGCTATTTGAGAGGGAAAAAAAAAAGACAAAAGAAGCTTATTTCCTTTGAATTCAGTCAAAGCAGGAGCACAGACCAAAGGCACTCTGACATCGCTGCTGTCACTACCCAGCCAGGCTCCAGCAGCCACCAAGCTCCAAGCCGTGCTGCCAGGCTTCTTATTACCTCAGAGAAGCCAACACAGTGCTCTTGCAGCAGTCATTCTGCCAGCTCTGAGCTGCAAAACATAGCCTGCCTTAAGCCTGATTTTGTTACCTTTCAGATTTATATATCGTGTGTAAGCAAATAACTGAATTCAAAGACCTATTTGGGCTCACTGCCTCCATGTTCATTTTTATGGCATGTGGAAGGATGCCAAGCAGCCACCCTGCTTTATGCCTGACCTCCCTTCTTGGGCAAACCTTGAAGATGAGAGCAACTTTTGTGGCCACACTACAAAGACCAGAGGAAAGGGAATGTTCTTATAGAACCTGCTTTGTCTGTGTATTTTATTACAAAGATACTCTTTCCTCTTGAGAATTATACAGAGAGGAAACAAAGACTTCTTAATAACTTAAAGTGCAATACTGTGTGAATATGTAAGATGTAATTGCTACAGCATGTTTTCATATATGAGAATGCTTGGAAAGTTCCAGTTTATGGAAACACTCCTGGCAGGTCACATTGCTTAGTGCCTTTTCAAACCTCCTCTATTTCCACGCTAGAATATTTAGAGAGAAAAAAAAAGAACACGTCAGTAACAAAGCAATTAGATAAGCTACATCTCAAAACATTACCATTCAAGTCTAATTGGACACAACGGTCTCCATTTGCAGTTTGATAACACAAAAACTGAGTGAGGTTCACACCGGTGCTAAAGGCACTGCAGCATGCCAATTACTGCAAAAATATACCGCATTTTTGGACCAATTAATTCCACGGTGTTGGAAACAAACCCTTTTACAACTCTGAATTCATAACAATTCTCAGCCATTGCATTTTTTAAATGATCAGGACCTGTTATCAGCTCACTTGCTTAGGGCTTTCTAAGCCAATGCTGCTGTCCCTCCACACGGGGTCATTTCAAGGGATTCAAAATAAGACTGAATGCACTCTTCATATGGAAGTTAAAATGCAATCTTTACGTTTGAGATATGTTTAAGCACAGAAGATGAGCAGATGAACACAGAATCTCACAGAACTGTACTACTGAAAAATGGCTCGCTATTTTGTTGCAGTGTTGAAGGTTGAAAGAAGGTAATCATAAATTACCCTTCCATCAAACATGGGGTTACTCTGTATTGCTTGTGAGAATGCCAGTAATTTTCCACAAGTCTTTTATTTTATTAGCAAAGGATTGTAAAACACGAGAGATGAAAATAACACCAAAGAACAGCATGGAGAAAAACCTTTTCAAATCAATTCTAACATTGCAAATGTTCAGAACAGCAAGTTATGAATCAAGCCACGACGCTGCACAGAAAATGCAGCAGCTCTAAGCTTTCAGGAAGGGAGAAAGTAAACGATAAAAGGATCACTAATGTCAGTCAGATTGGCAATAAGTAAAGAACTCTTTGCAAACCTCTGTAACCACAAGGGATATTTAGTGAAGATTGTAGAATCAAGCCTGAAGTCTTTCAAAGACAAAAACTGAAGATCTTCTGCAATATTTATTTATGACAGTAATCCACAGACCGACCTGATGTGCTACCAAACCCAACCTTGCCTGCAGTGGTTTGATAAAGAAACCCATTTAAGTGAATCATTGACTTCTTTCTGTATCTATGCTACAGGTAGCTATTTTTGAAGATAGATTAATGTGCTCATTTGTATTTAAGCCACGCATTTTTAGTCAATTAAAACCCTTCAGATTCCATAGGAAACACAAACTTAAAAAGTTTTACGTTCTGTGAGAAGATTTTCAAAAGAAAATTGATAGGATCACTTCTACAATACATTCACGTTATTCACCACTGCTCTGGACTCAATACTATGCTTTCTGCTGCTCTAACAGCACTTCTGTGGAGCTTTCTCTTAAGTGGCTCTTAAAACCAACATAAAACTTTCAGTGAGTCAAGCACTGCCAGATCCTTCGCGTTGTTTCATGGAGGAACACTTCATATTTCAGCTCATGGAGTTTCCAAGAGGGCCTGTCTTAATCAATGGGAAAAAGGTTAAGAGCTCTTAACAGTGAAGCAGATAAATACCTAAACTGCAAGAAGGGAGAGCAAAGATCAAGGCACCTATAGCATTTGCTTCACAAAACCAAACAGGGTAGTTGAGGGCAGTTCTTCCTGAGCAGGATGGGAAACAGCAGCAGAAATAACAACCACCCAATTGACAGAAAAACAAAGTTAACGTTCACTAATCTGAACTGAAGTAACACTGGCAGGCATCACATTTAAAAGTCATCCCCACATGTCTAACTCCTCAGAAGCCACGCGGCCTAACGTAATGGACAAGAATTGATAGTGAAGTTGGCAGATTGCCTGATGAAGGAATAAAACAAAAAAACCCTCTAGGAAAGAGAAAGGGTTTAATTCGATGTATTTCCAAAGGGCTTTGGGAGAATGATGCTGAATATGAACGCTCGGTCATTTTGACTGATGGAGAAAAGAATTGTGTCAGCCTCTAAAATGAGCCAGAGTAGAAAGATCAATCTCAAAAAAAGCCATTCATATGAGCTTATAGACTCTCGGGCAGGAATAAGGCTCGAAATGAAGAGGTGGTGCTTGAGAAGCATTTGAATAGCTGAAAACCTGACCAGACTTCCAAGCAATAACAAAAGAACACAGGAATCAAGCTAAAGCTGCAGGAGTCAGCTAAAAAAGTCAATCAGCAAATGGAAACCAAAATATTGGTATTAACCGAGCTACGTTTATTACGTGCTTATTTTATAAATACTAATTTCACCCCATATAATTCCACAGGCACTGACAGCCCCACGGAACAAATCAGTGCAGAAGCACAGCGTTGGCTCACAGAAGCACACACCAGGGCACTTTGCAGCAAAGCTGAAGCACAGTCGTTCTCTGCTGATCAGCAAAGCTGCCGCACCACTGTCACCCTGCTCCGCCTCTGCATGCTTATGCCCCGAGTTCCAGCCTTAATCCACCCCATCCCATAACCATAACCTCAGAGTATGCAGTGAGATAAACACAGTCATCAATAGCAGGAATGACTCTCGTCATCAAGTCTGGGATAATCATGCTGGAGATATGTGAAAATATGCTACGTAAAGATAATGTGTGCAGCAGGAGAGGTTATGAAACTGAGCAGGAAAGTATCTGGGAAATAGAAGAAATACAGCCATCCAGGTGGACTTACTGCCTTTTTCCCCCATCCCTTCTTTACAGATTCCATATTGTCCAACTGGAAACTGGTAGCTTTTCCCAATACCAGAGAAAGAAACTGTTTAAAGTGAGAAATATGCATCATCATTCATACAGTAGAAAAAATAAATCATCTTTTTTTTTGTTTGCGTGTGCAAGAATAAAACAACAATATATTAAGTTCTACCAAATCTTGATGAGAATTTCTTCCTAAATACATAATGCTTAGAGGGGGGGGAAAAAAAGTCAAGCTGACATACATTTGTATCTCCAGGGTGCGTCCTGAACAGAGTGACATCAGCTGGTGCCTGCATGCTGAGCCTGCAAAAACATTTGAGACACCACGCTGGGGCTCTTACTGCTCTGAAAATCAGTGAATTTGACGTTTGCTGGAGCCTTGGAATCCAGAAGAGAATCGTACCCAACACAGTGCAAAAAGAAGAAAACATAATCTGATCACAAATAAGTTGCAAGGCTGAGTGCAAATTAAAAAAAAAAAAAAAAAAGAAAACAGTATTTATAGGGAAGAAGCACTCAAGAAAAAATAAACTACTGATGAAACAGTACAGTAAGCTATAAAGCAAAAGCTCTTCTTGCGGACACGACAAATTGATTATTTTTTATAACCACCATATGTTAAATTACATTTAGTTTCCAAAGTGCTTCAATTCTTTATTCTGTCAGCAGCAATTCCACTGCTGAATAAAAGTCCCTGCGTGACTCAGGGGGCTGCACCTCCTTTGTCTCAAACATGTAAACAAAGCAGATTTTACTCCACGATCCACTCATATCTTGTGATGATAAACACAGCGTAATGCTATGGCTTCCTTGTCAAAGGAGTAAAACGCTTGTTTTCTGCCTTCAGATATATAAAAAATAGGCATGGAAATCCAAGAGATCATACTGGGACACAGAAGAAACAACAGCAACACAAATATAAAGAATTTTCTTATTATCTCTTATCCAGATTAATTAGCATTAATAAACCAGGACACAAATACTCTCAACAGGACAGGGAAGCAGCTCAGCAGCACTGATGGAGAGCAGAAGTAAACTTCTAAAGGCTTTTAGAGCAGAGCAGCTCCATGTGACACACAGCTTCCAATGACACCACCAGACAGACTGACAGCCAGCTGAGAACACACAGTATTTGTACACGAGGCTGAGACTCCTTTTTGCTCCTGGCATTTAATGCAATTTTAACAAGAATAAATTGCTAACAATTAAGTGAATATTGAAATGAACATCTTTCACTACTCTACAAATTCAAACTTAGGCAAAAAAAGTTTGCAATGTGTTTTGAAATAGATTTTCTGTTGGAGGCACAATATAAACAGTGATTTGCATCAGCGATCATCTTAATTAAACAGCTGTTTACATAAAGTAACACTGATTTACTTCAAATGCTGCTTGGTGTCAACAGACCGTTCATTTAACTGTGGAAGTTTCCTTTAGGCTCAAGTCACTTCTCCCTCCTCCAGCAGGCTGCACACAGCTCCTCCACTGCAGACTGCCTGCAGCAAATTCAGTGCTGCTATACTTTATACAAGTTGTTGGGGTTTGGGTTTTCTTTGCAGAAACATTTTGGAGCACAGTGCAGCCTCCTGCACTGCATCCCTGTGTGACGAGGTGAGTGCAGGCAGCCCTTCTGACCACACTGGCTGCTGCAGAGGGGATAAAAGCACATGTTGGGATCACCTCCCAGGCACTGTGAAGGGACACATGCCACCCTGCTCCACATGACACATACCCAACTACATCCTGCTCCTTCTCTTCCTCTCGGGCTTTGATTTGCTCCCTCCTGATGATACAATGACCAGCTGGCACCAAAGCTCTCCCCTGAATCATAAACTCAAGGCAAAAGAGCGAACATTACTGACAAAGCTTAAGCTGTAAAAAACACCACTATAATTGGTGACAGATGTTCAAACCAGAAATCAACTGTTCTGACCATCACCAGCCTCTATTTATTTACTTCAATACATTAATAGGACAAATTTTGCTTTCCCTTCTGCCAACCACAATAAGACTAGAAGTACTACAATGACACAAAATACTATCCAGCTTTCTACATCCAGTCAATCATCTTTGCCTGGAAAACCTACATGGATGGCATTTCTCTGTAGCTACTTGTAGAAACGTTTGGAGAAGGAATGGAGGAGCACACTTTAGAACTAGCTGAAAGGCACTGAAAGGAGTGAAAGAAAAAAGCAAAAGCACTGCAAAACCTTCACTGGTGAAGATGGGGCAGAAGCAAGTGGGGCTCAGTCCCCATCTCAAACGCTTTTACTTGGGCGTAAATCTTCAAGGCGATCAGAATGGGATCATCCTTTACTTGAAGCTTACAGTAAGATCATGCCTTTCTTAAGAGGTTCCATGAGCAAGCTCCTGTTCAACAAGTCGGAAGCTGTCACACACGTCCTGTGTACCCATACAAGAAGTTACAGGAATACCACCCTGTGCACTAACAAACAAGACTGCCTTACGGTGCAGGTATGCAGATATTCACCAACAGATTATCCTGAAAAAAGCAGCATCACTGATGAATTCTTTCTGGGAAGAGCCCATGGTTTGTCTCATGGCTGACTAATCCTGTTCTACATTATTTAGCAGTCAAAACATATCAAAGAAGAATTCTCTGTTGAATAAGCTTCCCAGACACATGCCAGCATTCTCCAGCAATTCCTTTTTGTAATCATCACTTGCCTTTCTTCCATACCTAATGTGTAATTAAATGAACGCCCAACATTACATCAGTGTAAAACAAAACAAAACAACCAGTTGCATAATTACAGGCTAAAAAGAGATCTTGAGTGCCACACACCAAAGTAACCTTAAGGGTGAATGTTCAGCACAGCTAACACAGGACAGGCACAAGACATCCTCGATGCCAAACCCACGACCTGTGTGCAGCACTGCCTCTGCAAGAAGCTTCATCTTTTAGCAGTATTGCTGCAATACAGAACTTGTAAATACTGTCATGTCGTATTCAGGGGACTATTTAGCACGGATTAGAGACATTCCTCGACAATTATTTTGATTATTTCTTTCCACAAGAGAATCATAGAATCATAGAATCACTAAGGTTGGAAAAGACCTAGAAGATCACCCAGTCCAACCGTTCACCTATTCCCAATAGCTCCTACTAAACCATGTCCCTCAACGCAACATCCAGTCTTTCCTTGAACACCCCCAGGGTCGGTGATTCCACCACCTCCCTGGGCAGTCCATTCCAGTGCCTGACCACCCTTTCTGAAAAGTAATACTTCCTCATGTCCAGCCTGAATTTCCCCTGGCGTAGCTTGAAACCATTCCCCCTGGTCCTATCACTAATGACACGAGAGAAGAGGCCGACCCCCAGCTCACTACAACCTCCCTTCAGGAAGTTATAGAGAGCAATAAGGTCTCCCCTGAGCCTCCTCTTCTCCAGGCTGAACATTCCCAGCTCCTTCAGCCTCTCCTCATATGGCCTGTGCTCCAGACCCCTCACCAGCTTCGTTGCCCTTCTTTGAACACGCTCCAGGGCCTCAATATCTTTCTTGCAGTGAGGGGCCCAAAACTGGACACAGTACTCGAGGTGCGGCCTGACGAGTGCTGAATAAAGGGGAACAAAAGAGGACAACAAATGTGCCCTTGAAATCACAGAACATGAATAACATCTTTACGCTTGCCGCTAAATGACACGAAAACACTTACTGAGTATCTTTTCTCTTTTTTTTGTGGGGGTCCACCAGACGAAGAGTATCTCTGATAACAGCTACTTTCACTTCTTCATCAACAGGACTTGGGACATTTTCAAACACCCCAGGAGAGAGCTTTAATTCAGAAAGGGATGGAATTATTCAGTGTAGAACTGAGGATTATTGATTCTGCATCTTCTCAACTCCATGTGCATCACGTATGTTTTAAATACACAATGATAGATTACAAAATACTTCTTTAAGAATAACCAAATATCTTAATATTTTCAGTATGATGTTACAACAATTTTAGGAAATTTCTCTAGTAACCCAAAATTCAAAGAGAGATTGTTGTCAATATTACCATTTATATTATACATACAATGTGAAAAAAATTCAGCAATGCTCTAAATACAGTTAAGAAAACTGCAGGGGATGATGAATAAATGTATTTATGACAAAGACTATGGAGAGCTTTCACAATTCCAATAAGTCATATTCCAAAGGTATAAGATTAGTAATGATTTCAAAGCAGAAAATTATAGAGAGCCTCCAAGTTTTCATATGAGCAGACAGCCTTCATATCTCAAACAAGGAAAAAGACCAAAAAACGAATCCTAGACAATTTCATTCCCATATCACTGTCATGTTGAGAGGTCTTACCTCTTGCTCGTGCTCTATTCTCATGCTGGGGTTTGCATTTACTTCCAGCAACATGGGCTTCAAGTTTTTCATCAGGAGAATGTCAAACCCTAAAATCTGTGCATAACAAACAGTGTGTTACTTTCCTTCTATTTAAGGTGTTCTTCTAGAGAATGCAGTGGTCATTCAAAGGTCAACATTCAGGTGGAAGAAACATGTGAGGGACAGAAGAGAAATAACTGAGAAACAAACAATACTGCTGAATCATTACTGCAGCCATTTGACTTCGATCCTAATATCTACTTTCATACTACATCCAGCTCTAAACACTGCATCCACCAACACAGAATTGCAGCATTTATCACATGTAGGTCTCATCAGGCAACAGCAAAGCTTCATGCTGCATCATCCAGAAGCTAGGAACTGGAAAAAATATTGCTGCTAATGATTGATATCCCATACAGTAACATAGGCCAGCTGATATTTCTGAGGTAAAGAACTTTCTTGGGTAAGAACTTAAGCTGTGAACTCATACAATGCATTGTTCAGGCTGCATCTGCCATTCCTCCTTCCACCACATCAAACAAGTGATAAGCAACAAAACAAAGGGCACATCCAGAAAGTGAATCCATGCATACAAATAACTGCATTCTTGTCAGAAATTCCGACCTACCTGGAAGCAAGTTGGCCCAGGCTTTCCTGCTGGGATGTCAGACTGATAGTAAACTTTCAGTTCTGGTGTCAGTGCAATAATTGTTTTAATCACCAGTGAAATTATATCTGACCAAACCTTTTTGACATCAGCTCCTCTGGAAGACAGTCTGCACAGAATGCTTGAGAAAGTCCTCTTGCTGCCAGTGTTTACATTGTCAGAATGGATGAAATTCCCACTATGGATATTTAGTGAGTAGTTAGTTAAGTGCATAAAAACCTGGTGCAAATTTTTTAGAGTGGGTTCTTGGTAGGGCTCTGTACAAAATCTAGAAAGTCCATCTTTGGCTATATAAATCTCTAAAGGTTCTAAGGATTTCAGTAAGACGTAGAGACGAATATCAAACTTCAGCTTGTCCACAAGCAGCGGTTTGCAGATGTACTCCTGGACCACTGCCGGGCGGCTCTGCAGGCTGCCGGCCAGCCTGACGTCGCTGGGGTCTTTAATGAGGTAGATTCCATCCCCCTGGCACCCGCCATCAGGTTTGACAATAAAAGTGGGCTTCCAGGACGGATCGCTCTCTTTCATCATTCGAACCTAGGGTGAAAATAATTAAACTGAAGGATGCTAATAAGGGGAGAAAAGGAGCTGGTGCTACGAAAGGCAGAAAATTACATGCGTTAACAAAAAGTAAAGTAGCACAATCTCATCACAATAGCAGTAAACACCAAATTAAAAATATAGAAGATAAACAGTAGTGACAAGCACAAAACTAAACAAATGGACATGAGTAGAATGTTACTAGTGCAGATACAAGGACATTTTCTTGAATAAGCCACTGTATAAACAATTCCAGGAACAACTTCTCAATCTTATGCACCAATTTATGGAATGAAATGCCATGTAACTCACCAGGTCATTTGACTAGCTGTTCACGTGTATGAAACTGTAAAGTTAAAATTCTGTGCTGCGTTTTGAAATTATGGACAAAGAAAGGCAGCTTGCTTATTGAGATATACATGCAGGGAGAAAAAAAGGAAGCAGGAATTTCACACAGGTAATTTCTTTTTCTACCACTGAATATTTTTCACAGTTGGATACCCAGTGTTAGTAAATCTGGAGCATATTGAGCCATATACAGACATTCAGCAAATATCAAGAGTTTACTAAATAAAACATACAGCTTACACCTGAGTTGCTACCCACCATCACTCTCCAAAAGGAAGATTTTTCTGGATTGCAGCAGAATTCCCACTAGGCCTGACATGCAACTATTAGCCTTCCTTCAGTGGAAGAGAAAGAAAACCTTATCACAAACTCAACAACTCTTACCAATGGCTTTGATTTGTACTAAGAAAATCTGTTTTAAATCACAACAGTGCAGATGCTTTCCTTAGATGTACACACTGTGACATCAAGAAAGAGGAAAGCTGGGGGACAATGTGACAAATCAAAATCTTTGGATGAATGTGCACAGCACTCCACATCTCAAGCCAGAGCAGATGTTCACTGCACTCAGGCATCCCCCATTCCTGTGCTGGTACAGCACCAAACACTGCACTCTAGTGTATGAGCCTGCAAACAGCCAACACCAGCATCCACACTGGAGTAATGCACTTTAAAAGGCAAGAATGCATAGAAAAGTCAACAGTCAGAACACGTTTAACCACTCAACATCCTTCACAGAAATTGCTTCTGCTCTGCAGACTTCCTGAAAATGGTATCAAATACTCCTTATGCTAACAAGTTCTCTGAACAGAAGCACTCCAGAAGCAGGGGATGCTCAGCTGCACGCAGCCCAGCCCCAACCACCCCAACAACTGAGCACTGGTTTAACAACGAACGCAGGAAAAGGTGGGTGGCAGGAAGAAAACTGTGATTCTCGAGCAGAACCCTGCAGTGCCTGCTTCAGGCAAGTGACCCATGCTAGAGAATGCTGCTACTAAAAGCCTTCCTACTAACCACAGTGGAAATACAAGGTTGATTATTTCAACCAGGACTTGTCTCACGGACAAGCATCGCACCAACAGAACAAAGATCCTCCTTCAATCGGGTCACTCCAAGGGACAAAGCACCACACTGGAGATCGGGCTTACATAACTGCTTGTGGATAAACAAGCCCAAGTAGATCTGCGGCCTTAACGTGCAAAGAAGGAAAGCAGGGTTTATCTCCTGGCCTTTTTACCAGTAAGGAATAATCTTCCCATTACGTGATGCTACACCGCATACCGAAGGATTCTTTCTAGCTCTCACTTTGCTAAAGTTAGCATACCAGAAGGGTTTGTGGCTAACCTTACACCTCCACAACTACACGTGCTCTTTTGTGATTCAAGCTGTACAAACAAAGAGCCAATCATGATCTACTAGGGCAGAAATGACACAGAACCTCTGTGAAGGGAGCAGGGCCATCTGCCTGCTGCTCTCCTTGCCCTTCATGCCTCAGGCTATTTCTGCTCTGCAGCAGCAGCATTTCTTCAGAAAAAGAATAGTGCTTTCTGGGGACTGTTGTTAAAGATGGCAGGGCAACCTGCTTTTGAAATTCTGCATTTTAGCAATCGTTGGTTGCTGTCTGAGGTCAGAGCAAGATGTGCATTTACTACAGAGGGAGGCCAGGACACTGTAAAGTCTAAATGCCACGTGCTCCCTACACAATAGCTTCAAAAAACAAAAGACAGCACATTCCCTGTTCTGTCACCTTGTTTGATGAAGAGAACAACGCATTTTTTCTGGCCAGCAAAGGCAGCAGGAGAATCACATAAGAAATTTGCTACAGGAAAGACAACTTGCATTTCAATCCAGACTAACAGAGATGTAATATATTTCCGTTTGGGGTTTGTGTTCTTTTTAAATTAAAAGCCTTGTGATATGTAATGCACTCATGTTTCCATAAAGTACCACAAGGATACACAAAGGACAGAGTAACCCCACCGATTCAGTAAGAAACCATTCTAAAGAAAGGAAGAAAAAAAAGGACAAGATTATTTGCAGGAAAGGTCTTAATCAAAGCCAGACGAGTTAATTTAATACGATGCTTTCTTGTAATATGAAAGAAGATCAATATCTCATGCTCAACTCTTTCAATTTAAGGGCAAAGGAAATCATCTTCTGAGGTACAGGCGAGGCCCCCTGCAGCTCCAGGCTTCAGCACACACTGTGCACACACTCCCTCCAGCTGTTTGCCTTCCAGGCAGCTATACAGCTGTGCCTCCAGATCTGTGTCAGAAGTGTTCCAGATAGTACTGATGCTTTCTAGGCCATCAAGACATGCCAGAGAGAATATGGGTGGGAATAATAATCCAGAGTCAGTCCACTTGTCAGCAGACTGACTGGCTTGAACAATACAAGAAATATTCTTGAATATCAAGAAACCCATCAAGTTCTCCCTCAGCTATACTCTTTAGAAGCGACATGTGGAGGCAGCTTGGTCAGACTGAGAAAAATCAGTCATGTAATAAAATCCACTCACATGAAACATTTCTGTGTATTTAGCTGTCTTTAAAAACATGCTAGCCATTCACAGTCATCAGCAAGAGGTCAGCGAGGTGTCCAGTGGTGTGAAAACTGGATTCAGTTGTGGATTTTCCTTTCCTGAGAAGAACGCTGGCTGGATGAAATAGTGCTCTACAGAAATGCATATGATGAGCTATAAGATTTGACAGCACAAAGAATAGGCTATTCATGTCTATAACTAAGAGGTACCCAACAGCTGAAAACCTGATTAAGCCACCAAAAATACCCAGTGCTGGAAATTAGACTGTCCAAATTAGACTCCTATTAAAAATTAATCACACTAGGCCTATTCATCATCTTCGCAGACCACAGAAAGAAGGCAACATGAGAGTAATCACAGTCCTAGTTTGAATCCCAAGCTAGTTACTTTTCTGAAATTGGAATTTCCTATTAAAAATGAATTGTAATCGCATAGATTCCAATAGATTCTTCTGTGAGAGGGAAGGGATGATTACCACAGCTCCCAGGAGATGTGTTTATCAGTAAATCATCTTCCATTATGTGGACGTATTAATAGAGAATATTTTAGAAGACATAAGTAAATACTTAAAACAGCCAAATAAATATTTGCTAACTAAAACCAACTTTTAATCCCACATTAAAAACGTGACTGCCATCTCAGTTTAACCCAAATGACAATGGGGAGCTACATTTTGCTGGCACTTCCCCATACCTGCAGCTCATCCACAGCAAAGTTAAGAGCACAGCTCTGTCAATGATTACTGCCTTCCAAAGCACGAAGGATAAACACGAGGCTGGCTGTGGTGCTTCCAGCAGGAGGGAGGCACAAGAGACAGTGGAAAAATGGAAGAGTTGACAGTGCTTTCTGCTGGTTTTACAGGACTTCCATTACAAACTCGTGTTAAGCTAAACAAACTCTTACAACATAAAATATAATGTTTGATAACAAGAACTACACTTCTCTCAAACACAGATGGAAAAACATATGCAAAGGAAACTCCTAGGAGCGTGGTGCTGGACATCTGTTATTCTTGGAACAAAAACCAAATTGTTTCCACTCCGGCAACTGTTGGAGCAGAGCAGCATTTACCCGCAGTGCCACCTGCTGACAGTGCCACCGTCAGCCGGCAGCGACACCGCTGACACAGAACGACCCCACAAGGAGCCTCATAGAACCAAGTGCCCCGTTTTGAACGTTCACTTTCGCTTACCTACCTGCCATAGCTAAACGGACCATTTGCACTCCTTTTACTCCTTCTGAAGCAATAAAGCTGATGTACTGTTGGGATTTTATTCCCTTTTTCCCTTACTTGTGGTGCCATAGCAGTGCCCAGCACTCTTGAAGAGTCAATACGTAAAGATATTTAACCAAAGAAACAGCTTGATGAGATTTAAAGAAGCAATTACTCAGGAAGAAATTCACATACTTCACAGCACATACTACAAACCTCTGCGCTGAAGAATTCAAATCAGGCAGGACAGACAAGAAACTCTCCAGTGATAATGGGCCCATTGAGGTACCACACTGCACACACTGCTGGGCTGGAACTTCCTCAGGCCTTTTACACTCAGTAAAACATAGAGGCACCACGTTTAATTTTCAGACAACACTTCCACTATTGCAGAGAAGCATCGTTGTTTTTAAATCTGTCCTAGAACATGAAGAATTAAAAGCAGTGCATCCCTCCTATATCCAACCTCAAGGAAATAAGAAAAATGCCATCCTTTGCACCTGGAGAGTGATTTTAAGTAATTTGGTCAGCATGAAAAACTGAAGAATTGCACTGTGACAACACACAACAAGTTACATTGCTCTGAGTCAGAGCAGCTCACCTCAGTCACAAAGAGGGGAAACTCCTCAGGCAGAATCCAGGAGCGAGGATAGAAGTTATATTCGACAGGAAACAAATCCTGCATCGTTCTCACTGCCCGGCTCAGCGTAACCTTACGTACCATCTCCGTCATGCCTGGAAAAACAGACAGAACTTAAACACCATGAGGGATCCGCACCAAAGCCTCACCCCAAGAAGTCATACCACGATTCACTCTATTGGCAGGCACTAAAGCCACTGCTTTAGTAAAGCCCAAGCAACTTTTAGAATTTAAATTTGACAAAAGTACTTGTAGTGCTCCCCGGACGTATTACACAATGTATGTATTATCCTAGGACATAAGAAGAAAATCCATTAGTTATCCAAAACTTGGAGCAATAGATGGAAAGCTGTAGTCCACTAGTAGCTACTGTCTTCGTCACAATCCAAAATGACTGCCCTGTCCTGCAAACATTCCAGGAGAGGGAACACTTTGTGTTTACCTCACATTCATCTATGTAACCGTGTCAGAAAGAACAGATTGGTTTGGGAGCAGAAGTTGAAAGCCTGCTTTCCTGCAGCTTCCAATCTCATGCTTGGATCACACCACATCCAGATGAGCACGAGCTCTGCTCTAAGCTCCCAAATCAGAAGCATTTGGGGTTATTCTTGCGAGTAACCATCAAACTTCACAACCAGATTCAGGCTGCAGCTCCTTTCTCAGTAAGAGCAGCAGCTGTGGGTTTTCTTCACAAGAATTCTTCTTTAAGAAAAGAAATTTAGTAAATCCTGGCATCCAGATACAGCAACATTCCTGGGGATCATTTCCAGTTCTGAGGGACAGTGTGCTCTACTCAGCTACCACATAGAAGCCAGATTGCAGCAGGGGTAACACTCATGTAACATTGAGATTTAAGCCACCACAAAACAGTAACATCTTCTATTTGAATGTGAAATACCAGGAGACATGAAAAAGTTGGGTAAACAGAGCATGAAGTTCAATGTCTGTGGTTCCTTACTCTCTCAGCATACTAACAGCAGCAATAAATCTGAAGTAAAGGGCTTAGATAAGTCAATACCTAAGCTCTTAGTCCTTATTTAGAGAGATCTCAACAGGGATTAAAAGAGGAAAAAAAGGAGCTTAATAAAAGTGGAATAGTCATAATAAGCTGAGAGCTGGCATGAACTCTTCAATATTAAAAAGACATTTGATGAGCTCTGCTTTCAGCTTCTTTCTCAGCTGGGCATACGAAACAAAACAGATTATTTCCAGTTTGGAAAAAAAAAAGATGCAGCACTGTTCAAAGCGTTAGGTAACATACAACTGCTGCACACCTATTTCACCTCAATAATAACCTAACACAGTTTCCCCCATAAATTCATACGCAAAGTTTCCTTTTCATCAAAACCTCTCTTTGTCCAAAACAAATTTCAGCCCACAAACTGTTCAAGATCCACACTCTGATATTCACACCCCACCCAAACATGATTCACCTACCAAAAATAATTTGGTAAAAGTCCGACCAGCCGGCAGGCAGATGAGTCCCACAAGGAACAGCACACAAAGTCAATGCAGCCCTGTTTCTAACAGCACTTGTTCCAAGCAGAACCAGAAATGACGTACCTGGAAACTTGTTGACTTGACCTGAGAATATGTAATTATCATGAAACGACACTCCATGCCAGTAGATATCACACGGCAGGCGCCTGCCAAAGGGAAACTGGAAAACAGATGAGAGAAGTTCTGAAGCAAATTGGCAACACTTCTTCATGTCTGTTTCTCTCAGCGCTCACATTAAGCACAAACCGCCCAAGAACAGCACAAAGAACACATGCTCTGCATTTTGGTTGCAAAACAGAATATTTCATCAGATCAAGATGCTGTAGTTGAGGATGTTCACCAGGAAAGGTTTGTAAAACCTTACAAACAGCTGTGGCACAAGCTCTGAGAAATCTAGAGCTTGCTATCAAGCACAGTTAAGGCTCGACTTGTTTGCAAAGTAAAACGCTGTTATAGAGAATAAAGTTAATTAGAAATTCTTACTTCTAGAATGTGAAGGCACAGCAATAGCAAGCAGCTACCACTGGGAAGTAAGCAAAGTCTGATAATGCTCTTGCTTGGGTTTCTTTTTTCCTTTTCCAGTTTCAGGAGTTAATAGCAGCCATCAAAAGAAAAGAACTAGAGGTCTCAGAGGAATTGTCCTTACTGGCATTAATAAACCAACTTCTGTTCTCAGATATATCACGATGTGATGCAAAGAACCACGGGCTCAATTTTGTTGTCCATACACCGAGTCCAAGCTCAGTAAGCCCAGCCACGCTCCCTGTTCAGGGCACAGGAGCACTGGTCAGCAGCGCTGCTGTAAGTTAATACAAGGAACAGTTGCCATGAACTTTGCAAGCAAGCAGGCTTGCCTTGGTGCCCCAGCTGCAGTACATGTAAAATGGATTCCGGAGTCAAGATGTTTAAACAAGGTAACAACACATTTGTACATTTCCTTTTATGTGTGCATATTCCTTTCTGGTAGCAATAGTAATAAAATAAAAAAGAAAGCTCACAATTCACCAAACCATTTGTAGAGCTTTCAACTATTCAGAACCAAAGCAATGATTTCAACTTCGTTAAGGATTACTGCAGCCGAGGGCTCCTCCCTGCCACAAAGGCTGCTAAAAGCAGCAGCCCCCAAAGCAGGGCAGTGCCTGGGCAGCGCGGGCTTCCCTCAGCTCCCACAGAGATGCTGCACTTCTGACTGCAGCACTTTCAGGACACGGAAGCTTCCGAGTGAATTACTTCCCCTGTTTGCCACTGTAATTAAAACTAAAGTTTTTACCAGTGAACACCTTTGAAAAAAAATTAAGCTGGCTTAGCAGCACATTTCCTATTTCTGTCACATAACTATTTCCTTACTCCTAGGGATGAAATAGCCCATAGAGCAGACACAGAGCGTTCTTTGCTGCTTTCATTACTATTCAGCCCACAAAAAACTGTTTTTGTAGAAGCGAAAATTAATTCTGTTCAGCTCTGAAAGACAATCAGTGGCCTTAACCTCTCCTCAGGTGCACCCAGAATACAGATGCAGCACAAGGTCTCACACAGCCCTTCCGGCTAAAACCTGCACTATTTATTTATTTATTGAATGAAATTGAAACGAAAGGAACAGAATTTGCATTTATATAACACCTTTCATCTGCCGAGGATATCAAAGCACTTTACAAACACTGCACAGAAATGGTTCTGCAGCAGATGAAGGGAGCACGCGGCCGGGCCGGGAGGTAGCCGTTCAGCCCAGGATCACTGATTCAGATAGCACAGCAGCTTCACTGCTTCTGACAAATCGAGATTATTTGGATCTATCCAACGCTGGGATCTAATTCATCTCCTGAATAGGCTGGGACGGATTCTTCATCATCTGCACTATACGTTTGCATAAGAATAGCGTTTGGAAAGGAACCCACCAGTCAGGTCAGTTGACCCACTCAAGCAGCGCTTAGCAGATGAAATTAATTGCATTTGGGTAAATTGGGTCTTCCTGTAGCAGTGTGAAGACATGGGGTGCCCGTGGCTGCAATCTGCTCCTGCAGCCTCCCCTGCCACGCTGCCTGCTGCTCTCCAGCCCCACAGAGCCCTTCGGAGGTCTCCTTTATTCAAAGGCAGAGGGCGTTTGTCAGGGAGGGCCAACAGGAGCCCACAAAGCAAACTGAACCATTCTCACAACTTTGACACAATCCATCGTCAATCACAGCTAAGCTGCCTGGCAGCTCATTTCTACCTTTAGATTGGAAGCCAATAATTTAAATTGTCCCACGGGTCACATCACTCTGTCCCATCACATTTAATGACAAGTTAGATGACTCGTCTCCTCGTCAGCCTCCCCGAGCTCCACATTTCCAAGTATTTCTCTGCCTCCATGCAGCCCAACAGCAAGGCAAACGAAATGCTGTGACACCAACGCTGGAGGCATCCACTTCTGTTCTCCTGGTAATTTAAAGCTACTCAAAAAATAATTTATTGAGTGAAAAATACAACTCGGGATGCCCGTTAGTTCACTGGGCACATTGCGCCCGTTCGAAGAACACAACGCCCTGCCTCAGCACTGCCAGCACCAGCATCCCCAGCACACACGGAGCATGCTGGAAGGTCCCCATGTGCTGCAGGATGGGGCTGTCCCAGCCAACAGTTCAGCTTCCTCGGGATTCCCCTGGCTGGAAAGCAGTTTTGTTTGGGGCTTTTGTTTCAATGCTCTCACTGCTTCTGACAGAGCATTTCCAGACACCTTCACCTCTCCCTCACACATCAGTGTCACAGAATAAACTCTTCACCGGTACCAGCTGTATTTACTGTGCTCCTCTCTCTCTTTTTTTTCCTCTGTAGTTCTGTTTGTTTGTTTGCTTTCCCTCTTTGGGCTAATGGTGGTATTTGTGTTAATTGAGTAACATGCCCTACTAACACTGGACAATGCCATAAGCACAGGGAGCACCTTGCAGTAACAGCCTGTAACTGAACCAAAGCTCCTCTGGCAAATCAAGGCACCTATAGAAAGGTATTAGAACGTACAACTTACATTTAAGAAAGCTCCCAAAAGCTTTATGACACAGCATGACATTATCCAGCAGACAAAAGTTATCACTATGAAGGAGCCCACCTCAAAGAGCCCAGTAAAACATCTCCTGCCCAAGAAAATACTTAAGACAACAGGCCCAACAGCAAACAGAGAGAAGAGAAACAAAACAAAAGCAGCAATGGGAGAAACAGTGACAGGAGTGGTGTGAGAGAAGGACCATGTACACCAAGGCACAGCCCAATGTGATCAGCTGGGGAAGTGTGACAGAAGGGAACAGAGTGAAGGACCAGCCCCTAGGACATCAGCACTGCGACAGATGCAGTAATAGCTGCCCCTTTGTTTCACATTAGTTTTATTGGTCATACAAGAAACGGTGCATGTGTTCCCTCTACTGATTCTGCTGTAACAGTGAAATTATTTCCCAGGCTCTCTGCCTGTAAGTGATATTGAGTATTACACTGCTCCGTTTCTAAACATTTAGAAGGAAAGAATTCAAAATATTATGCAACTTGACTCAAAGAGTTTTCCTTGGATTTCTCTTCCACAATGCAAACAGCACCAGTTACAAGACATCACTAACAGTTTTCCTTCGTTACTCCACATCCTGGGGCAGGAGGGTCTGAAAGATCATCTGATTTGTACATTGATTCGAGAAAATACTTTCTTGACAAAAAATAATACCATCTACATACATATTAATCGCTTTTCTATAAGCAGATGAACATTTTACAGGTGTATATCTCAGTGATCTGTTTGGAGAGGGTGAGTTATTGGCTGCTTCAATGGTGCAGTCAATGGCACACAGCAGAAAAAGTAGCAAATAAAGAATTAAGACTAAGAACGGACCAGAAGAGAAGCAGCAGACTAAATGGAAAATACTGAGGGAGCTATCGGATGGAGGAGAAAGGATACTGAGGAAGACAGCAAACACAAAAAGATTAAGTGATGCCAAAACTGCTGCTGTGGGATGCAGAGTGGGAAGGAGAATGCTGGTAATGCAGTTTAGAAAGGAAAAATAAGAATATAAGAAACAAAGTCAGCTTGGAGGGCAGTAAATCATGCACGAAAAACGCAGGAAGCAAGATACTGAGTACAGTAAAACCTCAAGAAATGAGAAAGACAAAGTTAACTGGTAAACATAGCTCATTACCAACCAAAGCTGCAATTAGACTTAAATCAATGCCTAAAAACACCCACTGGAACGGTGCTGATAAAACTTGGCCAAGAGCACAAAAACCACAACAGGGGGACGCCCCGCTCCACCACCACTGGGCAGGATGCAGCAGAGCTGCTGGCAGATGCACCACGGGCCAACTTCCAGTTGCAGGAGCAGGAGGTGAAGCTTTTGTAGCTTTTAACTCTGACCGTTGAGGTGACACAGAATGCAGTGCTTGCCCCACAGCGCACAGACTAATTGCGAAAAGCACCGGGTGCACAGAACCACCTCGTGAGGCTGAAGGAGGAGCCGGGACAAGGCACGGATCCCGAGGGCAGCGCAGCACGGCGCACAGACGGCAGCACAGCGTCCCAGCCTGGATTCCAGCCCTGCTCCGTGCCCTCGGCCTTCCCCTCCCAAACGCACTCCGCTGCTCTGACGAGTTCCTAGAGATGCCCCCAGATGCAGCCTCAGTTCCTACAGAACTGTTTTTAAAGTCGCTGTGGAAAAAATCTCTGCACTTCAAGAACAGCCCAACGGCAGCAGTAAGACAGAGAGCAGAAACTCAGCGTTTAATGACGCGTGGTTTGCTGCAGCTCCGCGCTTCCAGGGCAGCGCTACGGCAGGCGCCGAGCCGCAGGAAGGACACGCAGCGCCGTGCCACGTTCACCTGCTTCAGGATCACAGGACGCACCGCGGAGCGGAACAAAACAGAAGAGAGGCGGAGCGGAGCGCGGCCGCAGTCCGCCCGGCCCCGAGCGAAGCCCCCGGCAGCCGCCGCCACGCCAGGCCCCGCGGAGCCGCGCTCACCTCCCTCCAACGCAGCTGCCGCAGGCTGATCTTCAGCGCCTCCAGTGAGGTCTTGGCCTTGGAGCTATCCACGGTGACCCGGGGCCGCCGTCCCGCCCGGGCCCCCCGCTCCTCCGGCCCGCGCCGCCCCCCACCCCGCGCCGCCCGCCCGGCCGGGCCGCGACCGCGGCTCCGTTCCGCCGCCGCCTCTTCTCTCGCCTTCCGGGCGGGCTCGCCGTCCCGCGGACGTTCGGCGGGGAGCGCCGGGGACCCCGGGGGTTCCTCCGCCTCCCGGGCCGGGGCGCAGCTCGGCGGCGGGGCCCCGGCCGGCTCCATCCCGCGCCGCCTCGGCCCGGGCCCGCCCCCCGCGCGTCTCCATGGCGGCGCCGCGGCCCGTCGGGCGGGTCCCGCGCTGCCTCCGCCCCCCCACCGGAAATGACGTCACGCGGCCGTCGCGGCCATCTTGGAAGCGGGCAGGGGCCGCCCGCCCTTCCGGCAGCCATTTCGGAAAGGCGTGGGGCGGGGCGGCGCAGCCATCTTGGAATGGGCGGTGCGCAAGAGCCGCCCCTGGCGGCGCTGCTTCCGTCGGGCGCGGCATTTGTGCTCCTGACCGGGGCCGGGGCAGCGGCCCAATCGCGGCCGTCAGCGGCGGAGCGGAACGCGCGGGCGCGCAGTCCGGACACTGAAGCGCAGCGGGGCGGTCCGGCCCCGGGCTGCCGGTGTCCCGGGGCGGGCGGGCAGCAGGCGGCGCTGCGGGTGGCGATTCAGTGCCGGGCCCGTTGTTCACCTGCGGTAGGGCTGAAAAGGAAAACCGAGGAAATAGTTAATATGGGCCCAGGCATCGCGGGGCTTTGCGGCGTGGGACGTCCCAAATAAACCGGGGGACGGAGAGGTGTGCTGGAGCTCATCAACGCTGCCCTGCTGGTTATGAGACCATGGGAAAATAGAACGTGGAAAAAGGAACGGAACCGATGGAATGTTTTGTGGTTAAGCACGAGATGAACTCGCTGCTGTTGGGAAGGCTTGTTGTTAAATCTGCCTGCATTTTAGCCAATGAATTGTTAGTGGGAAAAAAACACTGTGTTAGAATATAAAAGCAATGCTTAGGGTAATAAAGGCGCAGCTTTTTTCTCACAAGGCCATTTTTCTCACAAGAATCTTCTGCCGTTTGCGACAATTGGCTCCCAAACAGGAGCTGACAGGCAGACTGGTCTGAAGAAGGCTGAAAGAAGCACGTGGCTGCAAGAAGCCTAATCATCCCCACTGCTCTGATTGCGTCTTGCTGGACAAAGACAAGCAGTTGTGCACCACAAGGAATAAAATGAACTCAGAACAGGAAAACATCCTCCTTACTTTTCAATGTATCCTAAAATGACAGGGGAAGGCAGTGTCCTCTGCTGACCTGCAACTGATGGGCCACTAGGAACGACTCCTCAGTTACAAATTGGACAGTTTAGGATCCAGAAACTTGGGATGGGATCAGGGTGAAACTGTGGGGCACGTCAGCTCAAGGTGATAAGGAGGCACCAGTGTTGCTTGAAACGTGGAGAAGAATTTTTGAGGCTTTAAAAAGTCATGCGGGTTCATTGTCGGCTACCCCCAGTCCACCAAGGATGAAGGAGCCGCAGGCTCCTCCTTGGACTCACCCGCTGTGCCATCAGCTCCCTTGTTGCCACCACCACGGAGGGTCCTCACCACCTCCTCTCCTGAGGGTCCCAATGATCCTTTTGATCCTGGCCCTATAGGTTCTGAAGAAGAGCCAGATCTGTTTTCCCCGGATCCGCACGACATGTGGGCGCTTATTCAGAGGGAAGCTAGGAAAGCTGGAGACACAGATACGCATGCTGAGGGCCTCTGCTGTTACTGTGGCCCTGGACCAAGAGCCACAATGGGAAGCTTTGTCATGTAATGTTTTGTGAGATTTACGGCGTACAGTCACTGACCACGGCATCGGCGCCCCGTATACTGTGGGTTTGATTCAGTCTATATGCGATAGCTCTGTTCTCACACCACGTGATTTCAAAATGATGTGTCGCCTTATCATGACTGATATGCAATGCTCTGTGTGGGAAGCTGAGTAGAGGGGGCTGGCACAGATTCAGGCAACTGAGAACCTGAAGCTTCTGCAGGGAAATCCACTTTGGGGCTGTAGATGTGAATGCTTCGATGGGCGAGGGAGATTTCTCCAGCCCAGTGCAGCAGGCGCAAATACCTGCGGAAGGGCTACAGCAAGTAAAGCATTTAGCAACGTGTGCTCTCCAGGTTGGGCCAGAGGGTGGAAAGCAAAGATAGTCTTTTGTGAGCACTAAGCAACAGCCCCAAGAACCATATGTGACATTTCTGGATAGGCTTAAGAACTCGTTGGAAAAACAGGTCGATAATGAACAGGCGAGAGCTCTTGTATTCCAACAGGTAGCGATTGAAAATGCAAATGCTGACTGCCAAAAGGTGTTGTGTACCCTACAGAACCCCATTACTGAAGATATGATTAATGCATGTATGAATATTGGTACACACCAACATCAGATTACGCTAGCAGCCCAGGCTTTTGCCGTTGTATCCCTTAATCAGCAGCATCTGTGTTATGGCTGTAATCAATAGGGGCACATTTGTAAAAATTGCCCGTGGGAAAGAGCAAAAGGCAACGGCACAGCAACTGTGCCCCAGGTGTTGAAAGAGCAATCACGGGGCTCAAGATTGCCGGCCAAAATTCGATAAGGAGGGGCAACCCCTTATCACAGCGGGAAACTCCCGACGGAGCCGAGGGGGCACGCGATGACAGTAAATGCCTCTCAGGTGGCTGCAGCAGTGCTGTATGGCCGAACAAGCAGAAGTGCCAAGGTGGACTTGGCCACCTCCTCAGACACGACCCTGAAGGACACCCCTGCTGCCTTGGCCCCCACTGGAGTCTGTGGACCTGTGGGGAATGGCATGGCAGCAACTACTGATCGGCTGGTCTTCTGTTACTCAGACGGGGCTTTTTATTTTGCCTGTGTTATTGATGCAGACTATACTGGGGAAATTAAGATAATTTGCAGGCACTTTGGTTATAATACTTTAATACTGTATAATACTCCTGTCAAAGAAAAAGCACAAGTTATGGTCAAAAAAATGAACACTAACGAATGGGAAGGCTCTACTCATTGATAACTTGGGGTTGAGGTTATGCTGCTCTGAGGTGGATACCAGCGCGATGGGTCTGGCCAGCCATCTCATCATCTGCTGTAACATGACCGTTGCGCTCTCATCAGCAGCTTGGTTCCCAGCTCAACCAAAACAGAATCTATGGGTTACTCTTGCTGACAAAACAGGACAAGATACGCTTTGTGTGTCAGCCACGTCACCAGGGAACCTGTTCTCAACATTCCTCAAGTGAAAAAAGAAGTTGCTGACTGAGAACCACCCATCCATTTCTAACAGTTACAGATCCTCACCATTATTGATGGGTATCTTCTGTCAGTTGTACTTTCACAAATCAATGGCAATGTTTTATAAAATGAAATGAAGAGAACGTGTCTAATAAACAGGTTTCCTCTGAAAAATGCCTGTGTCATTATTATTGTGCTTCTCAGACTGGGTTAAAATTTGTTTACATCAACCTATGCTTCCCATGTTGATGTTAGACCACTGCAGATCTGTGACTGACCCACATATGCAAACAAAACATTTGTAGCATAGTTGGGGAGGGGAGATTTGCATGACAGAACATGATGAAAATATGCATAATTGTAGATGACATTTTTCATTCCCAAATCCCTCTACACAGGACTTTGGAACTAGCCATGCATGAAAGAGGCTTGCAGTTCTAACGGGCAGATTTCCTGGCTGTGCGACAAAGCTGAACCATCAAGACATGAAGCTTCTGTTTCTTGTTGAGCAGCACAAATCTGCTATAATCGTCTCACCAAGCAGAGGCTGTGCTTGCAGAGAAACCTGTGACGCTGACTGAGCAGACCGAACGACGACGCTGGGCAGCCTTTCCGCGTGGCACTTTGGAGCTCATATCGTGCGTCAGCTCCAGAGCCTCACTGGAATATTTTGCTTGTGACTTTTCGGTTTTCTTCAGGCCCCTGATACGACACAGGGTGGCACCACACAATGTCGGTCACCAGCACGTTTCCTAACTTGGCTCCATATTTATCACACAGCGCCATTTTTAGGACACGGTGGTGCCTCCAGGCTTCACTGGTTAAACGAAGAATCGACTGTATCACTGGTGATCACAAATGACAGAGAATCATAGAATCACCAAGGTTGGAAAAGACCTCCAAGAATTACCCAACATAAAGCAAACCAGAGGCACTGCAGGTCAAAACACACTCCTGAAATATCTTCTCCTACCAATTCCTCCACCTTTATTTTAATACTTCACTTAAGTAGAAAAGTTCAGCAGATATTTTGGTTGGTGACCTCCGTTTGAGCTAAACAGAAGCTCAAGATCGATTCATTTAAATGAAGGTTGGACACTTACATTGTTGGAATAGGTTTCTTTGCCTCCCTTTGCTTCCAGATTTTTTTTTATTTTATTTTTTTTGCTAGGTGAGACTCCTGCTTCTGAAAACAACAGAGGAAAAGCTGACACGTAACGCTGCGAGCTTGCAGTGTCTTGCTAAGACTTTTCATGGCCATGCAGAACACCCAAGCTGCCATCCCCCTTAAGTCTGTATCTTAACTTTTGATAACTGTGTTTTTAAATAGCAGGAGAAGCCAACAAACTTTGCTGTTGGTAGTACTTCTTAATTTTGCTTCTTTGAGTAAAGCAACAGGCAGTGAACAGGTCTGAAATTTTAGAAATCCAAAAGCAAAACACAGTTTTTTACTTCCACTAGCAGAGCGTGTTGTTCCCATCGTATTCTTCCTCTCCTACCCCCGCACCAGCTCATCCTGCTCTGTAGGAGGAGAGAACAGAAGCTGCTTGTTAGTATGATGTGCAGAAACAACTCCCAAACTCTAAATGATTGTTATATATAACAAAGATGAAATCCAAAGTCATTGAAATTAGCGAAAGCTCTTATTGCTTTAATGCAAGCTCCAAACGATTCACCAGCATTCACCCTTCTGTACCATAAAGCCATCAGTAAGTCAGTTAAGTCTCTCTGGTCTTAATTTTCTCTGCAGTAGCTGCTGATCCTCCATTCCTTTGTGTGGCCACACTGCTTCGTTCTGTCACTTAACGTAAGCAGCACTTTTCTGTATTTGGGCAAATATTTATCTGCTAACAATCAGCAAGAGAATTCGGCTGCTAAATCTAAATCACGAGGCTGTCCAGTGCCACATAAAGTCTGCAGGTATGAAAAGGCACCGGAGACATGGCTCTAAAAATTGCACCAGCACAAGCAGTAATGATGCTAATGAAATGGCACGGCAAACTCAGATCTGCTGTGATAGTACGCATGCAGAAATCTCTCAGATCTTACAAGTGTGACACGGAGGTGATTTCCCATGAAGGAAGTTTTATCTGCTGTTGCTGGGTGACTGTCTGGTTGTTCTTGCTACGTCATTTCTTATTTATCATTTGAAATCTTTGCAGCTCTGCAGTGCAGAAGTAAGTGCTTGAAAAGGTTTGCAGAAGGGAGGAAAATTCTCTGGCATCACAAACAGGCCTCCAGCAAAAACACCCGCGGCCTGATTTACACCACATTCAAGTTACACTGGAGATGCAGTGAATCCATGCAGCGTGTCGATGCAAAGACTGAAACGTGCAAGTGTACGAGAGGAAGAGAAGGAGAGAAGCTGGTAGCTTGTGCCTGCAGAACAAAGCTGATAGAAACCTGCTCCCTGTAAGAACACTGGAAGCTGTGAGCCAAGCTGTCTGTGGTGCTTAACTCCCACTGCACTCAGGGAAACAGGACTTTGTATGAGCGCTTGGAACATCAAGGCAGTAATGAGCTCAGTGCTCCATCCCATGCAAACACCCCCCATGAAGTTTGGCTAACTCTTCACATCAAGAAAGGGTAATGCCAGCAGGGGTTTGTTTATACAAAATCTGTGATCAGATACTGTATAATGGTTTAATTCCATGTCTTTGCCAGTTTTATTATCCAGAAGAATGGACATGGAGCGTTTCTTACCTACAGTGGAGTCAGAGAAATTTCTTTTCCCAACAAAATAAAGTGGAAAACTATTAGCTTCTTAAGCTGAGCAGCCTTTGAGCTCAACCCTCAGACACAGATCCAAACCATTAACCTTGGAAGAGCTAAGCCCTATGAAAAGTTCATGGAAGTTAATGAACACGGAATATTAAACACCTCCATTCAGTTGTGATATCTGGCACTGCAAGCTTTATTAAATCACAACTGCTTTATTTTTTGCAGGATTCCTGTGAGATGTTTCTGTCCCCTGCCTGAAGGATTTCATAACATGCAGGATACTGAAATTAAAGGACCATTCTTCTAATCTCATCCTATCTATCAGATAAAAGACTTGAGTATCCCAAGCGAGGACCGCACGCTCCCACGGCATGGGAATGCTCCTGTGGCAACTGGAGGGCAGTGAGGAGCAGCTTTCAGCAGCTCAGCACCCGACGGGTTCATGCATGCCTCAGTTAAAATGCAGTATTGCAGAATCCATGCAGACACTCGCTGTCATTAGGCTTCTTTCCCTTAGTGGTTGTGCTGCACCAGCATTGGCATCAAAGGAAAGACAAGCACAGGCTGCCAGGGTGGCATCCCCCTCTTTTAGGGCTTAGGAGAACCAAAGGATAGAATCTTGTTACAGCAGTCCAAAGCCTTTTGCACGCAAAATCTAGGTTCTTCATTCAGGTCAAGAAGTATTTTTTAATCTAAGTTTGGACAAGGTGAGTGCTGTGCAAGGTGTTAAGCAGATGCTTAGCGACAGCACACAGACCACAGCACGAATCAGAACTGCACGGACGAATCTGCAGGTGAGGTGTGTATCCAGACCCATTTGGAGCTGTGCTGAACCACGAGCACCTGGATGTTTAAGCGGAATGGTAATGTAACATTGTAGCCTGTCTGGAAACAGAAAAGCTCAGTGGTGAGGCTGGCCACAGAACTCATGAGCACCATGCCCACGGTGCCAGAGAGAGCCGCTAATACCACCAGCTACTTGAGCATGTCAGCTCACGGTCAGTTAACCAATATTAATTCCTTGGGCTTTTTTCTCACTCCCTTAATTATCGGTTTCTGGATTTCGGCCCTTGTCCATCACCCTTCTGACTTGGGAGTCCTCAGAGATGCCAAGAAATTAAGTACTGTTACACCCAGTTGTACACCCAGAGTTGGGGACAGGGAGCAGCAAACCCCCCTGCCACGGCCAAAATTTTCTTTCTTTCTGCTGTGAAAGCCACACAGAAGTGGCACCCAACAATGCCCACACATCCAGCTGGGTAATTATTGGTATAGCAAGAAGTCAGTTGGAGCAACTGTTACACCCCAGCCCCTTGGGTTCTGCACAGTGTGTCTCTCACCATTCCTGATGTCAGTGAGTGTGGCCCAGGAGCTCCCATCACAGCCGTGCAGATGTCTGTGCCTGTCCCTCCACGCACTGCCAGCAGAGCGATGCTCGGTATGTCAGGCACTGCAGGGCACAGCAGAGGGGCTCTGCTCTGCCAGCGATGGGGCTGGAAAGGACACACCACGTGCACAGCAAAGGCCAAAAATTCCGATGGGACACTGGGTCAGTCGGTGGACATTAGCTGAGCAGCGGGCTTTGGAAAGGGAGCAAGTGCTAATTACTGACAAAGCTAAGTCACATTAAAATGGAGTAGATATCATTGCTTTAGCCTATCATTCGTGCACAGAAGTTGCAGGGAGATCTTAGACCATTCCGTACCGTCCTTTTAGAATTTCTAACAAGAGAAACGGAGCGGGTGCTGCTGAAACAATGCAGCGTGACACGAACAGTCAAAACCCAGCAAACCCCGCATCACGACGAGACTCCATCCCCAACGCCTCTCGCAGCGCAGGGCTGCAGCTCTCAGCCGAGGCGCCAGCACCGCAGCAAGGCTCGGCGTCCCGCACAGCCCCGCACTCACAGCCCCGCGCGCCCCGCGGCTCGCGGCTCACGGCCCGGCCAGGGCAGCACCGGCGGGCAGAGCCGCGCCAACACAGCGCGTCTCCGCGGGGCGCCGCTGAGTGCCGGGCGCGTCCCGAAGCCCCGCAGCTCCCGCACGGCACGGAGCGCCCCGCAGCCCTCCGGCCGCGGCTCCCGGCGGGGCTCTGCCCGGGGCGGGCCGGGGCCGAGGCTGGCGGCCGCCCCCCGCATCACATGAGGGAACTTCGGGCCAATGGCGCGGCGGCGAGGGCCGGGGCCCCGCTCGGCTCCCGCGGACGCTCATTCAAAACGCGGCCGGGCTCGGGCTGCGCCAGCCCCGCGCCCCGGCCGCTGGGGGGCTCCGGCCGGGCGGGGGCTGCGGGGCCGGGCGATGCCCGCGAAGATGTCCCGCACCGCCGCGGCCTGAAGGCGCCCGCCCGCCGCCGCGATGCCGGTGAAGAACCGGTACAACCTGGTGGACGATGGCTGCGACTCGCGCGTCCCGCTGCACAACGAGGAGGCCTTCCAGCACGGCATCCACTTCCAGGCCAAGGTGAGCCGCGGCCCGGCCCCGCTCCCCGCCTTCCCTGGCCCGGGGCGGCGGCGCGGCATCCCGGCGGCGGCCCCGATTGGGCGCCGTGCGGTGCGGGCGCCCCGTCCGCCGGAGCCGCGACCCCGAAGCCCGCGCGTGTGCCCCGCTCCGCTGCCCGCGGGAACGCGGCGATCGCCCCGCGGCCGCCACTGCCGGGCTCGCCGTACGCCCCGCCGGCGCAGCGCCCGAGCGCAGCCAGCCTGCAGCCGCGCGCCGGGCCTAGGGGTAAGCGCCGGGCAACCGCGAGAGCTTCACGCCTAAGGTCGCAATCAAACAGGTCATTCCTTTCTTCCTGCTGATCTTTTCTAAGGTGTCTAACGCTTCCTCGCGTGCCTCCTTTGAGAACCGATCGGGGCAGACCGCCGGGCAGGGACCCATCCCGGTTCCGGTGCCATCGGCAGAACCCAGCGGGCATCCGAGCTGTTTGTTCCCTGTGTGAAAAGCGTGGCCGGGAGGTCTGCACTTACACACACGGTGTGGGGGTTCAGAAATAGGGACGCTGTCAGAAAGTTCATGCCGATCATTAAAGGTGTTTTGGCGTTGCACCACCACCGAGTGAGCAACTTCAGCAGGGCTGGCACAGTGCGGGCAGCGCACGCCCGAGCCCTGGCACAAAGAGCTGCATTTGCTGGAGCAGCTCTGGGGTTTGCTGCCCCTCTGTGCAGGTGGCCAACACTGACAAGGAATGGAATCCATGTCTGCTGAGCTGGAAGAAGGGAAATATATTCAAATAAAAGCTTTGAAATATGGATTTTGTGCATTTTAGTTTTCCTGATAAAAGAGCTGTAAGGCTTAAACAGGATATAGGATGGATCTGGACAGGTGATCACATACTTTAAAAGCCCGTCTACCTTAGCAGAGAAAGACAATTAATCTTCGGCTTCTTTTAATTTAAATTAACACTTGCTGTGCCACAGACCACACTGAGAAGAAAAATCCTTGTTTTGCTTCCTAGAGCGTGAGCGGGCTGCGCCTTTAACTGAGCGAAACGGGCGCCTCCAGACTGACAGCTTCAGGCACCGGAGCTATTCTGAGTGTGCAGGGCTGAGATGGGCGCACATCGCCTTAGCAACTGCCCGCTCAGTGCTGCTCTGCCAGGGCTGCTCACCGGGCAGCTGCAGCTCTGAGCGCAACACGGCTGGTGGGCAAAAGGTGCGGGGTGTGCGGCGTGCAGAGCTGCTGCTTGTGGACCGAGCGGGTGCAGCACAGTGGGCTCTGGCTGCTCTCCCTCTCCGCTGCCCTCCAGCTCTGGCTGCTGCGGTTTGGATCTCCTGTGGTTTACCAAAGGACAGGGCTGAAGCGGCTGCTCTTAAAAATGCTATTTTGCAAAAGCATCAGAAGAAACGGATGACCTTTCAGATTGCCTGCGGTGTTTGTTTCAAGGCAGATAAAAGAGCAATAAATACTGAGCCAGGAGAACTCATTTCTGAAAATCTCATCTCTGCTATGCAAAAGTTTTCAGGTGAAAACCCATTGCAAGCCACAAATGTTACAGCAGAGAAATGAAAATAGAACTGCCAGTAACAGTGGTGGTCTCCCAAGAGCAGCCCCATAGCAATGTGGGCTCTGTTCATGTGTACGTTACTGCACTGAATGTTTGCAGGGCTCTTCCTCTCCAGGAGGAAGAAGGGCAGCAGCAGGATGCTGCCTGCATGCAGGACTCCCCTAGCAATCCATGTGGCAGCACAGCACATTGGCACAGCACAAGGGAGCAGGCAGCTGGCAGCAGAAAGGTGCTGGAGACCCGTGGCCACCTCCTGTCTCACCTTTCAGCCCCAGAGCAAGGGGTGCTGCTGCCTGCATTGTGTGCCTGACAGCTCGTGTGTGTGTGCAGCTCAGAGCTTCTCAAAAACGGATTGGGGAGGAGTGACAAAGGATGCATGGTCCCATTTTCAGACCCACAGAACTGTGGCTTGATCAGCAGCAGATATTGCCCTGCAGAGCACAGGCAGAGGCACACCCAGAACCTGAGTGGGGTAAGCCCCAGATTCAGGAGCCCTGTAACACTCCCGACTTTGGTAACATTATCCACAACAGGTATTCCTACCAAGTCCGGTGCCAAAAGACTCTCACTGAGCAGGGACTCGTCAAACAACAGATGCTGTTTGTTTGGAAGAAGCTTACACCATTAACTCGTGCATTACTTTACAGACATCTCACCTTCTGTCTTTCAGTACATTGGTAGCTTGGACGTTCCCAGGCCCAGCAGCCGCGTGGAGATTGTGGCAGCCATGAGACGGATTCGGGTAAGTCCAAAAGCACTGACCCTCACCTAGAATAAAGGTTACACTCACTGGAGTGATATGGTTGCAGTGCGCTGCTCTGCATTTCCCTCCGCCTCCCCCTTCCTCTGTGCAGCTCAGATCTCAGCAGTCAGCACTGTAGTGCCTCCCTAGGGACTCCCAAGGCATATCAGGACAGACCTGGCCCCGGTGCTTTGCAGATGGATCGCTGGTAGCAAAGCCCAGACACAGACACCAGCCTCTGCCGAGCACGTGTGGGGTTGCTCCTCGAACCTCAGACTTATTTTGCCCAGTCTTTGTACAAAAATGGACTTGTACACAATCTGCTCCACAAAAGCACTCCAATTCACTGCCAGTTCTAGATACTTTTTGTTATTATATACTGAAGCATCAGTGGCCTGGCAGATGTTATGGATGTAAATCCCATTAGGCAAGACTGCGGATTCTGCTGCTTACAGAATAATTTGTTGCTTTTTCCCCATTCTCCAATGCAGTTTTGCAGTTCCTGTTTCTCATCAAGTCTGCTTTCTTCCTCCTCTACTCCTTTATTCTTCAGAGCAGCCCGTGAGCAGTCACCAGATTCAGCAGCGATTGGTAGCGTGGCTACATCTGCTGCACACACAACCACTTCACATGGCGTGCCCCAAAAGGCCGTGCTGCTGTTTGCCTGGCTGGAGTTTTACATACGTCTTAAATCAGAGGTTGTTCATGTGTCTCACATCAGCTGAGGCAGGTCTGCAAATCTTCCATTTAAAGCTTTGAAGGGATTATCCCATTCCCTGCCCTTCCCCCCACAGTGTTTAACCACCTAATTTTCATTTAGAAAGCGCTTTTTAAATGTAGCCTGCAAGTGGCTGGGGAACTGATGCATTCATCTTTAGCCAGGCTCAGAAATGCCATTCCCCTGCCTGTGCCTGCTCAGACCGTCAGCACTGCTCTCACTCAGAGCAGCGTGGCAGTAATCTGAGCTGCCTGGTTATTTACAGAGCAGGTGAGCAACAACAGGAAGCAAAGGTGTGGACTACTGAAGCAGTGCAGATACTGATGTAAATAGCACTAAGTTTTCATCCGAAAAGTGGCTTCTTAGTATCTTTGACCCTTGCAAGAAAAAACAGACACTGTTATAATACCAGTTTCCAAACAATGTTACACTCCCTTTTCACACCTGCTGTTGCCTGGATGGCACAGGGTGCAGCTCAGCGCCTTGGCAATGCGGTAGCACACTCAGGTGCTATACAAGCATGTATAAGGCACGTGACAAACCACTCTGCATTCATGTGTGCCCTCAATTAATCTCATCACAAAATATTTTTAAAGCAGGCATCTTGTATTCTATACTGGATTTTTAATCTTGGAAGCCCTTTCCAAGAAGGGAGGGCTTCCCTTTTCATGTGCACATTGTACAGCAGGATCTCATTCAGACACTTCCTGGCTGCTGAGCGGAAGATGCTCCTCTATTGAAGATACTTAATTGGCACTGATCCTTAATTAGAGCATAAAGAATGAACTGGGAGGTCTTTGAAGGGAATTCTAGTGCACAGAGTACACAACTTAGGAGCGGAGGGAAGATGGGGGTTATTTATGTAGCATTCATTTGCATGCAGAGGCCTGGTCTTTACTGGAGTTTTTTCCCATGGACTCTCAGCAGCACCAGTTGTAACTGGGAGGAAACACTGGAAGAAGCTATTGGTGGAAACTAGTGTTTTGCTACCATCCTATTGTAGGCGGCAGTGCCTGTTTGCACTGCAAGAGCTAGAAGGGTGCCACAGCTCTGCCAAGCATTGGCAAGGGCATGTTCTGCTGAAGCTTTCATCCTTTGTGCGCTCCAGTGTTCAATTGGAATTCTCTATTGGAACAGAAGAGAAAAGAGGCACAGTACAGGCCCTAGCACAACATTTCCTCTGCTGCCCTATGTGCCCTGTGACATGGGAGCAGGCAGAGCTGGCAGCCAGCTGGGCACAGGGCGGCCCAGGCTCCAAAAGGGAGCAGGGAGGAGGATGAGGAGTCCCAGCCCTGCGTTTTTCCCAGCCTTTGACAGAGCTGGTTGCTCTAGTTGCTCAATAGTAAACTAATACAGGCTCTGCAGCTGCCTTCCTCTCCTGCCTCTGACGCTGGTCTGCAGTCTGTGATTAAAGGTTTTTGCCTCAGGGAAAAAACGAGAGCGACTTAGCACTGACTGAGCTGTGCTGTGAGTGAGATGAGACAGAGGGTGAAAAAAGTAGCAACTGTACTTGAGAAGTGTACTCCTTGGCTGCTCCTTACTGTCCTGGGTTTTGTGCTGGGCTCTTCTGCCAGCTGCACATGAATTATGCCAGGGAGCCAAGGTGGGATTCTCTTGCAGACTTCGGGACTGGTCTTATCACCTTCTGTGCTCCCACTGGAGGAAATGCAAATGCAAGAGGTGGAGCAGAGAAGTTGCTGGTCATAGCTCCCCATTACATAGAGCTAGACAACTTCACAATTTGCAATTCCTCCCGTGGATTATTAGTTGCATACTGCTGCCATGTTATTTTATGATCCTTTGAGTTCAAATTAATCTCTACCTCCTCTTGCCCTGACAGGGGAGGTGATGAAATTAGTTTGCCACTTGAATGAGCGCACTGTGCTCTGACAGGCAGATCAGGTTCCAGGTGGTGGCTGTGAGAGCCCAGCTCCCTGCACAGCACAGCCAGGTGCTCATGGCTCGTGGGCAGCATCCTGAGCAGCATCCACACCTGCTGCTGCTGGCCCATGCCACACAGGGCCGATGCCTGGCAGCACCCGCTGGGGCTCCTGCATTCAAAGCCAGGATGCCAGCACTGGCTTCCTGCTGGAGTGGATTCATCTGCAGATCTTTGAGCTTTCCCAGCACTCTAAGGAACTTATCTACAACACAAGACTTTTCTTCCTGCAGAACTCAAACGGCAGCTAATGGAAAGAACATGAAGTTCTTGATGGTCCAGATAGCTCCATGATTCAGCAGGGTCACCTTCTCCCTGGATGCTCTGCTCCTGGCTGCCTATTAGATGGGAACTAAATGAGCGAGTTCGTCCCTTAGCCAGGTGAAGGCTCTCACTGAAGTTTGGAGATTTGGAGCACTGGCAACACTGGAACAACAGTGCCAGGAAAGCTTCACTAACAATGCTTCTGGGCATGGCCTCAGGGTAGGGATGAGCTCTGTAAAACACACACAAAATCTTGCTCTGTGAGACCGTGGAAAGAATGGCTTTATGTGGAGGGCTAACATTGCAACATCTCCTGCGTGCTTTCCCCAGCTCCCAGCACTAACACTGCCTGGAGAAGGCCAGCTGGAATCTGCCTGCAGCAGCACCAGTGAAGTGCTGCTATCTGAATGGTCCAAAGAGCCTTCAGGAGAGGTGTCCACAGACACCAGGCTACCAGCAGTGCCTCAGTCACTCCACTTAATTACCTCCAAAGCAGAGAGTCAGCTTCTCTGGAATTTGCACTTAGGATTTTACAAAGCCTAGAAATTTCAGGGCTGTCTGGAAGGCCTGTCTGAGACCTGAGCAGGAATTAACACTTCGAAAACAGCCAGACGTCGAGCTGCTTATTCATTTTAATCATTTCATAAGGGAACAGGCTACTGGTGCTGGGCCCATCCAAGCACCAGGATGAACAAACAGGAGGCAGGAATCTCGTTTCTTCTGTTAACTGCCATATTTCTTAGGCTTAATGTAATTGAGAAGCCTACCCCAGTGCCTAGTATGCCAACGGAAACATTTATAAATCTTAGCACAGGACACATCTGAAAGGCCTGAGTTCTTGGCACAAGAACCAGGTTCTCACTCCAGTCTCACCCTCATCCTAATTCTTCTTGCTGCTCTCTTGCTCTTAAACATAGACTCAGCATTTTGCCATGACAGTATTCTAGTGAGAAAGTTCAGTCCAACCCACACAGTAAATCATATCAACTGGCCAAATATCAGCCAGTAGCTGAAGCATGGCATGACATCAGTTTATATCCAGATGAGTGGAAGTTAAGAGTCCTTCAGACTCTGGTAAAGCAAAGGAGCAGAGATCTGCCTCTGCTGCACTGCTGCAGCTCCCAGTCTGAGGGCTGGGTGGACGTCATTGGGCAGCTCACAATGAGAGCCATGCCGGGCTGTGAACTGCAGTGGTTTGGGAGCAAATAGAGGTGTCATTTGTCTGCTCTTGCTACAGAAATGAAGGAACCAGGCAGACAGGTGGTGGAGGGCAGGGTGACTACTTCAGCCATCTCAGCTTAATTCATCCCTGAGTGGTGGGACTCCAGAGGTAGAGATGTCTGACTGACCTGACAGCGGTATTCTTTTAGAGCGCAATTCCTTCAGTTTCCCTAGGAAGACTCACTTCTTATTGCAGAAGAGAAGTTAGCCAGGATTGCTGCTGCATAGATTTCTCTGCCTGTGTGCTCTTCTTTAGTTACTGTGTTCAAAGCTGAGCAAAAAAAATAAAAAAAAGTAGAAGCTGAACTCACAGCGGTCAGCTCAGCTTTCTTGGTTAATCCCTGCAGCCTCTCCCATCATAATTAAATGGTTGGCTCTGCTGCAGCTGAAGCACAGGCTCACATGTAAGAGTCCTCCCATGCAGTGGTGGAATGCTTGCCCTGCTATAGACTTATGTAGCTGCTTGCCAGGATCTGTTGGTTTTGGATGGGAGTCATTCTCTGCTGCAGTTCCTGGAGGGCTTTTCTTTTCAGCCTCTTTGGAAGAGCATCCAAGTGCTCAGCTAATGACAGCCCTGGGCCCTGAAAGAAAACAATGCCAATGTCTTAAATTATTTCAGCAGTCTTCAAACTGGCCATTAATTCTCGGAATGCCATACACCCTCCTTTCATTTACAATATGAGTATGCAGGAAAAATGGGTGATAGTTCTTACACACTTAAGAGTGTGAAACACAAGCATCTCATGGTTTGCTCCAAACAGGCAGCACAGCCTAAGCCAGCTAAGGACACAGCTAATGCTGTTGCTGAGGGAAGTGCTCCATGCTTAGGTTGGTAGCCAAGTCCCATGCAGTAAGTGCTTTAGGAGAGCTGTCAGGAGAGCAGGGCCACCTCAGTTCACACAAACCTTTATGTAAATACTGTCATCACACAGTGATATTCACTGATGAACTGTCCTGTGGAAGATGGTGCCATGCTGTGACCACGGGTCCAATCAACACATCGACAAACGTAAAGGCAGGCATCAGGCCTTACAGAAAGGTGGGAGGAGTACTTCAGGTAGGCTTCCCCTAAGCCCCTGCACTTCTCTTCCTCCTTCTCCCCATTAAAAAAAAAAAAAAAAAAAAAGAAAAAAGAAAAGGACAGCATATTCTACACTAAAGTATGTTCCAAGAGATCTTTTTCTAGCACACCTTTCCCTTCTCTGGAGAACCTTGCAAGGACTGCATCCAAAGCAGATGAATCCTGTAGCCTTCAGAGGAGGACAGCAGAGGTTTTAGGTGTCCTAGCCCAGTGACACTTACAAACCTGCTCTCATTACTTTTGCACAAAGCCTGGCGTGAGCTTTGGCAGTTCTCCATAGCAGAGGCAGGACGTGATCAGGCTATAGCCAGTCCTCACCAGAGGCTGCAAGTCTACACCAAAAGCTTAGCTGGAGAAATAACACCAGAGGCTTCATTTAGAAAGAGATTTACAGGAGACCACAGGCAGCTTTTGTCCTCTGTCTACTCTCTATACCTTCATGAACCTCTGTCTCTCTATCCAACAGCCCACACAGCTTTGTCTGTACCACTACCTGATACCTGCTCTATTTAGATGGCATAGAAAGCAGATGATGTAGTGCACAGCATATGGTTCCCATACACCCAGGACAGGGCTGTGCCCATTACCTACCTCAGCTCCAGGGCTCCTCCAGGTACTCCCGGGATTCCTTCCCAGAAGCCATCAGAGGCAGTTTAAGGTTTCTATCACACAAGATTAAGCTAATTGGTTTTATCTTTCTAGGCCCTGGCAAAGTAGAGCAAGTGTTTTCAGGGTGGTAATTAAGCATTAATTGCAGCTGAGTTTAACCCTAATGCTTCATTAGTTTGTTTTCTTCTGTTTTGTGCAGCTTGAGCAGAGCCTGGAGCACAGAGTGGGCTCTGAGGGAGGCTCAGGGAACACAGGGGCTCTTATGGCTGCCCAGCCCCACCAGCAGGGCAGCAGAGGCCCAGCAGTGTCATGAGGGTCTGTGGAGCTTTGCTCAGCCTCTCTGTATAGCCTCCAGCCCGTGGTCACCTTGACAGGCTCAAGCACATCTCGTATATATGCCGCTTTACCAGCTGTATGAAGCATTTAATTTTCATAAGCTGAAGCACTGACTTTAAAAATGTAGCGGCTGCTTTCCTGGAGGAATTCAGTCTGCCACATCGTGGCCTAACCCGAGTTTATTCTGATTTCTGCTGCTTGCACTGCCATAGCACAAAGGGAAGAAGCTCCTGCTGAGCTCTTTTTGCCATGGCAGCACACGCTGTTCCTAAGCAGCGCTGCGTGGCTGTGGTGGGGAGCTGGCTGTGCTCCACTTGTTGTGAGAGGAGAGGAACAAACTCCTTTTGGAGAGAGCCCGGCCCCTGCTTGTCTGCAACCCACCCCATCTCTGGCCTTCTTGCCACAGGACAGCAGTTAGTTGTTTTCTGCCATCGCTGAGCTGTTGAACAGGGTTAGATGTGACTGTGCTGATGGAATGGAGGACATCTCAGAGCTCCTTCTCTGGCCTCACATCATGACCTGGTTTTCCAGCAGGGACCGGTGGTTGTCGCTGCTTCAGCTCCCATCTCTGCTCAGAGAGCACAGCGATAGGATTGATAACAGATGGGTGGGGGAATCAGTCAGTGAAACGTGCCATCTCCAGGCAAGTCACCTCTGAGTGCCTTGTTGAGAGTGCTGAAACCTGGGGCTCCTCCATGAGGGGTGGGACGAGCGAGGCACATTCCTGTTGTTTTGCATACGAGTCATGATGGGTTGGTGCTTAGTTCAAGGCTAACGAAATCAGCTGTTGGAGAAAAGCTAAATTAAAATGTTAGCACTAAACAGAACAAGACTCTGTCTGATGCTAGATCTTGGCATTGAGGCAGGTATCTTAAGTGTAAAATAAAGTGGCTCTATTATCGTTATTTCACAAAAGCTTTTGAATTCGCTAGCTCAAATATCAGCATATGAGATCTCTGCAAAGCTTTTATCTGGTTTGAAATAAAGTTGCTTTTTCAGCAGCTGTATTACTGCTTCTAGAGTGTTACAGAGATGAAATGTAATGGCTTTCAAATTACATGCTGGTGTAGTGCAATCAGCCTTGGCTCAAAGCTGCTTCGTTATTGGTGTCTGAAAAATTGTAATTGAGATGGCAACCAGAGAGTAGCAAGCAGATTGGATTAGCTTGTTAATGAGGAGGAGCCCTAGTCTGAGTGACAGCTGCGTGGACAAGGGCACACAGACTGGGGCTGAGTACAGCATGGAGTGCCTCCATGGTGCTGGGAGGGCAGGGAGGCTCTGCTCACGCATTTAGGGGTGTACACTGTCAGCCTTTCTGGTTCTAAGGTTGAGTGTCTGTGTGGGAGAATGGCTGTACCTAATGCCACAAGGATGGGTGCATTCATAGATGCTCCTTTGTACACGCTGTCCTGATTCTTGCCTAGCGTAAAAGCCCCCTGTGCTGCATGGATCACTGTCCTGGGGCACCATACAAAGCAAAACTAAGCCTAGCAGAATAAGATTTGCTAACAAGAGCTTGATTGGTTACGTGTTTGTTTCCTTCATTCTGCTTTAGCTCTATACTAAATGCATCCTGAAGGCAAACAGAATCCGTGCTGCTGAGCACAGTACTGTGACAAGCTACTTCATGTTTTCACCAAATAACTGAATGATAAATCTACAGAATAAAAATCTCAAATGAATCCCTGGGGGGCGGGATACTTTGATGAGGGAGCAGGAAGACATTCTCTAAATGGTGTTTCCATGGCCAGATGGGTTATGTGGACTAACTGGCAATTGCCAGACTATTTTCAGGACACCTGAATCACTTCCCCCTTCCTCCAGCCTTCTGTCACTGCTAAATCCTTTAAGGGCTTTCACACAGCCATTCCTGAGGGATCAGAGAGACTCCATAAACACACCTGCCCTCTCCCCTGCAGCGAGCAGGAAACATGGCATCAGGGCATTTGCTTTGAGTAGGGCAGCTCTGTCCTGTACCTGCTGCAGAACACAAAGCACTGAGGTTCAGAGACCCCAGGGCAGCGTGGGCTGCTTTGGTCCTGCTGCAGCTTCCTGCAGTTAATGATTATGAGTCCCAAACCTCCAGACCTGAAACATTGGATTCTATCCACGTTTTCGCCTGAGGCAATGCTGATCTCCTGTTCTCTTGCTTCCCTGTGTTCAAGCCCAGGGCAGGTGAAGCTGGAGCAGGGAATGCTGCCAGGTCCAGCCTTTCCCACGTGCTGCCCTGAGCTCTGCCCACTTTGCCCAGTGCAGCAGAAGCTATCTGAACTAGTGCTGTGTTTCTCATCATGATTCACTAACCTCATTAGCTCCCCTGAGGCTAAAAGAGTCCTTGAGCAGCTTAATATTCTTGAGTTTTGGAAATGACACAATTAGCATTGAGTTTTTCCTCTCATCTACTAAGAGTCTTGTTTCCAAATGGAAGAATATAATTTTGTGGACACATTAAGAAATCGGAGATCTTCTCTTCCTCAGAGAAGGTTCACTACAGTCTGTTGGCAATTTTAAATCCTTCTCAAGTCAACCGGAATGGCGTGCTCCAGAATATCCCTAACGACCCACATCTGGGCAGCAGCCCTGCCTGCTGGCTTTGCTAAGGAGGCAGGCTGCTCAGCTGGGAGCACTGCTCGCTGCCTTTGCAAACAGACCCTACAGGCATGGCCCTGCAGCAGCTGGCAGCCTCCAAGCTCAATGGGCTGTGCTGGGTGGAGCTGCTGCACTGCTGGTGCTCACAGATGCAGACTTGTGCAGTGCTTGGAGGCTCTGGGCTTTCTGTGAGAAGTGTTTCCTCAAGTGGAACTGTTGGAGATTGATAGTATTAATAGCCACACAGGAAAGGCTCCTTGTGTGGGAATAAAGCAGATTATTTCAGTCCCTGACTCTCAGACCAGGACATGGCAAGGCTGTTCGTGAAAGTAGCTGGCATTGAGAAATGGAACAGTTCATCTGCACCCAGAGCTTGAGCTAGCAAAGGGCTTTCTGCAGTGAAAGAGAACGAAGCCTGATTGCACCTAGCAAATGAGGCATGAAACCTGGTCGGCACCAAGCAGCACATTAAGCAGCTCAGCATCCCTCACATTCTCATTCTGGTCTAGTCTGTAATCAAGTGCTTTTTCTGAATGCAAATGGAGGTCATGTCCTCATTCTAGCTTGAATTCTCCTTGCTCAAAGCTAGAGATGCCAAGTCCAGCTTCCTACATCTGCTGCAGATATGCAGAGAAAATCTAAATCCTCCACTAGTGTGCTAGCAGAAACCATGAGACACAGGGCAGGATGACAGCACCTAAAATGCACATAGTGCATGATAGCACGTTAGAAGCCAGGAGACGGTCCCTCCCTGCACTATTTGCCAAAAGAGGGTGGTGGCCAAGCAGATGCAGCTTCTCCAGATTTTCTCAACAGTAAACTAGGTTCCTCCTCCTCCCTTGGATAAGAATATGCCAGACAGACACAAGCAGCATGTCATCTCTCCCCAGCATGCAGAAGTCACAGAGGCTGAAAGGATGGATACCTGGCCCTCCTGGGAGCAAGGGGCTGACTTACTAATCACTTGGAGCACACAGGCCTTCTGTTCTCTGCCTGCCATATGTGACACCTGCCTTGCACTGAGCCTCAGGAGCACGGATGCTTCCTCTCCATTGTAGCACACAGTGCAGCTCTCAGCCCAACCCCTCCAGCTGCCTTTGCCTGGGCAGAATTCAGTCTCTAACTTGCCTCTTGTCCTATGCACCAGATTAGAGGGCAACCAGGATATGAAACACTGCATGTAAGAGAACAGGAGACCTTCTTCGCCAGGGTCTCAACATTGTTGTTTATAGGGAAATACAGAAT
Organism: Tetrao urogallus; assembly: GCF_951394365.1. NCBI lineage: Eukaryota > Metazoa > Chordata > Aves > Galliformes > Phasianidae > Tetrao > Tetrao urogallus. The sequence continues at coordinate 8,815,246 of NC_136832.1, forward strand.
TACTTGAAGGTGTCCCAGTGTATAATTGCGATTTCACTTCCAAGGGTTATTTCAGGTGAACATGACCTGCTTCTGATGAAATTAGCACTTTTTGCCTGTAGTAGCTCAGCAGCTTTGGGATAAGAGCCACGTTCATGTACACTCAGTGCTTGGTACATGAGAGTCCTTGGGGGTAGAGTCCTAAGACACTACTTCATTACTGAAACCAATTAATCACTCAAGACAGGGAAGAGCTGATGCTCCGATCAGCTGCTGAAGGACAGCATGGCACAGTAACAGAAACATTTGAGCATTGCAGGCACCAGGGCCTCACACCAGGGTACAGGTGGATTGCAGGGCTGTTGTGGTGTTCACCCATGCAAATCCCTGCCAGCAGATGAGTCTGACTGCCACACAGCTCTCCCTCCAGCTGCCAGCCCCTTTGCAGATGGGTAGCACTGCAGACAGAAAAGGTAATTTGTTTTCTCCCGTAAATGAATTGAGGTAGGGAGGGACACAGCCTCTCTATGAACTGGAGCTGGCAAGACAAGGGCAGAATAGCTGTGTGTGGGAAAGCTCCCTATTAAACCTGGGGACAGCAGGAGGCTCCTGGAAGTGACAGTCACACAATGGTGCTTTTGTCAGAGAGGCACCAAAGGCCAGATGATGTCACCTTGCACTGGGCTGTGTGGCTGCTTGTGTGCCTCAGGATGGGGCTCAGCACATCGCATCTCTGACAGGGAGGAAGCAATGAAAAGGCTGCTTTTATCCCGCCATTCTTCTAAGAAGCAGGCAAAGAAGCTTTGTTCCAGAACAGCTTGGCTGTTTTCAGAGGTGGAAAATCCCAGTGAGAGCCATTGCCTGTACCCCACCAGCTCCCACCCTCTGCAACAGCTCTGCTCTCAGTCTTGGGTGCACTGATCCACATCCATTGGACTTTCTTAGAGGAACAGCTGAGCTCTGGCCACACTCTTTGCTTTTGCTATACATGGAAAGATCACGCTATCATCAAAGGCCCTCTGGAACTCCAACAGTTGGAGATGTCTTAGGGATACAATTTGTTCCTGAGAAAGCCAAGGCAGCATGGATAAAGACAGCCCTTCTCTCTGCCTCCCCCATGGCAGCATGGGACAGGGTCCTTGCTGCTCTGACAATTGCTGGGTGGGCTGTGGGGTCTGCAGCCTCACAGATGACCACAGGTTTGCACGTGCTGTGCAGTGGGGATGTATAATGCTTACCATGAGCGGGTGCTGGAAACTCCCAATTTCAGCTCTCTGCTCTGCCTTGACTTGCCAGGTGAACTCCTGATGAATCATCCTGCCTCAGTTTCCCATGCTAGGACTCCAGTTAACATCTGCCCATCCTAGGGAGAAGCTATGGCTCAGAATTTATGTCTGGAAAAAGACGTGATGAAAGGAAAGCTCTGTTCAAGGGAAAGCCTTCAGATTAGTCAGCTCCCAGTGCTGCTGGTTTTGAATATTTATGAAAGCAGAAAATTGTCAGACACATTTTGCTAAGCCATACAGCTCCTTTCCTGAAAACAAGTATTTCCAAACAGTGCTTGTTTACCTCAGTTTCTCAGTGGACCCTCACTCCACCAGGGTGAGGGACAGAGTCCTGGGATGATGGTGTCTGCAAGGGGATGCAGAGGCTGTACAAGCTGCCTGAGCTGAAGCAATGACACGGCACTTCCTTTTAATGCAACTGGAGCCTGAAAGCTGTTGTCGGGAGTGAGCATCCAGAAAGCCTGGTCCCACAGATTGCTTCTCTGCAGCTTCCAAAACTTTGGCAGGAGGGCAGCATGTGGTACAGCACCCTAGAGGTGGTTTATTGCTAGACCCCAAGCACTCTTGTGTTTTCACTCTTATGAACCACCTCAGGGATTGTCTCCTAAGCCGAAATAGGAGTTAGCACAAGGCAGCCAGGCCGGGCATGCCCAGCATTCCTGGTGGTGCTTCTTCCAGAAACCTCAGTCCCCTAAGAAGTATCATAAAAAGAGACAGAAAATGCCTAAATCCCTGCAGAGAGCAGAAACACAGCCAAAGCCAGAATTCAGAGCAGTCAGGCCAAGTTCATACACCCTTTCCCAAATACAGGCAACTTTCAAGAGGGTACTTTAGGAGCTGCATTTATGAGCTAAGCCAGGAACCAGCTACACACAGCTGCAGCGCCCTGCTGCTGGCCTAGAGCTTTGGATGCACCTGGCTGCAGAGAGCTGCAGCATAAAGCCACCCATACAGCACTGACAGTGCCAAACTGGAAACTCCACAAATGCAAATACTTTGCTAGCTTAAGCAGGGTTTTTGCAATTTCATCCCTCACCCCTTTCCAATCTGCAGCATAGTTCAGCCTGCTGAAGCCACACTGGGAAGTCAGGATCAGCAGGTCCACAGCCAGGCCTGGGCACAGCTCACCTGGAGACCAACATACCCACAGTGGAGCTCCAAAGAGAGCTGAGGGCCCAGAGCTGAGCTGAAGTGGAGCCTACATACCCTGTGTATGGGTGTGAATAGAGGCTGCAGGTGGGGCTGGTCAGGACCATTAAGGCCTGTTATTGCCCTCAGGATCCTGGTACTGGTGTGTGGTGTCCAGGTGAAACAAGAAGCCCAACGGCCAATGAGGTGACCTGTGGTCAGGGCAGAAAGTTGCAGAGCAGCTGTTAGCTTTCTTCACTTCTTCAGATGAATGTAAACCTGTGCCTGTGGACACTTGTGTCACTGTGAAGTTGTCAAAGTAAGAGCTGGAGGTGTAGCACAGCTCGCCAAGAGAGCCCCAGCAATGAGGGGTGTGGGGAGGGGCTGAGGGGGGCTGGCCTCCAGCCACTCCAAGTGCTGGGGCCCTTCGTCCTGGAGTCCATCCCTTGCCCTCCAAAAACGTGCCTGTATCTCTGCTCCCAGCTCCCATCTTGGCCACTGCCTGCCTGCTGGGCTAAGCCAGGGCCAGGAAACACTTTCACATACCTTGGATGAGGTCTGTTGAGGAAACACAGAGTCATAAACTGGCTTTTCCCATAAATCCTTTCATCATAGATATTTGACAAGTTGTCTCCAGCTCCTGCACCTAAGCAGAACTGCCACGCCGGGCGCAGTGGCTCCAGGCAGCACGCAGCAGCTTCACGGATCAGTCACCCAGGGCTGGCCCAAGCCACAGGGCTCTCCTTGCCGACGCAGATCAAAGCTGAGGCCAGGCACAAGTCTGCAGCCCCGGCCACGGTCAGGGATGTCAGCACTGCTACCGCGCTCCGGCAGCGCCCGGCCCCAGGTCACAGCGGGGACGGCCTGCAGTGCCTGCAGAGCGCAGGCTGGGGGAAAAGAGCTCATTTAAATGAGAAGAAAAGGACTTTGGGTACTTTCCAGCATTCTCCTTGCCTATTGTACTCCCTGCTTGGTTTCTGCTTTCCCCTGGGCAGTTTTATGTTTCCAAGGACCATAAATTCTTATTTTTCCAGTGGGCAGGAGGTGCGCTCTGGGCCGCGCCGCTTCCTGCCGGGCTTTGTGTGCGTGTTGCCCAGCTACTGTGCGCAGCCCCAGACTATGCCCAGCCCCATTCAGACCGGCCACGGCCCCGTGGCCCCACGGAGGATTCCAGTGGTGCTGGCTTTCCAGGAGGAGCAAAGAGAAGGGCAGGAGACAGCGGCTTCCAGACAGAGCCTGCGGGGCTCAGGGTGACTTGTGTGTGTGTCCTGGCAGAGGTGTGCAGCAGGGCATGCAGTGCCTCTCTGGTGGGACTTAAGGCTGAGCTACAGCCAGTGGCACAAAGGGTATGGGAACTGACAGGGCTCATTTGTCAGATCCAAAGCACCAGTAATCTGCGCTCGCTGAGAGGAAAGCGCATGGGGTGGTGGTGGCGTCATTCCCAAGCAGCAGCCCTCCAAGCATCAATAATTCAAACAGAAGTTGAGATAACACCCTGTCCCCACGCCATTCGGGCCAGTTTGATTTGGTGGTAATAACATTCCTGAACCTGAAATACTTGGATTTGCCCTGGGATGAACTCCTAGCATGGCACTCAGTCAGCATCAGGCAATGGGACAGGGAGAGGCCTCTTGGCATGGTGGTCCAACCAAGATCCTGCTGCAGTGGTAGGGATCCCACAGAGCCTCCTGCAGGGGAGCAGAGCTGAGCAGAGGTTCCTCTGCCCATAGTGCCAGAGCTGCACTGGGAGCGGGGCTGAACAGCAGCCTGGGCTGGCTGAGGAAAGTACAGCTGCAGGAAGAAACAGGCCATTACCAGACCTGTGACATCGTCCTTTGAGTGCACAAAGTACTTCCAGCAGGGGTTCTCCTGCTTCAGAAGCACAGTGAGCCTCTGCCCCAGGTTCCGGGAGGGTCCTGGCTCCTGCAGCTCCCTCAGGGCTGCTCCTCCTGCTCCGTGTTCATGGGGAAGTGCACTTCATGGACAAAGTCTACCTCCAGGACCTGCAAACTCTGCTTTATGACAGTTCTCACTTGCATAACAAAGGCCCTGATACCTTCAGTAATTAATCACATTAAGAATTGCTTCTATGAAAAACTCTGTTCACACAAGTTGTTCATAGTGCTGGAAACTGCGCATGATTTCAAATGTGCATTAGCCCATCTCTTTCATCAGCAGATGGAAGCTGGTAACTGCACGTGTAATTTATCTCTGCTTGGGCGGAATTATCAGATGAAATATGCATTGCACAGCGCCATTAACATTTCCAGTCATACAGTCTCTAGCTCTTGGGTGAGTTAATATTACATGCCAGCAGTGTGTGGGACCATATGAAAGGCAGAGACTTGAACACAGGTATTTAAAAGCAAAAATAGAAAGTATTCCAGGTCAGATGCATCAGAAATAGAATTAATGAAGTTGCTAAATTAAATGAGATCCAGTGCCCTTTTTTGACCTGCATTTTTTTATAAAATGTCCCCTCTTGTCTCCATAGCTAATAAAACTGCCAGGTTTGCCCACTGATTCTCCACTTACAGTGGCAGCTTCAGATTTCTTAACATCTAGAGGAGCTTTTCTCATAGGATTACACAAGCAGCAGGAGAATAACTACTGAAACTCAGAAGGCAGCAGAGATGAACACTGCTGCGTTTGCAAATTTGGAAAAAAAAGTCAAAGCAATTCAAAGGTAGGAAATACATGCAGGGAACAGACCTTGCTCTGTGGCAGCAGTGTAAGGAGAGCTGGGAGCTGCATGCTCACCTGGGACAGCTCGGCTGGGAGACACTGCGCTATCCTGGCATCACTTTTTTTCACCGGCCTTTTTGTCCAGTAAGTCACTTTTATTGAAATACTGAGTCCTGTTTGAAAGGCAGCCATTAGATGACGGAAGCTGCATCCCATCTGCTTGCTCCATGCAGAGGTGGTGAGGGTTTGGCAGCCAGCGGTGCCCTCCAGGGCTGCCCTGCAGTCGGGCTGTGCTGTGGTACCTCCTGGAGGTTCCTCTGTGCTCCTGGCAGCCCAGCCGTGCACTGCTGCTCCCGGCTGTTGGCTTTCTGTCCAGCATAGAAAGAAAAAATATCTCTGCAAAACCCAGACTTGGACTTCGCTTAAAGACTCTGAGTAAAGAGCCTTGTTTGAATGTAATTGCACCCCTGTTGCTACAAGGGGAAAATACACTGTATTACTCTCTCTTTCTTGGAAAGCTCGGCTAGTATTTTCCCAGCCATTTGTGTACAAAGAAAGATAAATAGCTCTTTAGCGGGCAGAACAATCTCTCTGGGTTTTATTGACATTTGTGCCAGCAGCTGAGGAGCAGCGGCCTGGCAGAGCTGAGCGTGGGCTGGTGGAGCTGTGTGGGGGGAGCAGCTGGGGGTACAGTGAGGGGCTGGAGGAGCTGCTGCAGGACGGATGCGGGCTGCCTGAGCACCGTGCTGCTTGCCTGCTTGCCACCTCCTTGCCCATCACTGTCACTCCTCCCTATAAATAAAATATGTGTATGGCAAATTTAGCTCCAGCTGCACGCACAGTGGGGCTGTAGATAGATTTTTAAAGAGCTTGACTCCAAGTAATAATTCATGGGGGGATCAAAAGGCTGTGGTTTAATCAGGGGTCTGTCTAATACCATCAGAAGCCTGATGCACGTGAATAGCCATCCCATTTTCTGCCTGCAAGGCCAGTGTAGCTCACAAAGGGTGCTGGGGAATTGGAGAGCCATGTTCTGCTCTGCAGATCCTGGGTAACGCACCCACAGCACCACACTCTGTCCTTCAGCATCGGGCTCCCAGAGGAGCTGCCTGGGCTCCCCTGCTGTCTCAATCACTGCCTGCGGCTCCTCCGACTCTACCAAGAGATAAGGTTGTTAATTAGGTGTCTAATTACACAGTGTAGGTGAGCTTCAGTCTGCACGCTGCCTCTCGGACTGGGATCACGTGCTGTAGCTGCACTGTCAGGTCTGTGTGCTGGTGTGGGTGAACTGACGATCTGGCCCAGGAAAGCTGGATTTCAGACAGGGACAGCAAAAAACACAGGGTGTCAAATGCTGTTTGGAAGCTGAAAATTGTGCCTGAAGTGGGGCCAGCAGGGATCAGTACAGTAAATACACATCTTTAGAGTAGAGGGGCTCTGCCATTCTTCTTAGTTATCATCAGAAGCAGCATTTAAAAGCCATGAGTTTAATTTTCAACACAAACAGAGGTGAGTTCGGTCTGCAGACACCTGCAGATAAGGAGCTGGGTTTTTCTCCAGAGGTACTGGGCACACCGAGGTTAATGTGATTATGTCCATGACAGATATAATTGCATTATTGCCACCCATCTGGCCCTCCCTCAATTCAGAAGTGATTTTATATTCGCCATGCACTGCAGCACTGAAATACAAGGGCACCAGAGATGCCATAAATCACTGCATGACGTGTGCTGCCAGGGCCACCTCCCGAGCCAGACACTGCTGCGCGTTCTCACCGCACTGTGCAAGGTGCTTCAGTACCAGCATGCCAGGAGATTCCTCCAGGCTCTGAACCAACAGTCCCCAGCCTTTTCCTGCACAGTTACCTGGGATGGGGGTTCTGCTCCAGCACCGGCATCCAAAGCCCCTCGCTATTAGGTGCTCTTTAATAGCACCCTGCTATTGAACACAGGAACATTTCCATGTAGAGCACTGACAGTGGCTGCAGTTTCAGCTGCTCTCCCAGTCCCACCTCTCTTCTAACCTGTGCTTGTCTTCCCATCAGTATGAATTCAAAGCCAAGAACATTAAGAAGAAGAAGGTGAGCATCATTGTGTCTGTGGATGGCGTGAAGGTGATCCTGCGCAAGAAGCAGAAGGTGAGGCTCCTCCTGCCCAGCCCTGGCATTGGCTTTGGCCTTGTCTGAGTCGCATCACTGCTCAGCACAGTCAGGCTGCTAACCAAAACCAGCCTTTTTTTAACAAACACCCAGAATTTTCAACTGAAAAAGCCTCAATTTTTCACCCACACACACACATAAAAAATGATAACAAAATCTCACTGAAGAAAGGTGAGGAAATTACACTGTGGGAGGATGATTTCTACCAAAAAATGTAAGGCTTTCAGGAAATGCAGTTTCTTTTCCTCGTTAACTAGCAGGCTTTCTCAGCTGTGCAGCCCCACGCCTGCTCACACTGTGCAGAGCCCACAGCTGCCCCCGCTCCTCAAGCTCTCACTCAGAGCCCTGCCCCACAAAACGAGTTAATCCTCTGCATATTTGATGCTATAAATTAATCTTTAGGACAGCTTTCAGCCCTGGAGGCTATGATCAGATGACCAGATATGATAAATGATCAAAGAAGTCTTTTTCCATCCAAGATACCGACTGAACAGCCACTGCTAATGCAGTCGGGCTATAGCCCTGCCCTTGGCTGGGGACAGATGTGCCTTTTTCCATGGTTCCTGCCCATGGGAGTGGTGGAGTTTGGGTCTCTGTGATCCGCAGTAATTGTGCTTCTGCTATGTGCTTGCAGCGAAAGGAGTGGACGTGGGATGAGAGCAAGATGGTGGTGATGCACGATCCTGTGTACAGGTATGTGCCAGGGCTTTGCACACCCAGATCTGGATCACTCATCTGGATCAGACGCTTTGAATCAGATGTATCCTGCTTGCTTTCCAAACCCCATGAGAAAAATGATTGAGGTCACAAAATTACTGCTGGTGGGAATCTTCCATACATTTCTGCCAGCAGAGAGACTGACTGAGCTGGCTTTGAAGCTGGCTCTGCGTCAAGCAGAGGTCATGCTGAATGACCTCCAGAGGTACCTTCTACCCAAACTGCTCTCTGATTCAAACGCAGAGGACACACAGGCTTCCTTGGTCTGCCTGTGACGCATGGCTCGCTGGATGCTGTGAGCCTCTAAAGAAGGGCCTGATGCTAAGGCGTGACTTCTCAAAGGGAATAGCTTGTACAGGATGCAGTAGGATAGCACTGACTTTCCATAGCACGTGCTATGGGATCTCTGGGTATTTTGGAGATGAGAAGTTTCATCCCGAGGCATCCTCTGCCCCTCTGCTTGGTGACAACGGTAGGCAAACCAGCAGGACTCTGTCCTGGGTCTTAGCAAGCAGAGGAGCCCATGAATTCTGTTACTTCTTACACATGTTTAACTCCTCCTGTCCCTCCCCCAGAATCTTCTATGTGTCTCACGACTCACAAGACCTGAAAATATTCAGTTACATCGCTAGGGACGGTGCCAACAACTCCTTCAGGTGCAACGTCTTCAAATCCAAGAAGAAGGTGGGGTGTTCCACACTCATGCCCAGGCCCTGGGGGGGCACCGGGAGGTGGTGGGGCCGCCCTGGGACCCCAGCGCAGGGCTGACGGTGCGTGTGCTCTGCAGAGCCAGGCCATGCGTGTGGTGCGCACGGTGGGCCAGGCCTTCGAGGTGTGCCACAAGCTGAGCCTGCAGCACGCCCTGCAGAACGCTGACGGCCAGGCGGACGGTGCCAGCGACAAGTCGGCGGAGGAGCAGCCATCTGAAGGTGACATTCCGTGGGGTCTGGGCAGTGGCGGCAGCAGAGGTGCGTCGGGGTGAGGGAGGCTGCAGTGATGTGTCCTCATGGGACAGCTGCAGCGATGGCGAGATCTTCGTGTCCCGTTGGCTTGGGGGCCTGGCTGATCCGGCACCTTCCCAACCTGAGCCCCATGGAGGCTAAATCAAGCGTTGGCCATTCTCCCCAGGCTGTCATGTCAGCCATGCTCTGAGCTCTGGCTGGCAGCCTTGGTCCTGCAGTGGAGGGGCTTTGGTTCATTTTTCCATTTCATTTTAAGTGCACCAGATAAAGGGCTCCAAGATCACAGATGTGGACGAGGTTGGCCTTGACTCTGATGGCATCTGTGTATCCGAGAGGGGAGCAGGAGAGCTGCCCACTGCCAGGGGTGAGCTGAGCACACTGAAACCTGGACAAGGCTCCAAGGACAAGAACTGCCAGGTAAGGGCCAGGAGGGGGAGTCACCACTGCTGTCCCTTTACTCACAGCTATAGGGAGAACTCCCAATTTCCCGGTGCCCTGCTCTGGCTGTCCCCAACCCCGCAACAGCACCACTTGACCAGAACCCTGCTCCATGCCACACAGGTGGCTGGACAGGTAACAGGTGGAGTGGAAGCAGCATCCCTGCTGAGGGGCATTTTCATGCTGTGCAGGCAGGTGTCTAGTCTAGTCTGCATCAGTCCTTGGCCATGCTCCAGCAGCAGCCACAGCTCACTGCTTCCCCCCACCAGCAACATCTCTCGGGGCAGCCCCTGCTGCAAAGGGGCTAAGGGCGTGCTTGGTGCTGGCTGTGGACACGCCGTAATGAATAGTTGCTCTGCAGAGCTGTTTGAGGGAGGGTTTCCTGGCTGCCTTAATGGCATTATTTCATTTTACACAATTGTATCGCTTGCGGGGCCTGGCTGCAAGCAGCTGCAATGAAATGCATTCAGTTGGATTTATTTTCTTGGCTCAGGAGGCAGGGCTTCACTGTGCCTTTCCGTTTAGACGCAGATGCGCTGCTGACCTGGCTTCATACAGTGCCAGGGCTGTGGGGGCAGCTGTGATCCCTGGGTCACTGCATGGGGCCCCATCAAACACCCGGGGAGCCACTGTCTGAACAACCCCAGCATGAGCTGAGCCATCTTCTCACCATGTCTTTGTCTCTGCGCCAGGACTCCGAGAGCTGCTCCCTGTACCCGGCCGGCTCACAGCAGCTGCTCAGCCCGGGCAGCCCCTGCTCTTCAGCCTCCATCACCCCACTGGCCTCCCAGCACTGCCTTCAGCTGCTCCAGCAGCAGCTCCTCCAGCAGCAGCAGCAGACACAGGTGGCAGTGGCTCAGGTACACATCCCACCTTCCCTTGGGCAGCACCAGCCCTGTTCCTCTCCCTGTAGAGCCTGGGTAAAGGGGCGTCGTGCGGCGATGGCCCTACAAACCAGGGACACTCCCGTCGTGGCGTGGGGACCAACTCCCCTCCCGCCCCACCCACCGCTGCCCCTCCCGCGGCCCCAATCCCCCGCCTCGGTCGGAGCGCCGCGCGGCCGCCAGGGGGCGCCAAAGCGCCGCGCAGCGCCGCGGGACAGAGGGCAGCTGGGGCTGCTCCGCGGGTGCCGGGGGAGAACCGGGGGCACCGGGGGAGGCTCCGGCGGCGCCGGCCCCGCAGCCCCGTCCCGCCCGCAGGTGCAGCTGCTGAAGGACCAGCTGGCGGCAGAGACGGCGGCGCGCATCGAGGCGCAGGCCCGGGTGCGGCAGCTGCTGCTGACCAACCGCGACCTGCTGCAGCACGTCTCGCTGCTGGTGCGGCAGCTGAAGGCGCTGGAGAGTCGGGCGCAGCGGCGGCAGCCGGGTGAGCGAGCGCGGGGAGCGGGCACCGGGCACCGGGCGCCGGCAGCCCCGGGGCCGCCCGCGGCTCCTCACCGCCCCTCGTCTTTCTGTGCGCCCGCAGTTGACCGTTCGCTGCAGAACCTGTCCCTGGCGCAGTCGCTGTCGCTCAACCTCAAGAACCACTACAGCCTGGACTTCGCCCTGCCCTCCACCTCCACCCCCGCCAGCGTCCTGGGCAGTCCCGTGGCTCCCCGCTCGCCTTCGGCGCTGGGCGCCGGGGATTCCTACCTCAACCTGGTCGGCCTGGAGGGGGCCGGGCCCTGCTTCGGCAGCAAGGACGGGGCCGAGGGCCCGGCGGGGCACGAGGGGCTCAGCCGGCGCGTGGAGGGCTCCGAGGTCAGCGACTTGGCGCTGCTCAGCGGGAGCGGCCGGCAGAAGGCGGAGGACGCGGACAGAGGGGACGAGGACAGGTGGGGCTCCGCGGCCGATGCAGCAGCCGAAGCGGGGCGCCCTGCCCCTGTCAGCGCTAATCCAAAGCGTAGCACCGTGCCAGCTAACGTGTAGAAAATGAACCTTACGCCGGCCCCAAGCGGCACAGCAGCACCGGCCAGAGCAGCGCTTGCAGCTGCTGGGGTATGGGAGGGAGAGCTGTGTCCTTGGCAGAGGACAGCTCAGGTTGGGGACGGGCAGAGGAATCTCAGGAGAGCAGAGCCCGGGGTGGGATTCACCGTGTGCACACATGGGAACAGGGATGGGGGATGCTGTCTGTCCTGCTCCTGTTCCCTGGAGCAACTCAGCCAGTGCTGCATCCCTTGCATGCCCCAGCTTCAACATACACAACAGTGGGTTGACTGAAGACACCCAAAGATGCATCTGGCTTTTGGAGAGCCCAGGGCAGCTGGACCGAGCCCTGTGTGCAGGTAGGTAAATCCTTGCCCATCACCTCCTCTTTGCTCTTGCTTCCCAGGCGGCAGCAGCCCATTCCCAAGCTCAACCCACCGCCACCCATCCTACGCAAGAGGTCGAGCAAGACCTCCCCGAGCCTAGAAGTGGACATTAAGCCTGAGAGTACTGCCCACGTGAGCCTCCCCAGCCCCAGTGTGTCTGGCCTCACCAGCATCACTGCCACCTCCCTCACCCTCCTGGACCCTGAGGCAAGGACTCCTGCACGGAGCGCTGCTGCCAACGCAGAGCCCCTCTCTGTTGGGACCTACCAACATGTTCTGAGCAAGGACAGGTCTGGAGAGAATGGGCACACATCCCCTCCATGCAGCATCCGTGATCCCACAGCCAGTGATGCCCTGAGCAAGGACTTGGCCTCACTGCTGAGCCCCACGGACAGCACACTGCCGTTCTCCCCTGCAGATGACACCTGTTTGCACATCAGCTTCTCAGAAGATGAGCTGCTGGAGCCGGAGCTGGACACTACTGTGGGGCCCAGCAGGGTCCCTTCTTAGTCGGACACAGCACTGGCAGCCGGCTGACAGGCAGTCCCTTTCCACATCGCTCCCCCTGCACACTGGGGTTACAGGGTCCCTGCACCCTGCCTGGGTCAGGTTCCTTCACTGTCCCTGCTCCATGCATCAGCTCCTGCCACGTGTGGGCTGCAGCAGAGAGTGCAACCCGGTCAGCCCCTGTCCTGTTCTGCACCAGTTCGTGCTGTCTTCCTGCTTTGCCCAGCCCTTTTGTGTTCTGTCCTTCCCTTGGTCAGACATGCCAAGTGGGTCTTTGTCCCAGGGAGCTCTCACTTCTGCTGCCTGGCAGAAGCACAGATCCCACTCATTACCACATCCCTGGCTGCTGCAGACAGCCCCAGCTCCACATCCTTCCCACTGCATCCCCCAGCCCCGCTGTGGTGGGGTGGCCTCGGGAGGGAGAGATGCAGACACCTCACTGCCTTGAGACCGGTCCTGTTTTGGAGACAGCAGCTTCACCGCCCCACTGCTGTGTCCCTGTGCAGCAATGCCACCACTGCCTCCCTCCAAAGGTGCCTTTCCCTATGCTGGGCCACTTACTGTCCACACAGACTGGGGTTGCCCTGCGAGAGGCTGGTATGGGGTGACTGCCCACAGGGGAGAGTCGGGAGCCCCATGCCACAGCAGGTGCTCCGCATATTTTGGGGTGGCAGAGGCAGCTGCTCCATGCACACCTCTCTGAGCACTTTGGGGCTGCTCTGTCATGTTGGGGTGTTATGAAATGGTTCAGTGTGAAGTTGGAAGCATGAATGTCTGGGGTTCAGTTTGCAGATGGAAGGTTTAAGGAAGAAACCCAGCCCTGTGGGGAGAGCCAAGGCAATACTTGGTGCTGCCACACAGCCCTCATCAGCACAGGCTGGAGCGGGTTCTGGGGAGGGACCCTGGGAGGTGATCCTCCACTCACTGTTTGCAAGAGGAGGTTTGGGAATGTGCTGGAGGCTCGAGTTGGGGAAGTGTCAGGAGATGGAGGCTCAGAGCAGCCGTTCTGCCCCAGTGCAGAGTGTGACAGGACCTCAACAGCACAGCACTGTGGGGCCCAGGGCTGACCAGGAGCCGATGGGAGCTGATGACAGAGGGCCCGTGGCACCACCAGCACTGCTGAGGACACATGATGGGAGCTGTGGATTTGTAAAGCTGTGGTTGGGCCGCGTGTTAGTGTGCTAGAGACAGATTGACCACTCCTTTAGGAAATAAAGTACACTGCAGTTTGGTAACTGAGTTTTAAAGAAAATAAATGCCTCGAATTTGCAGAGCTGGTGCCATGTTCTCTGCCCCATTCACCGGGAGCATCTCATCCCCCAGCCCCAGTACTCCTAGGCAGTTTGGTGCTGCAGTTTTCCCAGTTAAGTGACATCCCACCCAGGAGTCAAGGCAGCTGCAGCCCCATCCCTGGCCCACTCCCCTCAGGGAGGGTCCCTGTATCCCCCTACTGTCACAGCCACAGTGCAACTGTGAGTCCCAGCTGCTCCCCCTCACAGTGCCAAGAGGTCTCATGTCACCACACACTGCCACGTGGGTGCCACGTTCCTCACCAGTGACGGGGACCATTTCCAAAGCATCCCCTGCCAGCACACAGCACCAACACAGCCCCACAGCCCCCAACTGCAGCCCGCCCTAAGAGGTCTGGGCTCTGGGATGGGACAGGGCAGCCCCCAGTGCACACACTGCCCTTTTTCATTCCCCAGTTTCTGCTCCCAAACCAAACTCTGGCCCACAAATCAAGCTCAGCCTGGGCACGCAGGGAAGGAGGGCTCCAGGGGGTGGGATCAAGGTGGGGACAGGAACCTGCAGCACCACATCCCTGGTCCTGCAAACCTGGACGGGCTGCATCCTCCAGCAGAAGAGGCCAGAGGTGCCCTTCCCAGGGGATGGAAGCAAGCAGCCATCTGCCTGGGGGGGCATGTCCAGCTCCATGCTTATTGTGCTTCCTGCATGGGAAGAAAGTTTTTCCTCTGCTGTCTGGTAAGCTGCTAGCAATCATCAGGCAGGCAGGTGGTAAAGATTCATATCCATCAAACAATGCTATTTAGTTTGTAACCTGTGACTAAATCTGGTGTTAGCTTTAATTTCAGAGTCTGCTTTAGGGCTCGCTTGTTAATCTCTATGCAAAGCAGATGAAATGAATATGCAGCATTTTGGATGTAATTGTACGGCTTCAATTCAGCACTATAATTTTCCAAACAGGATCTTGCAATCAAGCTTCTATTCATTAGTGTATAAACAATTTAGTTTCTCAGCTCTCCAGTATGCCAATCATTTCAATGGAGTGAGCATCTCTGACAAAAAGAGAAGGAAAGTTTCCTTTGTGTAACAGAGGTAAAAGTTGCTCCATACTCAGGCAATTCCTGCCTGGCAGCCCCTGGTCGGTTCTGAAGGCATCCGGGGCCCCTCAGCACGGAACGCTGCCCATGGGCAGCACCACCACATTCCAATGTCAGCACCTCCCCACCAACGCAGCCCCAGCCACGGGTGGTTCTACCAACGGGACCCCAGAGGTGAGCATGGACCCTCGGAACACGGCAGGTGGCACCGTGGGCTGTCCCCACTGCACAACCAACGTGCCCGGCCCGTGTCCCTGGGAGGCGAGGTGGGACCAGAGCCTCAACAAAGGGAAGCGCCATCGGCAGAGCCACTCCGCACAGGCTCCGTTTCCAAATGAATATCGACAGCGCTAATTACAGGCCGCCATGCAGACAGCTTATTAGCTTGTCACAAAAAGACGGTATTGAACTCAAAGCCCGCGGTATTCACGAAGCGCAGCAAGACGCTCCCCAGACAGCACAGCGAACCAGGCAAGTGAACAACCTCCAGCAAAACTAATTACTTCCTGATTGTCTACGGCCACCCACTGGGTATAATAGTATAGACTAAATTTGGCATATACATAACTAAGCACTCGGCACCAATTTGGCATACAATAATCATCCTCTGTGTTGCATAATTAAAATCTGATCATTTGGAATAATCATTTCATATTCCCGATGCTGGGTGAGGACTGCACGGTGCGGCGCAGGAGGCGCAGGATGGATCATGCGGTGCTGCCCAGCCCTTGGGCGCCGCATGGCCTGGGCTGCAGGGCCACCCCACGCAGACCCCCCCCGCTCCACCCAGGACCATCGGTGCCCATGGCCGGCACACAGCGTGCTGACCTCCCGCAGGCAGGCTGCTGACCCCACGCCTGTCCGGCCCCATTGTCATCGCACGTCTGCTAAAGGCGTTTGGAAAGACAGGGGCAATAAAAAAATAAAATAAAACAGAACGTGTGTGTCTAATCCATTAACTTCCCCTTGTGGGCTCCCCGGGGATGCGGCGAGGAGGAGAAAGAATATGTGGATATTGCACGCGCCCTGGCACTTTGTCCCCGGGCCAACCCTGCTGCTGACCGCTGCCACAGCTTGCGCTACCCCGGGCTCATAAATCAGCATGGGTGACAGCATTTCACAGCTCGCTTCCCAGCCAGGATATTGCCATTCCTGCTGATTACACAGCCAGAGCGCGGGGGAAGCTGCATCTCCCACTTCCAGGAAGGGAGGCTCCGCAAGGAAAATGCATTGATAAAAAGAAGAACGAAATCAGCTTTGTTCACGTTGCGAATCTCCCATTGTTCCTGCTGTGACCGTCAGCCATCGCTGGAGAAAGTATTTCCTCAGCAATAAATCTCCTGGGCTCCTCGGCAGCCTTCGCCTTGGCACCAGACCCTCCTTGTGTTGTTTTGCAAGAAAAAAAGTTGCTTCTGACACTACACCAGCTCCACATGGGAGCCCTGGCCACAGGACTGACCCTGCACTGACTTCTCAGCTGGTTTTGGTGATTGAGGGCAGGCAGCTGGAGCAGCACCCTGGGAGGAATGTGGGGCATTTCAAGGTGTGAGCTCAGCCCCAAGACTGGTTTCAGGAGAAAAGTGCCAGGATGTTATCTTAGGGGTCCCTGCCCATGTCCACAGCCGGCACCACAGCAGGACATGCCGGTCCCTGGGCCCTCACTTGTCACTTTCCCTCGCAGCAGACCACGGCTTCTGCCACGCATGTGCCCCTGGCCAGCACATGGCAGATGGTGCAAGCCAGGGAGCGCACATCCGACTACGGCCACACTAATCCCAGTGCCAAAACGCAGAGCTGGCTCCTGCCAAGAGCTTGAAATACAGGAGTCAGGCTAACAGTTGTACAAGAAAAATAGATCAAGTTTCCAAGAAAATACAGGCAAGCTGATCTGATTTTCATCAGCATCTTCAGCTGCCTTTCGGGAAGCCCCAGCCCTCTCCTCATTCCTGCTCTCCGCTTTACAAACCACTTAATTCATTGTTGCTTTGGAAACCCTCACAAAGACCCTCTGCATCCCCCAAAATAACGAGCAACAGATGCTGCTTTGACCTCAGCAACTTCCTGGAAACATACATTTGTCAAAATAAAAATAAAAAGATTAATGTGAGGAAGGCTCTTAAATTATAAGAAAATAGCAGACATGAGAGCCTGGCCGCGCACGCCTGTCATTTGTAACGGCCACAGAGCGCCTGGGCAGGCGGTGGAACCTGGGGTCCCCCCATCCTTTGGGATCCCCCCAGCTCTGCTGTCCCCCAGAGCCAGGAGCAGTGCAGGCAGCAGGGCTGTCAGCCTGGAGCTTTTGGGTTAAGGTGCTCGAAAGTCCACAGGCTTCACTCCTTCACTCACCCTCCAGCTGTGACCACCCAGCAAACCCTAGGGCTCACAGAGGCACAAGCAAATACCTGTGGGTGGGTGGAAGCCCCTTTGTCTTGGGGCTCACAGCAGCCATGTGAGTAAGCAATGCAACACGACACAATACAACGCAACAGGGGCACTCACCAGCACCTGTAGCAGGCAAGGCAGTTCTGCGGGTTCCAAACAAGCGGAGCCCCTTTTCCCTCTCAGTTTTATAGGATCAGCCAGCAATGAGCTGTGGGGCTGGGTCACCTGATTGCTTGGTGCACCTGCGTGCAGGTTGGCACACAGGGGCTCCCAGCTTTGTGCTGCTGTGCAGCAGCATGTTGCCTGAGGTTTGTCACTTTCTCAGGGTTCTTTCTGCCCTGAGGACCTAAGAAGTACTCAAGTCAATAGCAAGGGGCTGTGGCCCCATGGGAAAATACTGTGGCATGGTGGCACAAGGTGAGAACAGCCCAGCTGCTCTGTGCCAGCCTCATGGGGTGCTGGGTGCTGTTGTGCTGTGAATGCAAATCCTGACCTGGGCTGGGGACTCTGCCTTCCCCCACCCCAGTGTAATGCCTCCAGTAGCTATGGTAACTACTATATACATTTACATATTCTTCCAGTTAATCACAGGGACATCCACAGCAACTGTCTTTGCCAGTGGTTGTTTTCGTTCTTCTGAACGTAGGCTGGAGCATTACCCAGCTACAGCCCTTCTCCACAACAACAAATCCTCCACATTACCCCTTCCCCACAGGCCCCACACGGCTGCAGCCCCCGGCCCCACACCCCCAAGTCACTCAGCACTGGCGCTGCATGTCCCACAGTGTTACCATTGCAGCCTCTCCCCCCAACCCCAGGGGAGGCACAGGGGCCTGCCCAACTCTCCACCTGTGCCCTCAGCGAGGGACAACGAGCTGGCAGCCCCCATAGGCTGCAAACCCCCCCCCATCCCCTTCCCCCCCCCATCTTTTTGCTTACCTGAGGCCAAAAGCAGTTACAGAAGCCAGCAGATGCTGTTGCACTGTGACCTGCAGCCTCTTTCCTGCAGCTTGCAGTGCTGTCATGGCAGGGCCGCATTCTCAGCAGCCCATCCAGGGGCTGTCTCAGAAAGGCCTTCCCAGGCATTAAGAAGCACCAAGAACTCCCCGGTGAGCCATGGGTGCCAGCAGGTGTGTGTGGGCACTGCCAGCCAGCTCCCAATGGCAGTACCAGAGGCCACCTGGGCTGACGAGGGCAGGCCCTGCACGGCGCTCCAGGCTGCGCTCAGGGCTGTGCGTGGAGGGCGCCGCCTCAGCCCAGCCGCCATTTTCTCTCAGCGTTTCTCTCACCCAGGGTTTGCCACTTTTTCCCTTTACACGTTACAGCTGGTGGCACCTTGGCCACAGAAGAGTTCATTTGCTGAGTTACGAGGAGGAAAGCCACCAGAGCAAACTGTCCTGATGAATGTTGGCACTGTAGGGAGCACAGCACAGAGCTGTGCGGGGCCACGAGCAGCAGGGCTGCTCCCACACGGCTGAGGGACAGCAGGCAGCCCGGCCCCGGGGTGCTGCAGGGCACTGCAATGCTATGCGTGCTCACAGCAGCCCTCCCCAGCCCTGCTCCATCACCATTGCAGACCCCCTGGTTTCCTCTGCCCTTTCCACCGAACCAACCCACAGAAAGTTTTATAAACTTGAGGAAACGCGAGTCAAAGCAGCAGGAGTCCAGCGCTGAGCCAAAGCGTGACCTCAATAACCTCCCCATTTTGTCCAGCCTGAGACCTCGTTATTATCTGTCAGCATGTGCTGAGTCTCCTCCTTCAGGGCCACACCAGTCCCTTCCGGAGGCCCCTCCTCAGCCTGTGCTCCTGAGCCCTGTGTTATCTCTGCTGCTTCCAGCCCTGCTTCCCCTGGTGGGCGATGCCAGGGCAGGGCCCAGTGCCTGCAGAGGGGACGTGGGGACAGCAGCGGCACCAGCACCGAGGGGCACAGCCATGCTGGAAGAAGCAGCAAGGTGCAGCAGTGCAGGGGCTGGGGCACAACGGAGCACAATTTGCTGCCTGAAGTACCGACCTGTCTGGCCAACAGCAAGGCAGTAACAAGCTGGGAGTGTTTGGTGCAAAGGAAGGAAATGGAAGAATTAAATCCACAGAATTTCCCTGCTTTTGTTCTCCCTCCCGCCTCCGCTCTCCTCCTTGGCCGCTGGTTCTTCTTGCGTAGGGCTCAGTCCTACCCAAGCGAGCTGGAAACGGGGTCCATCAGCTGAAAGCAATTTACTTTGAAATCCAGCTGCCAGATTTTCCTTCATTTGTTTACTTTAAAATGCTTTTTTAAAAGCCAAAGTACACAAGGCAGCCAAATTGCTGACATGTGTGCCGGGCCGGTACCCTGCAAACGCTGCATTCTTTCATGTCCTCCTGGGCTCAAATCCACTCATGTTTATTTAAAATACGTAGAACACTTCAGCACTATTAAGGACCATGTTCTATAGTAAATGGAAAAAGATTTCCTCACAGGCCAGGAGGAGAGGGAAAGAATCACTTCAATTCAGTTTTGTTCTGCAGCACTCTGCCCAGCCACCCACAGCTCACCATTGCACTCAGCCTGGCGCCAGCACCCAGCAGCACCAGGGCCGTGGCAGCCACCATCATCCAAAGCACCATGCACTTGGAGTGCCTGGGCTTGAGCCTTCCCCCAGGGATGCATTGGGCAGCAGCGCCTGAAAAAAGCCAGGGCTGGAGGTTCTCTGCTGCTCCTGAGCATCTCAAGCATCCTGATGCACCAGGAGGTGGAACAGGCAGAGAACAGGCCAGAGCCACTTGGTTTATTACAGACGGCACAGAGCACCTCTCTATATGTGACAAAGATGCTGGCACAGAGAGCAAGTATTTTTAAGGACAATAACAGGAAAAAGGAGGTAAATGTAGAAGTAAATAATCAAAATTAGAACCTTAAAGCACATTCATAATGCAAATATTTAGGGAAGGAAGGAGTGTGGGATGGGAGTTTTCTACTAAGGCTCCCTAAGCTATTCGTCTATGGTTGACAGGGCCTGAATTCCACAGGGTAATGTAAGGATGTACATCAGAAAATGAAAATGTCAACATACAGCAAATAAATCCTCCAGGCTGTTGTCACTGCTCAAGCACAAATAAGACAGAATAGCAGCAAACATGAAAAGAAGAAAGGAAGACTTACATTTCTAGTTCAGTGATCTGCTACCACCACCAGAGATGGACAGTTGTGTCGTGAGTGTGCTAGCACACCTCTGGCAGACGTTCCTAAAAGAAAATGCTACTGACGCAGCCAGAATTGGTCTGTTCTGTTTTGCAGCACGAAATACAAGAAAGCAGAAACCTCCACTTATTAACTGTTAATAATTTAGAGTACAGCACCTTCATAGTTTTATAGTAATTAGCCAGACTAGTAAATCTTCAAAAGGATTTCTCCAGCGGAATTCCCAGACTATAATTATGTCATGCCCTTAACACAACTGGTTTCACTCATGGTTGGAAGAAACAAAGGCACTAAGCAAGTGATGATGGGGAGCAGAAAAGGGTTTGCAAGGACAAGCACTGAGCACTGGTACTACACATGCCCTGGGGACTTCCACTTCTGCAAAATAATTCCTCTGGTTCCTGGGCTCCCTGCACACATTCCCACATATTACACCACTGCAAGAACTGTTCAGATCTGAAAGCTGGCTTTTACCCTTACAAACACTGTAAGATAGAGATCCGCACTGTTCAGCACAGGGAAACACTCTTCCAGGACTGCTCAAAATGCACTCTGTGCTCAGGGTACCACTTCTCACCTCCAGTTTCTCTAACAGGGACATCTCCGTTCCCTGCCAGTGTGGGCAGCACCTGCAGAGCTAAGAGGTTTATCAGTTGCAGGGCTAAGCGAGGAGGGTAGAGCTGTGCAGACCCTTTTGCTAGCTCTGGGGAAGGAGAGCAGAGCAGGGTTTGTGCCTGTCCTGGCCAAACGCAACTTTGCTCAATACCCCTGCAAGGCACTTTACAAGGACAAAGATGGTAAACAAGCAGAGAGCTCTGTGCCAGGTGGAACCACCCAGAGCAGAGAGGGAAGGGACGTGCCGTGCCCTAAGGCCACACAGGAGACAGCAGCAGGCAGGAGGGGCAGCTGGGCTGCCTGTCCCCTGTGCAGGGCTCTGCCCTCCAGCCCAAACTGCTCCCAGATCGTTCCGTTCTTTCCCCTTTGCAGCACACTGGTGTAAAAGCAGAAACAAACACAAGAGCCTGTAACAATAAAAGAGCACAATAACTGATAGTAAAGACTTGGCAGCCGTAGGGAGCCAAAAGCTTCTTGGAGGGGGTTGGATGGAAGCTGAGTTTCCCTCCCTGCTTGTATTGTATTTCTTTCCTCTGCCAAAATGTGCTTCCTGAGTCTTGGGCAGAGCTCTCTGCTGCTGACCCTCACCTTCCTCTGTTTAGCCTGGAGCGCAGGCTTGCCACGAGCGCCTGAGGCCGCGCCTGGGGACAGGCAGAGCCTCCCGCTGCGTGCACATGGCCAGGGTCAGGCCTGCTGTCAGCAGCTTCCTGGAAACGACAGCCAAGTTGGGCCACACCTGACTGTGTCCCGCAGGAGCCTGGTCTCTGCCTGGCTGCACGGCAGCCCAGAGAGCGGCTGGGGAGTGATTAGTTACTGTGGCTGATGCTGAAGGGCTCCGTCCCGTCCTTTTCTCTCAGACAAAGACAGGTCACGTTCCACTTGGCACAGCTGTAAGCAGGCAGCAAGAACAAAGCAGAGGTCAGACAGTGCTCTAATCAAAGAGGTAATTCTGACTCCATTTAAATTCTAGCCCCTGATCGCATGGAAGCAGAAGCTTGCACTACTACTCATAAAGAACTGAACCACCCTCATGGTGACTCATGGTCCTTAACAGAGCTGCCATGCTGATTTTACAAACGTTAGAGCAATGCCTCAGAGTCAGTGTTTTGTAAGCTTTAACCTACCAACTTGGGAGCAGACCCACAGCTTTTTTAGAAAGCTCCCCTTCCCCTGTATTTTATTTCCTGTCTTGGTGCCAGAATCAGAGCCAAAGCCAAGCTTAACAAAGCAACAGGCATGGCGATTTTTCCCAGTCCTCAATTCCACTGATGAGAAGGGAGAAATTAATTTAAACCCTATCAAAACAGAAAAAGCTGTTTGCTATTTTGTGCTGCAGAACAGTGTTAACAAAACACTTGCTTTATCCATTCGCATTTGCCAGTCCAGCCAAGAATACAAGAACACGCAGGTCTGAATCCTTTTGTTTGAGCATCTGCAATAGACAGATGCTGACAAACGTGATCTAAGCTATTTCCTAGGCAGTGAGGGCAGCAGGAACAAGGAGATGCCTGGGATGCAGGCAAGATAGAAAGGCTTTTCTCCTATTAAGCGCTCTTCTTGTTTTGCTTTCAGTCCTCTTATTCCTGGATCCAGTCAGATAAAGCAACTCTTCACTTCCAGCAGTTTCTGCTTGTGTCCCAGCCCTGCAATAGCCTGGAGCAGCTCCCACACAGCCAGCAGGCTCAGAACACACAGCACTGCTGTCATCAAACAGACATCACACATAAGAGGAACCTGCACCAATGCACACGTTAGGCTTGCCAACACTTTTGCAAGACCATTTGCTAAGGTCACGTCTACCTCAAATAGAGCAAATGATGTGTTTTTACATGAAGTTAAATACTGCAGTCAATCTGCTCCCTGTGTTTGACTGTCACCACCACCAGCACTGGCCCAGCAGGTTCAGAACTGTGCACCATCCTGCTCTCTGCAGCACCAGGCTCACTCCTTCTCTGGATTCAGAGCAAATAAATCACACTGAGATTTCTCAACCTCTATCTACTTTGGCTGTCTTAATATCCTTAACTTGTATCAAACATAATTGACGCAATCACAACTTTTTCAACATCATTTTCCTTCCTCTTCTTGCTTCACACTCAATTCAGGAATGGGTTTTTCTTCTATGTGAAGAAAAAAAAAAGATAGTTGAAGCAATGCTTAAGTGAATTTTGTAACAAAAAGAATATTTAATCAAGTTACTATCAGCAATACTGAGCTAGCCTTAGGACTTCCATGATAACAAGATCTCCATACAAATACCCAAAGATCAGCTTGAAGCAGCCACAAGAGGGAGTCTTAAATCTCTTATTAATATCCAGATGGATTCTACTTTCAAAACATTTAGTGCAGGAGCAAGCCTTCAAAAAACAAAGTTACTGTGAACTCCCAGTTTGCTCTCTGCTTTCACAGAAATATCCTTACTCTGATGATGAAGATTCTTCAAAACCTTTGAAGCATTTTCTCTACTTATGAATGGGCAAAAGAGAAAATTCCTCAGCTATCATGGCTCCATTGTAGAAACAACAGAAGCCAGAGGAATAATACATGAAAGGCTTTTGTCCTAGCAAACCTCAAGCTCACAAATGTCTGAGAGGCTAGTTTAACCTAAATTGAATCCTAGAAGTCTGTTTGTTGTCTTTTTGTTTTAAAAAGAATGAGTGACACACAATAGAATTATTAAACAGGCAGGAGAGGTTATTAAAAATCAATTCCTTCCCACTGCTTTCTCAGATGGACAGTTTGGTGGCTGTAAGCCAAGAGGGTCTTATTGCTGCACTCCCCTCATTCCTGCTACCAAGACATCTCCAGCTCTTCCACCCTGGGAAAGGAGCAGAACCATGTGGAAGCAGGGATATCAAGCTGCCAGACATACCTTGCAGGGTGCTTTCCCTTTGGAACAATGTCGTGATGCTGGTGCCTCACAATAAGCACAACCCTCCCTTACAAAGACTAGAAATTGCACTAGGATTTTTCTCTTTCCATCCACGCTGAAAGGGACTGCTTTCTGCCCAATGCAGACCACGGCACGGGGCAGACTGCCATCACTTTGGCTTGAAGTTCTATTAATTTCACACACGATTAAAAGCTCTGGCAGAGCTTAGAGCCTACAGCATAACAAATAACACTTCTCACATTGCCAGTAAAATATCTGCATTGAATCTGCGTGCATTTGCTCTCCATCTGCCAAAAAAACGTCACGATACATTCCTCAAAAACAGTTTTATGGTCTTTACTCAATCTTGACATTCACTTGTTCTAAAGTTTCCAAAAAAACATTACAGCTCCAAAGGGACAATCTACATTTGAGTAAAGCCACACAACAACTCTCAACAGAAATAGCTACATGCAGGCACTGTCCAAAGCACCAAGAAACAGACCTCTGGCAAGACTTTTTGCAGAGATTCAGCCAAGAGATAAAATCCATGAACTAATTACCTCACAGAAGTTAATGGAAGAAGTGCCCACAGTGCAGCTGAATTGCACTTGACTTTACGATCACTTCATTATCCTCCTCTGCTGTACTCTTTGTGAATTCACCTTCCCACTCCTGCATGAAACTCAACTGGGAATCTAAGAAAGCAGTTAATTCTGACTTTTAAACAAGGCCAACACATAACTACGGGATCAACAGCCTGCAATCCAAAACATAGGAGATTCAGCTGGCAGGAGAGATGCTGAGACTTAAACTGTTGGGGTTACAGCTTAAATCTTTTTTCCCCCCACTTACAGTACTTCCCCCCCCGTACAGTGCTAGCCAAAGTAAGCATGGGATTTTTAAACACATCCCCCCCACCCACTTACCAACGTCATTCTTTTCAGAATGAATTTAACAGGGAAAAAAACACCTAAACCTCTAACTATGATCAGGGGCTGACTACAGGAACGTCCACTCAAAAGCAAGTGTTCAGTTCCAAAATGTTTCATACAATGTGCTGACAATTTAAAGCTATTACTTACTATGTTTTGCTAATATATAAAATATATTTTTGTAAGGTTGCCCAAGTAATAGAATGGGTCAACAAGATTAGATGCAATACATGTTAACATCACAGGAACATGCATCTTCTACTTGATGATACTACAGATCAATGCAATTAGACCTCAAACTTCCTCTAATTTCAGTCTCTGGGGAAAAGTTATTTTTCTTCAGTAATATATGGCTGCTCTGAAATAATGGCAGTCACCTGTAAGGAAAAACTGCAAAGGTTTAGACAAGTAGATGTTAAGACAGCATGATATGTACATTAAAATGCAAACATGTATGCCACAGCACCTGCCTTCTGAGTCTCAGTCTACATACCCAAATAGAAACCAGCAGGAATCCATCAGGCACACCATACACAAGCTATTTTTAGATAAAGCTTATATAATTTTTCCTCTAGCTCCGTGGATCCATGCTTCAGCTACAGACACATTAAGCTTAATCCTACCCCAAAGAAGGAGATATTAAATCTTCAGATCCCAATTTCACTGTTAGTCTACTCAAGGAGTAAAGTACTATTCAAGTGTTTGCTGTGGTTCAGACTACACAATTTGGCCCAGGTCAAACTGAACTGCACACAGCTTTATGAAGACAAGTCCATTTGTTTTTTTCTGACCTTTGTGATACGGTTCTTGGCATTGGAGGAGAAGAGCACAGGAAAGACTAGACTGATGAAATATAAGATTGGATACTGCAGAAAAGTTAGTTGGAGAAAGCTGCCATACTCCTCTACCAGAAAGAATCAGTGAGACAATGCTGCCTAAGCCCCATGCCAGGTCCTTCAGTCAGAAGATGAGGGACCTTCTTAAACCACTTAAGAGAACAAGGTCCTTTAGAAGACAGCCTTTCTTAAAGGAGTTGATTCACTGTGATTTTGTTGATGAAGTAGTTTGCATTCCCCACTAACAAAAATAAACAAAAGTAACCAACAAACCTGGCATGAGGTTTAAGTAGCTGGTAATGAGAAGGATCCTGTTATCGAGAGCAGTACTGACCTCACACCCACCAGAGCCACCAATTCAGACTAAAAGCTTGCTCCTAGACAAGTCCTGGGTAAAAATCTGCACAATTACTGGTTGCAAGATTGTACAGGAAGACATTAATGTCTTGTTAGGTTTCCAAGTTTACTCCATGCAAATGACAGGGTTCTCACACTGTTTTTTGATCACTTGAAGCAGCAAAGACGTAAACTATATTTATACACATCTCAGACATGGGCTGGCAGCCACCATCGAGCAACCATCACAGCTGGCATTAAGATGGCCTCCAGGACTGTAGGATATAGAGATCACAGAGCAAAGTGGAGATACTCACACATCATAGCAGCTAAGAAATACAGACATGTGTGTTTAAAGAAAGTCTGCTAAGTCACATAACTTTTTTTTTTTAATCTTTAATCATGAAAGTTAAAGTCATACTCAACATGTACTGGACAATTTACATTTGCAATCAATGTACCTTTGCATTTCAGTTATGGCACAGTCTGCCCACTTTACCACGTCCAGAAAAAAAGCCTACTGCCAAATGGAGAAGGCTTCAGCTCTCCTTCAACAGGCGGATTGGGCTCTGGCCTAGGTCTAGAATGATAGGCATTCTCAGGGATAGGTCGGTCTGTCTTCACTTTTGTGACCTATAAAGAAAAAGTAAAGAATTATGCAACTTCCTATGGTGTTTAACAGAAAAGTTAGGTTAAGGGAAGCACCAGCAGATCACGCTAAGGACGCAGCATGGATTGGATGAAAGACTCCTACCTCCAGTGCTAAAAAAAAAAAAAAAAAAAAAAAAAAAAAAAAAAAAAAAAGGTAGTGAAGGGCATTTTATACATAGCTATGTCACAGGCCCACAAACGTGCGAGCTTCGCTGCTAAAGCAAGGATCTCTGCATTAGATAAAAGTAAATTAGGTGGAGAGGTATGAGCAAAGTGCAGGTCTTCCAGGAACGCTAGAGAATGCTGAAAGAGTCTTGATTTCTGGTAAAGTCTGCAAGCTCCCAGTGTTGAGTTCATGTATCACCTTCTAAGATGGGAGAAAAGTTTGACACCAGGTCAAACAAATTGCACGTAGGAAGGAAAAGAGGAATCTGATTACCCAATCAAAAGGGCAGACAGTTACCTTAGAGAGCTGTCCCAGATCAGGTCTCACCCAGCCCAACTTCTCTAGCACACAGTTATCAAACACTGCCTGCTGCTTTCGGCATCGACGGAGCTCCTGCAAGTTGCTATAGTCAATGCATGTCCAGTACTCAGTAAATGGCTCTGCACAGTGTACCTTAATCTTCCTGTAAGAGATTGCAGAAAGAAAATCTTTGGCAAGTGGTGTAGTTAATATTTTCCTCTTACTCATTCAAACCTCAATTTCTGAATTCTCCTCATTGCAATTCCTCGTACCCACCTAAGGCTGTCAGAAGACAGTATCTGAAACACCGTTAAACAGAACCTAATGCCAGCATCACAGAAGTTTGCATCACTGTGGCTACAAGCAGGAATAGCAGCAACTTCACCAATATACGGAGGATGTTCTTGTGAAGTAGAAGGACGCAGCTCCCCCACGTGTGATGTTCCTTTGGTTAACTAACGTAGCATACAATATACAGTGTTCTAAGAACTCCCAGTTACTTTGATGTCTTCACCTCAGAAAGGAGGAAGGCTCTGATTACTGCCCACTACAAAAGTAGAGGACATGCTCCGAGCAGGCTAAGCCAGGCGCTGTACTGGCAGCCCAGGAACACAGCGCCGGCACTGACACATGCCCCCATCCATACTTCTGTCATAAGAACTCAATTCTGAAGCTAACAGAGTTATTACAGTAGTGTGCACGTGAAACAGGTGACAGTGCGGAATTTCAGCTTCTTTTCCAGATTTCATAACATACCTATAAGCAGCAAGGCACTCTGCAGCAGTGAGAAAGGACAAGGTCAACTTCAAGCAGGTAACACAGAAGGCACGACGCCCCCCGCTCAGCGCCACTGCCCGCCTCCAGGGCGGATTCAGCACCTCTGAGCACCCGCGCTCACCTGAAGAAGTCGAGCGCGCACTGGTTGACCTGCCGGCCCTCCCGCAAGCATTTCCGCGGGTCCTTCTCCTCCCAGCGGCACAGCATGAACTCCTTGTTGGGCCGGTCGCACTGCGAGCCGTAGTGGTGGGCCGCGGCCTTCAGCACGGCCGAGCTGACCGTCACCTGCAGCGGGACAAAGCGGCAATAGGAGCGGCCGCCTCAGCGGCGCCCGGCGAGGCCGAGGCCAGCCCAGCCCAGCCCAGCCCCTCCCTCACCTCCTGCACATCGAGCTCCTCCAGGGAGGGCACCTCCACGGTGCCGGGCATGGCGGCGCCGCTCTCCTTGAGCTCCCCTCAGCGCCCCGCCGACACTGCGCATGCGCCGCCGCTAGGAGGGCGGGACCGCGCGTGCGGCGGCGCGGCGGGGGGCGGAGCTCGGCTGCTCACCCGGGCGGCGGCGTTGCCATGGCGACCGCGCCGCGCCGCGCCGCCATGGAGGTGACGGGCAGCCGCTTCTGCGGCGACACCGAGCGCGGCAGGTGGGACCGGCGGGGGGAGTCGGGACGGCGCGGGGAGAGCGGTTCCGACCGCCCCTGTTCTCCCGCAGGATGGAGGGACGGGGCTCCTACACGCTGCCCACCGGCACCGAGTACCGCGGCGAGCTGCGGGACGGCGCGTTCCACGGGCGGGGCGAGCTGCTGTTCCCCGGCGGCGGCACCTTCCGCGCGGTGTGGCACCGCGGGCTGCCCGTGGAGGTAGGGCGGGCGGCACCGGGGGTCGCGGCCCGGGAGCCGCCGGCTCTCACCGGTCGCCCCGGGACGTGCCTCGCAGGGGAAGTTCACTTTTGCAGACGGCCTCGAATACGCGGCCGAAAGGTGGGATTACTGCGACGGCTACGACAGGAGGTTCTACAGCGAGATCCGCTCGGGGCTCAGAGCCGCAGGTAGCGACGTGCGGGGCCGCCCGGCACGAGGAGGCGGGGCCGGCCGAGGCCGTTAGTGCGCGTCCCGAGCGTGCGGCGGGGGGTGCGGCCTGGCGCAGCGCCGAGAGCCGAAGGGCGCGCGGTGTGGAGCCGCGGCTCGCGGGATTCGTCCCCGGCGCTGCCGTGCTCGGCTGGGGCCGCCGTGCCCTGCTGGCTGCGTGGCGGAGTCGCGGCACGGGGAGATGGGCGAGATCTTCTTACCCCGATCTTTCCGTGCATTTCTCCGTGTTCTCCGTCAGCAAAATTGTCAGAACGTTTTTATAAAACTCGTTGTCAAGCGACGATGTTGTTTTTGTGGCAAACGCCAAGGAGATGTAATATTTCTTAGTTATTTTGAGCGAAGTCACAAATGCAGGTGGGGGGGGGGGGGAAACAGCCAAAATAAAGCAAACCCTTTCTGGTTGTTGTTTCTAATTTAGGCATTTCTCAGCTTACCAATCTGGATCCTCCTCAAAAAATCCCAGCAGGATGTTACGACTGTGGTGATGGATTCTATAATCCTGAAACCAGAATTGTCACTGACTATGAGCTAAGATTTCTCAGAAATGCAGGTATGAGAACTTCTTTGGCACTGTAAACCCCAGTCATGCACTTGTAGCTTTTAGGACAGGTGGTTAAAGCAGAGACTTTCAAAAGCGCTTTGGTTCTGTTATCGCCAAGCTAAAATATTTCTTAAATCTTTATTCTTCTCAGCTATTTATGTATCCCCAGAGTGGTACTGGTCACGTTTTGTAAAATTACAGTGAAATAATTGTATTCCCACTTAGTAATTTAATCTCAGGGAAATCTTCAATCTCCTCCGTTATGATCGCAGGGAAAGGAATGGCAGTGAGGTGTGCAGCATTCCTCTGGACAGCTGGCAGGCTGTGTTGTGACCCAGCACAGGGCTTAAGCATCTGCTTGTCTTCAAGTGTGAGAGCAGCCCCTTTTATTTAAATGGGCTTTAGGGCTCATATGTGGCTAAATAGGAAACTGTCTTCTCACATTCTAGAGCTGTGTTTTGAGACAAATCTGAAAAGACTGGGTCTCATGGATCAGTCCCCAAATTAATAAACCTTGATGAAAATCACTTCTCATGAAGTCAAAAGGGAAGCATTACAAATAATATGCAAACAGAAGAACCCCCAACAGCTGACGCCAGGGTAACTCAAAAAGATAATCTGACCTGAAACAAGTGCTTTGTGTTCTGGTTATTTAAACTCTGTGTTTATCACCCTTTTCAGTACAGATATATATATATAAATTATTTTTTTATTTTTAAACAAAAATGCTTTTCAAAGGAACCACCCCCCTCTTTTTTTCTTTTCTTTTCCAAATGTCCAAATCACAAGACCTGGTGTTTCTAGAAGACAGAATGCTGCATTTTCAGCATGCCACAGTTGAACAATTTTGTTGCTTGGAAACTCCCTTTTTCAGAAATTTTACTATTTGTTGAAAAAAATTCTGCTCAGCTCTACTTTCAAGAGCTTTTGTGAGTGTGCACTATGATGTCGGAGGAGGGAAGTGAAGGGGGGAAGCTGAATGAATTGGAGATACCATCTGCTATAAAATATACCCTATGATACATGGCCTGTTTTATAAACGTTGAATAAAAACTGATCTAGATTATTACAAATGGCATTGATCCAAAATACTGGAATGCAGTGGGCCTACTGATGAGGAAGATAAGCAACATGCTTTCCAAAAACACAGGAACCTACACAGATTAGTACAGGAGGGAACGCCTTGGAATTCAATTTATTGTTTTTTAATCTGTTCTTTGAACTCATTGTCCTTGATGACAATTATCTCAAACCCTACGAATTATATCAATCAATATTCACTGCCCAGAGCGGCGCAGCGTGCGGTCGGACAGCATTGCTGGAGATGTGCTTTGTGTGACCATTCCCTGCAAAGCCGGGACACAAAGTTAACCTTGTTGATGCGAGTGTGAAGAAGGAATGTGTCATGTAGGCCAGACCCTTCCTCTTAAGAACATGAACACAATTGAAAAACCCAGCACTTGTTCAACATCAGAGGAACACTTTCTGCCCCAGGAGAGATGATTCAGGGCACAAGGCCACTGTAGTTAAAAAAAAAAAAACTAAAAAAGCCCAGCTGTAAGCAGAAGAAACTGAGGAAGAGGCTGGAATGACAGGGAACAGATCCAGAATTACTCCATTATAGGTTGGGCAGGAAGGAGCAGGAAAACCTCCAGGCTTCCAGCCAAGTCTTGAAAGCATCAAAAGCAGATGGTAGGAAGCATTCAGGAAGTTCTTACAACGGCTTGACAGGTTTACCAAAACGACACTATCTTCCTCAGGTCTGGAAGCAGGCATAAAGAATACTCCAGTTCTCACCTTTCACCCTGGCCCTATTATGAAGCAATTTCTGATTGTTTCTTGGCCGTTTGGGAAACAGAGCAAGGAAGCATACTGCCTTGGCACTGACTTTCCTGCCAAACTGGCAGCACCCAGCTATCATTCCAGAAGACTGGAAAAAAAATAGTCTCCATTTACAATTGCAGAGTTTGCTTCCACCACTTCTTTGTCAAGATGAGTGTTCGTAGAGTACCGTAGAGACTCCTATTAAATTTGGCAAGCTTTGCATTTCGCTAGCACGGAGGTCTGATCCTCATTTACTTAAAGAGCTCTTACTGTAAAGCAGAGCAAAGGCCCATCATGAAGATATAATCAGGCCCAGAGAACGAAATGACAGCAGCAGTTTTGTTATACTTTAGCAAAGTTTTCCAAATTCTCATTGCAGTCTTGCAGTTGTTACTCCATCCCCAAACCTCTGTTTCCTTGGGGATGCTCAAATTTCTCTTCATTCTTCATATGATCTTCAATCTTTTTTTTTCTCTAGTATTGCGAAGTACACAAAATTAGGCACATAAATAAGAATAATAATACTGGTTTGTAAGGAGATACACTGTTTGTTTTGAATAGGCACTGGGACAGGACTCCTGTTTCAGTCAGAGTATTCTTTTTTTTTTTTCCTCCCAGAAATTGGTCTCCTGGCACCTCTGTAAGAGGGTTTAGTCAACAGAAAGACAGGAGGATTTCCCAATTTTTCAGGGGGAAGTAGGAAATATATGATGTTATGTTCAATGCAAAGCAGGTTGGTAAAAGAAGAGAAATGATTCAAGTTTTAGGACCCCTGAATATTGGAGAGGCCCATCATTTTCAAAGAGAAAATACTGTCAGAAATAGAAATCTTGTTCTCCGGAGGGAAGCACGATAGGAGATCGCCTGGGTCACCTCTCTTCTGATGAAAAGCAAAGATACTTCTGATGAAAATTGCCCTGTTTCTCCTGCAGCTCTCCTGATGCTGCGTTAAATAGTATGAAACACACTTTTGCTCTTTGCAATATGAGAAAATTTGTGCTTCTACTTCTGCGTTCCATTTTCAGGTTAAATTAGTACGAGTGCAGTGCGTAGGGTGGCAGCTTTCTGCACTGCAGTCAGTATTACCTGAAACACGTGCATCTCTTTGTATGAGACCAAGAATAGGAAGACACAAAGCCTGCCTTTATTCTATAACTCAGTCAGGTCACTGAACTAACATGCATGTTACTAAGAGCAGGATTAGGCCCAAAAAGCCAAGGCGAGTGCCCACTAAGAGAAAAGGTTTTGGTGCTGCTGCAGTCCCAAGCCAGCCAGCAATCAGCCCAGGATTGCTAGAAGCCTGAACATCTCGTAGAAAGCAACAGGAAAAGACCTGCTGCTTGAGGAATCATTAAAAGTGGAAAAGATCAAGACTCAAGAATATTATTTCATTCTAGTTTTAACAAGGCTGGTTTTAGACCATCCAGTTTTCCTTGGTTTTGAGGCTGACCCAACTCCACAGGCAAGATTGAGGACACCTTGTAATTCTAAGCCTTAGTAATCATGGACTTAGAGTTACCTCCCACCATTAATGTGGGATGGAGGCCTGAAAGGATTTAAAAGCAATTTTTTCAGAAGTCAGCAGAGATGTTTTCACCCATATCAGGCTTATCCAGGTATGAAAGTCCACGAGATAAATCTGCTACATTTAGGCTTCTTTGACTGAAATCTGATGCGACCTGCGCCTGGTGCTGCCTGAGAAATGGAGACTTGTGTGAAGAACGTGGAACAGCCGTAACCCCTCAGTAATTGCACAGGACAATATTTCTGCACCTACCCTCATGCACCCCGAAGAGCACGCGCACGTCTGTGTGCCTTTCTCACAAACTACTGGAGAACTGGGCGCAGGGTGAGGACCTGGCAGTTTTTCAGGCCTGGAGTATTTCTGGAGGAAGACAGCAAGTGTAACTTTGAGTTGAGTGCAGCGCAGGGAAAAAAGGAAAAAAATAAAAATTAAAGAAAGACTGGAGTTGGGGATCACACATTGATGTTTCTTCGCTGTTCTTCTTTGAAATCACCACTCTGATGATGGAGGCAGTGGATGAGCGCTCTGATTCCAGGCTAGTCCCCAGTCATTGCCTAAGAATGTAGGAGCTGTTTTGGCAGATGCCCCTATTGCTAAGGAGAGGAAAGCCCCAGCAACACACACACAAGGGATACAGTATTTTTGTTCACATGAATTTAGCTTCCCATCGATTTAAATGTCTACTTACAACACAGGACCATTTAATCTTTTGTACATTTGTTTCTTTTTTATTTGACTTAAGACACTGAATTTAGATGAGGTTTGGTTCCTACATATTGAAACTCTTAAAAGCTCTTCAAATAATTGTTCTTTGGATACTTGTTAAGCTAAAGAAATCAGTTTTGATCGGCAGTAAAAGTTCATGCTATTTTAAGTGCAATGCTATAGCTATTTTCTGTTGTATATTTAATCATTTTGAATTATATGTCATGTAAAAGATTTTAGCTCTGGGGCATTTGCCAGATGGCTGATTCTGCATTTCACACAACAAAAGAAATAATGTTTGTGTAAAGCTCTTAAAAATAGTTGGTAATCAGTATATTCTACAACGAATAGGATCCAGACCTGTTTGAAGAAAAAAAAAAAGAAAAAAGCACACAAAAAAACAGCTTTTGCAGAAATTAATTTACAGAATTTGGTCTCTACCTCTGAGCTCTGAACAAAACAAATGAT
Source organism: Tetrao urogallus (assembly GCF_951394365.1). Lineage (NCBI taxonomy): Eukaryota > Metazoa > Chordata > Aves > Galliformes > Phasianidae > Tetrao > Tetrao urogallus. Next base: position 8,848,931 of record NC_136832.1, read on the forward strand.
GTCCATTATTTGCTGATTTTTTTTTTAACATCTGATAAGTTAACTGAATTGTAAATTTTATGTATTTTTATGTTAAATGGCAATTATTGCAATCCATTCATCTTTTTCCTTTGCTTTGGCTCACAAACTTATTTCTGAAAAAAGGAGTTTGTAAAATAGAGAGCCTATGCTACTCTCAATTTACAGCCATAGAGCATATGAATATGAGAAGCCTTTTGCCTTTCTTGCAACAACCAAAGCTCACATCCTTTCTGCATTCTCCCCTGACTACTGCTGACTCCTCTTTCTGGCCTCTTTTATTCAAATTCCTCCAAAATACCTTTGCAAAAGTATTTTGTCTCTCTGCCACAGAACTCAGCTTGCTTTCTTTACCCACAACACTGCACACAAGTCCATACACGTTCACCTTTTGGTCTTGTCTCCTCCATCTCCTGTATACCTTCTTCCCTTGCAGCTGGTCCCAGGGCAGTTTTGCTGCTCACACTGGTATAAATCCTCCATTCCCTAGTACATACTTTCCTGGCACATTCTCAATTCTGTGTTACCAAAAGTCTTGAAAGATATTATGCTGAGAGGCAGGTTAGAAATTTTGCTGCAGCTCTTTAACGTGGATGTCCAAGTCTCTTGTCTACCTATTGCTATTTTTACACAAGTAGCTTTTGTCCTGATGTGAGGGATGCAGACCAAGTAACGCTCAGTGCTCAACAAGTCGGTTGTTTATGGACCTAAACGTTAGGAGTGAGAGATTGTTTGAATACTGATGCAGAATGCATAGTTATTACGTCTTGCTCTGTATCAAAGTCTGTTCAGGTGATGGATGTGCTTGGAGACCACTCATCCATTTAACCAAGAATATATTTTTATATTAAATTTGGCTTAAGTGCTTTAGTATAAAACATACATAGATTAGACGTAAACCATATTGGTTCATGCTACAACCAGCAACGTAATACTAATAGTGGCATCATGGCACAAGTTACTACAGCAATTTCAGTAGCTGTAGCTTTTGCAGATGTACCATTCCTTGTGGTTTGCTGGTCTTAAAATACTTATCATTTTGGAAACCATGAAAGTTTCGGTTCCAAACAGTGGCATGCCAAGAAAAACAGCTTTGTTTGTGCGCTAGCCATCTGTTGTGAACCCGCTGGGCAGGTCTTTCACAAGTCCTATAGGCACTCACATTCAGCCATACCGCTCACGTGCAAACAAGTTTTACAAGAGATGGAAAGTTCATTTTTGGGCCATTTTGGAATTACAGTAATTAAGTGTAAGTGGAAGGGTGAGAATTTGTGGGTGGAAGCAAAAGTTAATTGAAAACATGTTTTCGTTTTCTTGCCAGCCTTGATGTTGGTGAGGTCAGGCGCAGTAAGGAAAGCAGTGCTAGGGACCACAGGGGCAGTGGAAATGAAAGGGGTGTGCCAGGCTGAATCCACGGCTGAGATGCTATCACATACGGCCGTGATTGTGCAGTGGAAGAACATGATAAACTGCACTGCGGGTGACGGGAGGAGTCAGGCATGCGAAAGAATGAACCGATACCGTTGTTTACAACGGTGTGTGTGTGTGCTTGGCCCTCTACAAACAGAGAGGAAGCTCAGCTCTAGTTCAAGGATGGCCTATTGTAAACATGTGCTCTGATAAACCCTGCTCATGGGAAGCTGCTCAGACACCTGGCTGTGTCTCACAGCCGCAGGCATGTGAGCCCCTGATGGAGGGACAATTTGGGGCACAGCTGCTCCCTCCTGGCTCCTATGGCAGCAAGAGTGAGCAAAGGGATGATGTGTGCTCATGCCTGTTCCCAGCTCTCCATCATGCAGAGGTGGGAACCAAGGATCTGAATTTTGGCACACATCAAGCCTTCGATGTAGATAGAGCCTTTATGACACCAGAGCCATGTGCAGCTGCACAGTGCAGCATGAAGACCTAACACAGAGTCAGACCAAAGCTATGAAAGGCTTTTTGGGATGGACAATGTAGCTGTTTCCCTCTATAAGCCACCAAGTTCCAATTTCAGTGTGGTGCATCGTTCTACACACATCCAGGTGGTTTCCTGAGAAAGCACAAGTTAGAGAGCAAATCCTGAAGCCTACAAGATGACACTGCTGTTTGCTGGCAGTCACACGCTGTGGCTTACAGAGTCTCAAGACATCTCTCACAGCTGAAGTTTCCATAAGCAACACAGAAAAGCAATAGCTAGAATCAAGTCATTCTAAACTTTGTAATATACGTTTAAGTAGGAAGGTAAAATACACCTAAATTACAGTGTAATTTCAAGTCATCTCTCAGAAACACCCTGAAGCAAGCCCCAGCTTTTCGGCTTTTTCTAATCACGCTTCTGAGAGACACACGGAGCGTGCAGCTGGGGAAGTCACTCTGGCCCCTACTACACTACTTTCAGACTGAACATGGAAAAGTAGGCAGATGGTTCAGACACGTTCACTGACTGAGCTCACCATGGAATATATCTTCCAGCATTTTTGACAGAACTTAATGTCACATGGACCTTTCCCTAAATTCAGTCAAAACAAGGAAGAGACCTGCAAAGCAACAATTGTTAAGAAGGACTAATACAAGAGGTGCTACTTACAGAGCAAAGTGGGGCCAAAACACTCAGCTGGGTCTTAGTTATATCAAAATGCTCCATCACAACTGATGCACAGGCACCTCGATCACAGCAGCTCCCTGTGCCTTACACCCCAGTCAGTACTCCAGGGGGGAACAGACACTGCTTTGGGGATTAGTCATGCAGGTGGCTACCAGGATTGGCTCCATATGCTTTGAGTCTGCTTAATGAAAACAGCTTGAATTAATTACTTAAATTAAAAAGGAGCAACCTCAGGTTGGGCTGGCTGAGGATCTGGTCTACAGTATTCAAAATCTGTGTTGTGGGTTGTAGAAAACTGATCTTATTTTTGATTGAGACATACGGAAATAATTTGTGATATTCAGCCAATAGTTACATGTATTCTAGCAGTTCATCCATTAATGTCCAACTTTATCTTTCTCTGCTTCAAGATTTCAATTCAATGCTGTGATAAGGGTCGTTATATTTCACTAAGTTCAGAGTAAATAACTTGTTGATGTTTACCACCTGAACACAGATAGAAGGGATAGCTGTAACCTTTTCAGCCAAGTCTTTCTTCTTCACCTTCAAATTTAAACATCAGTCCTGTTTCAGCAAAGTGTGTTCCCTGAATGTATATTCTACTGAGGACAATCTTACAAAACAACAAAAAAAGGATAAGCTTCTGAAGATAAATACGCTGACACAAAATTCAAAACACAACACGAAGAACCCCATACCTCCTAATTGTGCACAGGCTGATAATTTACCACTGATTAAAGAGTTTGTATTTTTTTCACATCTTTTTTAGAGGGAAAATTACTTCTGAAGGTGAAGATGTGCTTAGACAATCATATTAACATATTCAAACAATTGTAATTTGCAAAATAGTAATTACAACTCACTATCTGCTAGCATTAATCAAACTTCAAGGTTTAATTCCATTTTAAATATTGATGAAATGTGATTCTCCAATCTAACCCTGGTGTTGCAGGGTTATGGAAGCAGCCAGTGACAGAAAAAGAGGAACGTGTAGTTAACAAGCAGCTGCCACAAAGAAGGATCGGCATCTGTGATTTAAATTGTTAGCTGCACAGTCAGGTAGAGTGTAAAAAGGGTAGTCAAGAGGCTGTTAAGTCCATTGCTGCCAATTACTAACAATCAGGGAGGAGCTTTAAGACTTGTTCAGTACAATAAACCCAGTTTGTCTTGTTTCAGGGGTTACTACTGAAGAGGTTGCAGCTGCACTGATTCAAATAGCCCTAAAACTACAGTAATTATCAACCAGTCTTCTTTAGTGTAGCAAAAGTATGTTTTACCATAGCTTAACTCTTTACATTCTAATATTTCTCTGCCACTTCTCCCATAGCTGGCCCCAGAGCCATTCTGATGTCTGCTTTTGTGGTTCTAGCTGTGCTGGATCGGTGCTTTCCTTTCCCTTACCTACCCCGAGTCGTACAGCACTCTCGGGTTGGATGGCAGTGCTAGGATTTGCTTTAGAATATATTTTTTTAATATTTAGTCCTTACACCTATTATTCGTTTTCATACATAAAGTTGACATCCATATAGCCCATTCAGTTTTTGCAGCTGATTATTTTAATGTTGCATGGGATCTGATCACAGCATAAACACTGCGAGGCTGGGGAGGCTGAAGGCACAGCACAGTCTGCCTGTGCAACGAAAACAGTGCTGAAGGAAGCTAGGCAAACCAAGGCTGTGCTGGAAACACAAAGCCAGGTGTAGCATCTGCCTTTCTCAGCGCCTGTAGCCTCGATGCTGTTACGTGACCACAACAGATTTCTCACTAGGAAGGTGGGCTGATTATTTCTAGTACTCAAGTGAACCACTTACATCATTACCCAAATATGAGCTAGATAGCGGTGATGTGTAGCATGTTTAAGGTTTGTTTATTCCTTCACCATGACAGAAATAGACAAAGTTTCATTTCTATGCCATTACCACAAGCTCAGACAAAGTATTTTTTTTAGTCAGGGAGATCTCAGCTAAAACCACAGCTACCCGCACTGGACAATGTCTGTCATAGCCTGGGCTCACGTGATCGCCTCATTACAGAGCCAGAACACCTAGTGCATAGAACAAAAGCCAGCAGTTGATTACGGCTTTGATGTTGTTTTTAAGAAAGCTGAAGGACCACATTTGCATTCCTGCTGCAGCCATCAATGGAAGCTCTGCCCATGTCAGGATTGTGTGGTCTGCAAGTGATGTTCAGCGCTCATCTTTTTAATTTTCCTTTTAGCATATTTTTCCAGGATTTATTTTCTCCTGATTTACGTCTGAACAAGAAATATGCCATTAATAGGGTCAGTCAGCATCAGCAGCCCTTCGTCAGAGAGCAGCTGCTGTGCAAGGAGCAGAGTGCAGGGAAACTGCTTGGGAAACATCCCAAGATCCACAGGCCTTTCTGAGCGGGGTCGTCAGGGAAGTGCTGCCCTTCAGACAAGGGACGAATGCTTTGGCACATGCTTTAGTTCAGCCTGCTTTGATCAGGATGCCAGCAGAGCTCCCTGGGAGCAGCATCTTGTGAGAAGTGAAACCTGCACTCAGCTCACGCGAACAGAAAGGAGAAAAGGAAGGGGGGCAGCATGGAAAGGAAAGGGGAAAAGGGAAAAGGGAAAAAGGGAAAGGGATCAAAAAGGAAAGGAGCAAAGCTGACCATTCAAAACCCACTAGAACAATCAGTAAGATTTAACTACATGATTGAAGACTCTTGTACACAAACCTAATTTGTCACACTCTTCTGTTCACTTCTTAGATTAGCACAGCTCACTCCTTTTACATTTCAAATGCTACTACATCACTTTAACCCAAAGGTACAAGTCAAAGATTTCCATGAGAATTTGACTCCTTCCAAGGAAGAGGCTTCATCCTTGATCTGTTCTGCCCTCGCCCAGCAGGGCTCTTAAATATGGAGGAGGTGGGATCCTGTGCTACACCAAGAGATGTTCTCAGCCCCAGCACCACAGCCTCTCCTAGGAACCATCTCTGTATTTTTTAGGTAATAAAGGCTGCTATAAATCCTTAACACTGAGGTGAAAAGCACACATCACACACATCACCATGAGAATTTGTTAAGACAGCGGTAAATGCAAGCAGCAGCTCTAAAAATAAATACAGTTATTCTATTTTCCTTTTTCCAAGGCTTCCTGATCTACTGCACAGATCTGTTTTCCCCTAAACAAACACGAAGAAATGCTGTAGAACAGTTTTTGAAGACAGGATTGTTGAAGTCCCTGGAATTAAGACACCACAGCTTACATTTGCCAAGTGACTTGTTCATAATCATACACAACATTTCTATTCAACCTCTGCAGGACAGCTGTTCTTTCCTACATTGTCTTTCCACACTGTTGTGCTCTGAGAATGTGGCAGACATGAATCCTAACAAGGAACACAAGATGGTGTAACATATCTCAGTACTGTATCAGCTTAGTGACACCAATCACAACATACATTTCAAAAGCAGCCCCATCAGAACAAGTGGAGAAGAACTCAGGCTTTGACTGTTGATTTTTCTGTGCCTTCACTTTCCATAAACTGACAAGCAACACAGACCTGGTATTCAAAAAAATGCGTGTCTTCATTTCTGATCCTTTCAACATAAATCCTGCGTGTGGCCGTAAAAAATCAATATGTGTTTATACACACACGTATGTGTAAATCTCACCTCCACCCAAGTTAACCTTATCAAACAGCTGAGTAATGAATCATTCCCGCAGAGCCCAAATCTCCCGCACTGACAAATTCCAACACAACAGCACACGACCTTTTTTAGAAACAAAAATGTGTTCTGAGAGATGCCAGTGGCTCGGAGCGGGGTTTGTTCTCAAGGGAAAAATTGTTTGAGCAGGACCCCAATAATTCAAAGAGCGGGTGTGCAATGGTGACGTTTGGTGATCTCTTTCTGTTCCTTTCAGATGATGAGGAGCACGAGTGGATCACCCGGACCTGCCGCAAAGCTGAGGACGGAGCACCGCGGCAGAAACCTGGCCCATGAAAGCTGGTTTTGCTAGACAGTAACATTCCAAAGCAGGTGATGTGATTGACAATACGTCTGATTTGTCACTGCGTCTTACATCACCCTGTCCCTCTACAGGAATATAATCTTTTTGTCATCTCCGTCAGCATAAACAAAAATGGAAATAATCACTTAATCAGTCATGCTGAGAAAAAAAGCCATGAAAGAGAGCAGACTGCTCTCACAGCAATATTCCTGAGAGGTGTGTGTGCAGTACATACACACGTCATTAAGCCTGAAAACAATTTGTTAAAAAGAGTGCCTCAGATTCAGTGTTGAAGTCATTCAAATCCATCTTAATCAACATTATTTTCCCAGATTTTAGTTAGCTGTCCTGGTGAATTCCTTTCCTCTCTTTTTGCTCAGTACTTTGATATTGATTGATCATTGTAATAATGTACACCAGAGGTATTCTTTAATGACTGGTTTGCTAACTAGGAAATTATATCCATTTACTACGAACATTTGTTGAACTCTCCTGAAGCCGGAATTTAACAAAATAATAAAAGAGGAGAACTGGGTGGGTTGCTGCTTGATTAGTAAGCCAGAAAGTATTTAAAAAATAAAATAAAATGGAATTACATCATTTTCTGGATGTAAGTGCCAGCACTTCTACTTGCATTAACTTTATTTATTACACAAATAAGACATTTACAAAGCACAACATTAAAAGTATGTAACAAAACAGACATTGGTTTTACAAAAAAGTGCTTACAATTTAGTTTTAATTTTTAAAATAAATTAGTCTTGACTGTCCACTCGTTCAGAGAATTTTTTAACCATTGTAGCCAAGACATGCATAATTGCAACATGCTACAACAAAATGATTGGCTGACGAAACAAAACCAATGTTTCTATAGTTGGCATCCTACAGATGTATCACTGATAGCAGGGCAGGATTGAATCCTGCTCCCCGTCCAACCAGTGAGTTGTGTAAGCACCTTTAGCTGGGCGTGGGGGTTAACCAGCATGAGCCAAAATAAAAAAGAATTGGTAATCATCCCGTAAACCATTCCTATTTCAGACCCTCACCGTATTCAGTTACCTTATTCAACTCAAGTGAAAAGCCTCTTGCTGCCTGTCTTCACTGGATTTTTGTCTGCAAAAGTTTTTGGAAATAGCAACTGCAGAAGTTTATTACGTGGAGTCTACGTTGCTGCACCAGAAACCATTTGGCAATTACTGAATAAACTAAGAAAATGGGAATGATTTTACTTTATTTTTTGCTTTTAATCTACAGACAGGAGATGAATGCAAATGACCTGAGATAAGGTTTGGTTCAGTGGCAACAGTCAGCGTGAAATAGATCGTGAAACAATGTATTGAATAAATTAGAGGATTTCTTACATTCTTGGTACAGTTGAGTATTTTCCATACACATAATTAGCTCTAAAACTGCACAAGCTGAATTGCTTCCAGTTTTTGCAAACAGTTTGGGCTTGATATAAACAGAGCCTGATTTCTGAATTAGCAAAGCTGCTCGTGGCTACCTGTGGGAAGCTGCCCTCAGCCCGTGCTGCACAGCGATGCTCCCCGCTGCGCCTGCCCTCCCCAGCCCATGCATTACAGCCACTCCCAGCAGCGGCGTCCATCTCACAACTCGGACGTACAGTGTGATTCTCAAGTGGTTTGTCATCAGCAACTCAGCTGATAGTTTGCAGATATGTGTTTAACAGCCTCTCTTTCGTGGCACTGCTGAGACAGAAGATAAATACAAGAGACCGCTTTCTCCCTCAAAAAACCGTTGTGGGAATCTCAAGCGCTGCGGGCCGTCAGGTCACCTCACAGCCTGAGGTTTCTCCTTCAGCCTCAGCTTGGACCTGTTAGCTACCCGTCTGCTAACAGCTCCAATTTCACAGCCTAACAATCACTCGAACGCGCAAGCTCGAATTGAGGAGGAGTGGGGCCCTGGTGACCCCCAAACCAGCAGCTCTCCCGGCCGAGCTGTGCACACACAGCGACATGCAGGAAGCAAAGAGCTCTGCTCACAGCCCATGGAGGTGTGCTGGGCCTGTGCTCACCTCTACAGACAGGGAGAAGGGACACAAACGCAGCACCTTGGGGCTGCTCCTGCCCAAGGAGATGCTGGGGAGCAGTGCCTCCTGCCAGGCCACGCACAGGGTGTGTTTGGGCACACACTGGGAGTGGATATTCACATGTCAGATGGTGACAGTAGCACTTTGCGGACCTAATTTCCTCTCTCCTTCTTAATGTTATTTCAGGCTGAGAATAGAGCTGCTAGCTGCTGGCTGCAATTAGAACACTGGCCTAGCTGTCCAAATATTACAGCAGTCTCTCTTTTACATACACACACACACATACATACAGAGGTGTGTGTATGTATTTCTTTCAGGATATCAACGCGTGCTGGTGTTCAGCTGTTTCTCCAACCAAGAGAACTTGGTGCCCACCCAGCAGACGCAGCGTGAGCCGGTGCCACCAGCTCACCATGCAGGGCTGATGCTGGAAATTGATCTCCAGAGAGAAAAACACGAGTATCTAGGGCTTGAATTAAAAACAAGTTACATAACTGATAGATTCCTGTCTTCTGCTCCTCAGGCACAGCTCAGTCACGTTACGCACTGACTGTGGCTCATTGCAGGCTTTCACATTCTCGGAAATGCTGCCTCCTGAAAGTAAGCAGCAAGACAGACCCATGTGCTCCCATGGAGAGGGGCTTTGTTAGCAACCTTGGCTCTTGGCTCAGTGCAAGCTGAGAAGGGCTGGCAAATGCTAGCTGTTTACTTTTTGTTATTACCATCAATGAAGTATCATTTCAGAGCTTTTTTCCTGATCTGCGGCCAGACGGCCGAGTACTTCCTTTGTTGTTGCCATGAGACTGCCCCAAGGGTGAGCCCCACACGCCTGCTCCTCCGTGCACAACCGGTCAGGACTGTGCCTCATCCAGGGACCTGGCAGGAGCAGCTGCCTTGCTCTGGTAAGGGATAGGGGTGAGCAGGTGCTGCCAGATGGAGGAACACGCATTGCCTCGCTGCCTGCCGGCCTCACTGCTGGCAGAACTTCCCTGGCTGCTCCCCGGTCCCTCCCTGCTCTTCTCACTCACTGAGCCCAGAGCTGGGCCCCTCTCCTGGGGTCCACGCCAGAGCGAGTCACTTCTACACATCTACTGGTGAGCTTCCCTTAAGGATTTCTCAGTCCCAGTGTATGGAGCATCTAAGAGTTTGGTGTAGGTACATTCCCAAGTCACCCATTCATCATCCAACATGACTTAAAGGAAACAAAGTAGCTTGTTAATAAGGAACAAGAATAATAATAATAAAAAGATTTGGCAAATGGCTGTGAGAGGAGAGACAGTCGGTGCTCTGAGAATAAGTCAGCAATTAAAACCTTCAGAGTGCCAAGCCTGGCTCTGCCACCGACCAACCCTACCACTCCTTTCAGTTCAGGATATCTCCATATCCCCTCCTATAAAATGGGGGGAACACTAAGATTTACTTACCTTACAGAGTGATCAAAGGGCATGTGATTCTAAAGCACTTTGAGAAGGAAGAAAAACTGCCTATTTCCAGCTGGCATCGTGTTTTCCACTTAGTGGAGTCACAGCTACCTGTGACTTTGGCTCAGGAGTCCTCCGTGTACTCTGAGTTGCTGAGCCAGAGCCCATTTCAAGTCTCACACATGCAAGTGTAAATGAGGAGGGATGTCCGGGAACCAACAGTGCTTCACTGGTGCAAAAAGAGAATCAGGCCAAACTGTGTAAATTCCTCCTTTCTTTATATTCGTGGGTGATCATCCAACCCCCCGTGACTCAGCATGTACTGATGTGTTCATGTGCCCACGGCTTGGGAGCAAGGTTTGTAAGCACAGCAGTCACTCATTTGGGCTGTGTCTGGCATTGTCTTGGAGAGACTCACTGTCATTCTACAAGTCCACAAGAAACAAGTGAAAAATGCAACTCTGCACTTGACACACACATACACAGAGTGTTGCTGGAGAAATAAGAGTGGATGTTAGATGCTGGTCAATGGGAATAACCGAGAATGCCGAATCTGAGTTTCTCCTGCATGACTGAGAACAGTTGCCTTGGGCTGGACACTGCGTTTCAGCGACTGAGGGGCAGTGGTGCTGGGAGCGCCATGGGCAGGCGAGGAAGAGCTTGCGGAGTCAGTACTGAAAGAGGATGACCTGGGGGAGAAACAGGAACCAAGCGTTAGCTGCTTCCAGAGACAAGCGGCCCTCACGGCAGAAATGGGATCTCAGGGAGCAGCCAGGCAGCACGCACCCAGCTGAAGCAGGGCAGCCACCTTCACTGAGGGACAAGCTCTTCTGAGCCATTGTTGTCCCCAGTCCTGCTCCTAGAACAGAGCCTGCAGGGAACACAGGTTTCTGGAATTCACCATGGAAGGACTTGTTTGGAAAAGGAATTTGGAAGGCAGCTCTATGTCCTGAGAACCCAGTCCTGCAACATCTGCAAGCAAGCAATAGCATTTAAGTCACAGGAGCTAGCTGCTGCTGCAGAGTCTCTTTGAATGACAGCATCAGAACTACATAACATTTCTGAAAACTCCGCAGTTTCTGTGGTGATAAAGTCATGATAAAATGATAGCACTCTGACCAAGCAGTAACCTTGCTGTGCCCCTGCCTCTGCTTGTCAAAACAGAGCTCAATAATCTCTGGTTGTTGAACTAAACAGAAAGAGATGCTGAGAACTTCTAAAAGATGAAAGCTAAAATGATGCCAAAGGCTCAGCATTTGCTCAAAATGAAACCACTTAAATTGAGATCCCAAGCACATATGCAACAGTTCAGAAGCCTTGCCCCCAGATGAGCACTATGTAAGAATGGACAGATGCTGAGGGGCTCAACAGCAAAATATCAATGCATGTTTCTTAGCGAGACGTTGTGAAATAACATTCCAATTCATGATACAGTAACAGCCAGTTGTTATTTTTTGAGCAATTCTGGAATTCCCAAGAAATGAACCTTTCCTGTTAACTCATGGAAAGCTGTGCAGACAGAGAGCCAGCAGCACTGGGGGAAGGGAGAACTCGGCACAGAGGAGCTCAGGCAGGAGGTCGCGAGACCCCAGGGCATCTCAGCACACCGCGACATTGCGGGGCATTCAGTGCAGAACGCAGTGGTGCCATTTACCGGCAGTCATTCTAAGGCCACCAAAATGAAGGAAATACAGCCAAGAGCTGGAGGTTGCCAGATCACAGAGTGCTGCCCACAAGAGCCAGCGGTGGCACTGACAGGACACAAAAGCTGCTGCTACAGGAGGAGGTTGGCCCCAAACCGGCAGCAAGGACCAGCATTACCTTCTCGCCCCTATTCGATAGCGGTCCTTCCATGTCTGCTTTGAGGTGCACTGGAGGAGCCGTGTAGGGAAGTCTACAGTGCACTTGTCCACACTGTACCTGACCTGTGGAGGAGAAAGGCCTCAGCCCCGTGCCCACAGCCAGCCCCACAGCGCGGCCTGGCCAGGGGGCTCTGAGGGGACATCGCCAGGCTGGGGCTCGCCAGGGCCCTGTCCCTCTGCGGGGGGTGAGGGTGAGGAGAAGCTTTGTGGGCTCACAGAGCCCAGGCGCTCCGTCCCGCTCACCCTTCTGCCATAACACCACTCGCAGGCGCTCCATCATGGCCTGGCGGTGTGAAACAGCCAGCCTGCGAGCGGGCTGCTCGCCGTGGAAAACACAGAAAGGCCAGCGGCGGTAACGCCAAGGAGAGGAGCTCTGTGGGGCCGAGCTGTGCCCCCCCCCGGCCCCGCACTCACTCTCAATGTATCCATGCAGTGTCACCATGCGGGCCCTCTCCGGGCTGCTGAAGGGCGAATAGTGGATGTCCTCGGTGAGGGAGGAGGGGATGCGGGGCGGGGGGGGCCCCGAGGGCGGCACCGTGTGCTGGGGAGTGTGTTTTTTATGGCGGGCTCGGCAGTTCTGGAACCAAACCTGCAACGAAAGCAGAGGACACTGAGGGAGGAGGGCAGCGGGCTGAGCTGTGCTCACACACGGGGAGCCATCGCCTCGCACACAGACACAACAGCCACCTCTGCAGTCACAAAAGGAACCGCGTGTGGAAATGCCCACACAAACACCGCGACAGCGTCCGCTGGTCCCACAGCGTTTCACTGCAGCTGAGAAATGCCGGTGCTGCAGGAGACAGCCCTGCTCCGTCCCACCGGCAGCCACGACTGTGCCTCACTGCTGTTAATTAAAGCAATGGTTTGGGGTTACGCCCTAGAACTAAAACATGAGTGGAGGTTTTTCCATGCCAGTGTGGTGTTTTCTTTCTTAAGCTTTAATTTCTTTAGGAAAACTGGGAGCAAGATCCTTCCACGAGTCACAGCACGGAGCAGTGCCCTGAGGCCACGCAACGGCCACAGCAAGGAAACAGCCACAAGCGTTTGACAAATCGCTTCCTGCTCAAAGCACCTTCAAAAAACAGCCCATAAAGAATCGCCCTGCACGTGGGCTACTTGATCCCGTGCTGAATGAAGAGTCTCAAGAACGGAGGCCTGAGCCAGGTCTTTGCACGTTAGAAAGTTAAACATGTCTTTGGTAGAAGAATGCTGGATGATGCCCACACTTTGCCTTCATCCCACACCCCATATCCCACACCTGCATCCCAATACCCTGCATCCCACACACCGCATCCACCTGTATCCCATGCCTGCATCCCATGCACTACATCCTGCATGCTCGCCCACGGCCATCCCTCACCTGAATGACTCTCCGACTCAGCCCCGTCATGTCTGCGAGTTTCTGAAGAGTTTGTGCATCGGGGTTGTTGTCCTGAGCAAACTGTGCCTGCATGACCTGGCGGGTGGCAAGGAGAGGAGTCAGCTTGCAGCTGACACCGCAGCCCTTCCCGCCCCCAGCCCAGCCCCGCTACCTGCAGCTGCTCAGCGGTGAAGGAGGTGCGGGCCCTTTTGGCTGGCTTTGGCTGGCTGTCCTGCTCTGAGGGCACGGCCCCCTCCAGTGTGATCCCATTGCCTGCGAAAGAGAAACCCAGTTTGAGTTCAGTGCAAGGAGCTGAACAACAGCCGTGTGCCTCAAGCGTCCCTCAGTGTGCGTAGCAGTGCTGGTCTGGAGCTGCATGGGGCCACTGAGTTCTCCATCGCCAAGGGCAATGCTGACCCTGATGGGTTTAAAGTTGAGTAGCAGCAATGTTGTGGAAGCTGTGGAGAATTATGGATGGGAAAAGGGAAGTGGGAAGATGGATTCTGAGGTCAATTGAGCCAGCCCAGTCTCGTGGTCACCACTTGGCCACATGCCCCAGCAAGCAGCCCAGAGGAGCCCTGCCTGCTGCTGGGCACACCAGGACCCACACCACGTCACATCCCCGTTGCCTCCATCACCTGTATCATTTCAACAGGCTCCTTGCTCTTTTCCCTGGCCCCAAACCTCCCTGACCTCCTCCTGGGCCCTGAGGCAGCAACAGCAGAAGCAGCTCCTTCCCTGCGGTACCACAGCCCAGGGCAGCAGCCTTTCTGCAGAGAGATGTGCTGAGGCAAGCCTGACTGTGCTCATGCAGCCATGGAGCCACTGGGGGAGAGGCCAAGGCCAGGGCCAGGACCAGGGCCCCCACCCCATACTGGGGTCTGCAGTGAAGCCCATGCACTGCCCAGAGGAGTGATGGATGAGGGAGGGTGCATGCATGGGGCTGGCGCTCGCCCCGCTCCCAGGATGCGCCTGCACAGCACGGTGTTTGCTCTGCAAGCTGGACAGGGTTGTGATTGTCTTGGCTGGAGTTGAAGGACTTTCTCATATAGTTTGACTTGTTCTTTTAGGATGATGAATGGGACTCTGACTTCAGCAACATCTGTTTATTTTTCTTGTGTGTAAAACCTCATGTGCAGAAGAAATTGCTGGGTAATTACTGGAGGGGGAAAAACGCGTGGCCCTTTAACTCTGCAGCAGTGCAGCTCCCCAGAGCCTTCCCAACCCCTCCTCCAACTAAAGGGCATGAGGAGGTGGGCACCTGCCTGGGGACACTCAGCCCCTGTCCTGACACTACCACAGCCCCTTCTGCAACACAAATCCCAGCCCTTGGGCAGAGCCAGGGCACTGAAGGATCTCACAGACAGGCCCAGCCATGACCACAGCTGCAGCCCCGCAGCCCCACACTCCTCCCAGACCCACGGCCCCTCCTTCCATGCCCTATGCCCTTCAAACCAGCCAGCCATTGGAGCCTCCCAGCCCAACAGGGCACACTGTTTCCATCCTCTTACCCAAATGCTGTAAACAGAAACACTGATTATTTTCATGTCAGGTTGTTAATCACTTCCACATGCTGCACAGGCTGGGACGTGGCATTGGCCTCCCCACACCCGTGAAGCTCTACTGAGTGGCACACAGGCAGGAGCTGCACTCCCAGTGCAGAGGGTCCCTGGGCACTTCCCTCAGCATTTCTGCAGCTGCACAGTATCTCCGTGGGCAGTGTCCCTGCAATCCAGCCAAGCACCAGAGAGGCAGGCAGGCCCTCTGCAGCCCTGCTCCTGTCGCCACATAGCCAGCCACAGCCTGAGAATGTGGGGCAGGTTCCACTCTGGCCCAGCCCAGTGATAACATGATATGGCATGGCCTCACAAACCCTCCAGAGCCACTTTGTTCTGAGCACCACTCAGCCACTGCCCTGCAGCCATGACACTGCATGACCTCATGGCACCGGCAGCAGTGGGATGCAGTTTGGAATGTGAAAGCCACTTGCAGCGCATCCCTGGGCGGGCAGGGCCAGTGGAAAATGATGGGAAGGGTTTGTACACCCGCCAGGTTTCCCACCTTCTAGATTTATGACTCGCAGCCTCCAAATCCCCACGGCTTTCTGACCCTCCACATGTGGCAGTGAGGCACAGCGGTGCAGCGGAAGCAGGGCCGGGGCCGTGCTCAGCACTGCCCTCAGCACACGGCTCTGCCGCGGGACCCTTGCATGGCCAGCGCAGGAGCAGCTGCTCTGCAGGCTCCATCCCGCTCTCCACGCATGGAAACAGCCCTGGCCCCTCGCCATGGGTGGCGATATCCCCGCGCAGTACCTGGGCCAAGGGCGGTGTTGTGGCCACGTACCATTTTCTGCTGCTCGCTTGAGGTTCTCTATCATGGTGTCATAGTGGATCCGGCACAGCACCTTCTCCTCCACCAAGCCGAACTCCTCGCCCGTGGAGAGCTGCCTCTTGCAGGAGAAGCAGGCGAAGCAGGCCAGGTGGTAGGCATTGCCGCGCGCCCGCCGCACCCAATCACTGGCGTAGATCTGCCGGCCGCAGCGGGCGCACTTGGTACCAAAACGGCTGCAGGAGGAGAAGACACAGCGTGAGGGTGGGCAGCAGAGCCTGAACCCCCCCGAGCCCCCTAAGCCCACACGGAGAAAGGGTGGCAGTGAGAACGCCCCGGAGCTGCTCGCAGGCAGGGATCTCCAGCACAGGGTGCAGCCGAGGGCCGAGCTGTGTGAGCAAGCGCTGAGGTCACGCAGTGCAGTGAATCAGCCTCCAAGTTCACGGGCTTTTTATTTTGATAACAGGCGGTGTGACACTCAGATGGAAATTCTGTTAGAGCCATTTTTCCCCTACTGCAATAAATCAAAACATGTGTTTTCTCCTAACACATACAAACGTATGCATCTGCTCTTTTCTCCTACAAGGAGGTCTCCTCGCAGTGAGAAGATGATGATTGTGCTCGGGTTTATTTATGCTGGGAACTATTGCGGCGGAATGAGGAGGTGCCGATGCTGCCCCATCCCCGCACACCAGCGGCTTTGCCTCAGCATCTCAGCACCGCACTGCCAGCAGCTGCCCGGGCACAGCCAGCCTCAGCTTCTGCTAACACGGGTGGGTGCTCAGTTCGAGTTTTATGACTGCTAAAATAAATAAACACACCAAGCAGCAAGCAGTGGGGGGAGGCGAGCATCTCCTCCAGCACCGCAGAGCTGATGCTGGCCCTGACACAGCCCTGATCTCAGCCGCTGAGGAAGAGAAAGGTTTAAATTTTTCAGCCTGACCATCGCTGACCAAAAAAAAAAAAAAATTAAAAAAAAAAAAAAATCAACCCCAAAACCTGGACCAACAAAAAAAAGCTGCTTAAAGAGGACATTTCTGAGCTGAAATTATACAGAGACTTAGCTAAGAGACTTCGCTAATTTACTTCAGATGGGAACATTGTAAACTGACTTTGTGCCAGCTCACTTATATAAACGCACAAACAAAAGAACTGTATTAATTTTTTATTTAGAAGTAGAAATCGTTCCTGTAAGTCGAATTACTTTGAACAATGCGCTGTATAAACAGTCGTATTTGCAGAACGCTCTCAGTCAAGGGGGCAGGCTCAGAGGAACTAACGACACGTGGTAGTCGCCTCTCCCCACTTCCATCACTCCCTGCTCCGAGCGGGCAACGCAGTGTGCTGGGACAGGCACGGCCCGCGCTGCTACTGGAGAGGATGGCTCAGAAATGAGACCCTGCAATGCACCGAGCTGCTCCTGATGCTGGGCAGTGAGAGCCCCGTGAGCCCCGCGCAATCAGCAGCTGCAGGGCACAGGGGTGGTCCGTGGGGCTCCTGCTGCCCGCCTGGCAGTGAGGGGACAAGGACGGGGCCGAGGACGGAGCCACGCTGCAGCAGGATGCAGCCCAACTGGTATCCCTGTTGGCAAAGCTTGAATTCACAGCCCAGGCATCGCCACCAGCCCTGGCCCCTCGCAGGGTTTGGGGCTGGATGAGCAGGCACTGCCAGCTCTCCGTGACAGGAGACAGAAAGCAGCATCAGGCATTTCCAAGGAGGAATCACCCCATTCCACCACCTCAGGGAGGGTTGCAGTGCCTGGGGCACAGGAAGGCACCCGGTGCCACAATTCCCAGCCCTGGCACCCACTCCTGCATATGAGGTCAAGGTGGCCTACCCAGGGCCATCCACAGCCCCAAAATCCCCATCCCCTCCTGGTGAGCTCCATAAGAAGACCCTAATGCAGTCCCAGCAGCAGCAGCTCCCAGAGATCACACAGAGCGATGCAGAAGACCAAAGCAAGCCCATCTCCACGCCGAGCCACTGCTGTGCCCAGGCTGGAGCACCACCCTGCAGCACAGAGGAGAGTGGTGGCACAGGTCACACTGCCACCAGCCCACCTGCGGGCCCTTGCTGTTCCAACCCACAGGGATGCACGCTGGGCTGCTGTCCACTCACGCTGTCTGTGCCCTGGGCAGCCCAGCACGGTGCGGCATCCCAGGGTCACACCAGGAGCACACCAGGACCCGGCTCTCTGCAGCCGTGGGAGTTTGGCCACAAGCAGCCCTCGCATCGCCTGGGAACACTGTGTTCCTCCAACGGAGCTCCACGAGCTCCAGTTTTAATTTGGTTCTCCTCAAAGCAC
The DNA here is from genome assembly GCF_951394365.1 of Tetrao urogallus. Taxonomy (NCBI): domain Eukaryota; kingdom Metazoa; phylum Chordata; class Aves; order Galliformes; family Phasianidae; genus Tetrao; species Tetrao urogallus. The sequence goes on from NC_136832.1 coordinate 8,866,844, forward strand.
TGGAGCCCTGGATGCCAAATGCAATTATTTGACAAGACACAGGAAACAGCAACGCTTGCTCAAAAATGCACGAGGCCGTGGAACTGCCGCAGAGCCAGCACTTACACAGCTTCACACGTGCAGGGAAGGGCCGGGAGCAGGAGGGGGCACGGGGCAGCGCCCGCGGGTGGCCCCGCGCTGTCCCTCGGCATTGGCACCGGGCAGCGATCCCCGCATGGCTGCATCCACCCCGGGAACTGGCAGCGGGGCTGTCTGCTCCGCTGTTAAAAAATACATTTCATACGCAGCAATACAAAGAAAGATAGAAAGATAGAAAGAAGAACAAAAGAAAAATAAAATAATAATAATCATAACAAGTCTAAACAGTCAAATTTGCGCTTTGCCAAGCGCTGCGTCCCTGCTGTCTGGGGATCTGCAGGGCAGTCCTGAGAAGATCGGCGCCGTCTCGGAGAGGAACCCGGGTGGGGTTCGCCCGAGGCTGCAGCCCGACCGCCGGCGGCCCCGACCCGCGACCCCCGCATTGCGGCTCCTGATCGCGGCGCTCCTGGAGCCCGGCCCGACCCGCCAGCACCGGGAACCGACGGCGGCGGCAGCACGGATCGGATCGGCTCCGCTCCGCCCGGCTCCGCGCCGCATCGTTTCCCGCACACACACACACACAAAAACGAAATCATTCTGTGCTACAGCCAAAGGCGGGGCGCGGGTGCGGAGCTCCCCCCCAGCGGCACCGGCCCGCCGTGCCCACCTCCGCGCTCCGCTGCGGCCCCGCGCTGCGCACCGCCGTTCCCGGCACAGACGGTTCTTTGGGGGCAGATCTCGTTCCCCGCATTTGCCCATAGCCAATTTCGAGATTCGGTTCGCTGCTTTAAAGCCGTCTTTGAAAACGTCCATCCTTTCAAAATATTAATGAAATCAAAACGATTATTAATTAATGGAAACGCTGAAAGCGCTCCGAAGCAGCGAAGCGGCACCTCACAGTTCCCCAAACGTCCGTGGGTGCCGGGGGGATTCCAGCGGACTCCGGAGCCGGCGGTGCGCACACGACGGCGGCACCGGGACGGACGAGCACGGGACAGCCTCACCGTAAATAATAAAAACAATAATAACAACAATAATAGCAAAAACAAATAATAGTTTAAAAACAAAACATTGCGGAATTCAGCAGCGCGCTCCCTCGCAGCACAGCTGCCACCCGCTCCGTCCCGCAGCGCAACCCCGCAGGGCTGAGCATCTCCTGCCCGCGGCTCTCCCTCCCTCCCGGCATTCCCGCACCGCGCCGGGACGGGAAGCGCCGGCGCTGAGGGCTGTGGGGCGAATGGAGCCCCAGCGAAGAGTTGGGGATTCCTCCACCCCTCGCGCCTCAGTTTCTGGAAGAACGCGCGGTGGGAGGTTATCACCCAGAGGCGATCACCGGGCTGCGGCCCGACTGCGGAACGCCGACCGCGGGGCCGCGGCTCCGAACCCCGCGGTGCGTCCCTGCCCGGCGGCCCCCGGCTCCGCCGCACACCCGCCCGAGGGCTCCGCGAGGCCGGGAATTGTTTCGGTTCTGTACCTTTCTGACACCAACGACACTTCGGCTTTTTTTGGTGCTAGCCGGCATCAAAACGGTTTTAGAAATCATTCGGCCCCGCAGACGGCCGGGGACGCTTCTAAAAGCCGGGCCGTACCGTCCAGGACAATGCCCCGCACCGGTTCCCCCTCACCGCGGTCCCGCACCGCAGCGGGAGGCGGGGAAGGATCCCCGGGCGGGGCCGCGGCCGCCCCCGGCTCCGTTCCTCCCGCAACCCCGCGCCGCCCCGAGCAGCAGCTTTGCGGCCCGGCAGCTTCGCAGCCGTTTCCCGCAGGGACCGGCCAGGGACGCCGCGCACCCCCCCGGCCCGGCTCCTACCTGAAGTAGTCCATCTTGCAGAAGATCTCCTTGTTCTTGATGTAGCAGCTGTGCTGCTGCCGCAGCGAGGTCCGGCACACGGAGCACTCGAGGCAGCGGACGTGCCAGATGAGGTTGTTCACCTGCGGCGGAGCGGACAGAGGCTGAGACCCAGGGCCATCCGCAGCCGCCCCACCGCCCCCGCCGCCCCGCGCTCACCTTCAGCAGGTACCGGTCGAGGATCTCCAGCCCGCAGCTGGAGCACACGTTCTTGCCGGCCGACGGCGTGGAGGAGGAGGAGGAGGACGGCGGGGAGCAGACGGACGGCGTGGAGGGGGTGCTGGGCGCCGAGCGGGCGTCCTCCTTCTCCAGCGCTGCGGGCAGCGGCTCCCCGTCGGGCTGCGACTGCGGGCACAGCCCCGCGGGTATCCGTCAGCCGCGGCCCCAACGCTCCCGACGCGATCCCCGCCGCGTCCCGACCCCGCATCCCGCACCGCTTACCATGGCGCGGCCGTGCGGGTCGAGGCAGCGGGCGGTCGCTTTGGGCAGCGGCTCCGGCGGCATCACCTTGCGGGAGAGAGCGGGAGAGGGCGGCTGCGGTTCCATGCGCCGGGCGAGCGCGGGGCACCCTATATAAACCGCCTCAAAACAATAAATAAGAACTTTCTAGTGGCCATTTAAATCCTTTGCAACAAAAGCTGCGTCTCTTTAATGAAGCAATTTGAATGTGGATTGAATTCTCTCCCTGCCTGCACTTAACCCGGGCCTCTTGAAGTAATCGCTCGGTTCCCATGCGAGCCAAAGCGCTGAAAAAAACCCACAAACTACCTGCAATTAGAAATTGCCGTAAATGCCCGAGATAAGAGGTACCCAGAGTGTCAATTCCGGCTGTCAATCAGGGAATCCATCAGGCCACCCAAAGAATTGCAAATTTGATTTTTTTAATGGTAGTAATTAAAAATCGAAATTCTTCCCCCTCTCCCTCCGCCGAGCGCGAAACGCCCCAGAAAGCGCCGGGATGCGAAATCCTCCCCTTCGGCGCGGGAGGCGGCGAGCGACCCCCGGGCCCGGCCCGGCCCGCACCGCCCCGCACCGCCCCGCGGCCCCGCGCCCGGCCCCGACGGCGCTCACCTTGTCCGCCTCGGTGCCGGCCGGGGCGCGGCGGCCGGGGCCCCGGGGCTGCCCGCCCTCATGGCTCCGGAGCATGGGGCGGGCGCGCCCCGCTCCGCCCGCCGCCGCCGCCGCGCTCCGTGCCCGCGGGCGGCGCGTCCCGGGGCCGCGGCAGGAAGGGCGGGGAGCCGCGCCGGCCCCGCTCCCCCGCCGGGGGCGGCCGCGGGCCGGGCAGGAAGCGGCGCCCCCCCGCCGCGCCCCGGGGGCCGCCCGCCCCGCCGGGCCCCGCTACCTGCGGTGGCCGCGGCACCGCCCGCGGGCGCGGCGTAGGGGCGGGGGCCCGGTGCCCCCTCCCGGCCCCGACGGAGCGCACGGACGGGGCCCGGGCTCGGGCAGCGCCGCCGGGCGCGGCCCCGGGAGCCCCGCGCTGAGCACGGAGCCCGGCGGGGCCGGGGGATCGCACCCACCGCCGCGGTGTCGCGCCGCCCGCCGCTGCCCGGGCTTCATTAGTAACCTGATAATTCCCCGGCAAAGCCCCAGCAGCGGTTCCACCATGAAGTAATTGTAGGACGGTAACGTGAGCTGATGGCGGCCGGGGATGGATCCTCGCGGTTATTGATTCTGACAGCTAAATTGTTAACCGAGGGGGAAATCAGATGAAAGCCATTTTAGAATAAATACGAGACATTAGGTTGAAACGCTGAGGTTCTAAGAAAGCCCGAGCAGAGCCCCGGAAAGCCGAGCCGAGGCCCGGCAGCGTCCCCCGCCCCACCGCGCGGCTCAAACCGCTCCCGCAGCTCCACCGGGAACGCGGAGCGGCTCCTGCGGACGTAGAAAGGCCGGCGGCCCTCCGTGCTACGAGAACCACGCCGGTGTGCGAGGGGCGCAGCGCGGACGGGAGGGGCTGAGGCGCAGCGCTGCCCGGCTCGTGCTGCCCCGTCGGAGCGGCGGAGGCTGCAGCCCGAGTTTCTTCGCTGCCCGCATCAGGGCCGTGACCGTGCGCTGCTCGGGGAAAGCACGCCCTCCCTCCCACCAAAGCAGGGCACGGGGACAGAGCAGCTCCATCCGCGAGCGACTGAACCGCGTGGAAACGTTCCTTCAGGTGAAGGCACGACTCCACGTCAGCCCTGAGCGATGGGGCAGGAAAACTGAAATATCGAGGAACAACCTGCACGACAGGCACGGTGAACGATCCCCTCGGTTCCCCACCTTGCCGGGAATAGAGCGGAACCAAAGAAAGCCAGACAGGAGGTGAGGGCTGTGCAGCAGCCGTGAGCCCCGCTCTGCCCTGCAATCCCTTCAGGTGCTTCTCAGAGCGATGTTAAGATGGCTGATAGAGCCCAAGCGTTGTGTATAGAAGCGTCACCGAGCATTTACCTGCTCCCGCACGCGGTGTCAGGAACGGCCCGGCTCTGCTGTGCTGCTGTGCCATTCCCAGGCAGTGCACGCAGTGGGAGCGCTGCCCGGGCGGGCGGCAGGCACGGCCCTGCAGTCGTGCTCCCCCAGGTCTGCCGCGGCCCAACGCCGCACAACGCACTTCTGTTACCGACGGGGCAGTGCAGAAAAAAAAACTGACTGCAGCTATTGTACACAGAATGGTATCAGTGGGCTTCGGTTGGTGCCAAGCATTTACCACCCTCACTTCCTGCGTACCACCCTCACTTCCCTGGAGGAAAACATGCATTTTAAATGTTTATTTAGAGCCTTAAGAATTTCAACAAGTTTAATTTAAATACAAATAAATATCAAAATATGAGTCTGAAGGGAATGACACCACACGCCTCACCTTCTGAATTTAGGCATTTTCTAAATTCCTATTAGAAACAGAAATGGTTTGAAATAATGCAGATGCGCATCCTGAGGACTACAAGGGGTAGCACATGTAGGAACAAAACACAGGCTGCTCACAGAGGAGTGCAAATGGGTGTTACTGACAGTCACGGGGGGACAAACTCCAAACCGTACTTTCTTTTTACTCAGGTACCCAAAGAAAATTAGCAAGCAAGTATCTAACAGTACAAGACCTACTTCTCAGCAGCTCAGGCTTTCGATCTATCCACCATACACATGCACAGCTTCATTCTGGGGGCTGTTTGGGAGCAGGAAGCATGTTCTGCACTCGAAGGCAGGTGTTCAAAAAGCTGCTTCAGGAACACAAACCTGACTGCTGTACGAGTGAGCAGCACCTGTGCTCAGAAGTGGGCTGTTCAAAAATCACTTTCTTGCTCCTGCTTACCAGTTTGGAGAAGCAACTCCAGAGTGACAGGCTAGCTACAGGCTCACCACTGAAAGGACGTGAGAAAGCAGACTGCAGTACCATCAGTACAGACTGCACCTGAGTGCACGCATTCCCAATGTCCCACATCACAAAGGAGGAAACGCTGCCAGGGCGGCCCTTCCTCAGATCTTTCAGCTCTGCAATGAACATTTAGGGAGAAGAACGAGCTGCAGATGCAATGATTTCAGCAAAATGCCTTCCACGAGACCCCCAAACCAGATGCCTTGTATGGGTGAGCCTCAGCAGGCAGCAGAACCAGCATTGCCACAAATACTTGTGCCACTTCAATCACATTGAGAAACCTCTACCAGCCAGTCAAAAAGATAAAGGTAGGACCAGTTGGTGGGCAAACACTGAGGTCATGTGCTTGACAGATGTCTCTGAGGCTGCAGCATTATTCTCACGCTGTCACATCTGGTTTATGAAGAGCTCCCACTAAGGGGGGTTCCTGAACACAACTATTAGAGATGCCACTGCTGCACTCTGAAGCTGATGGCACAGAAAAGACCCCACTGGTGTGTAACCTCACCAATTCCAATGCAGAGGCACACATGCCCACAGCCCAAATGACCCTGAGAATACCTGTGCTGTGCCACGACTTCCAAAGCCAGCAAATAAAAATGCAAAATAACTTTGGATTGGTGCTAGAAAATATCACATGCACAGTTACTAAGTGTTGCAAAGTCTATTTAAAATGAGTTTTATTGAGATGAAAAAGTTTTCCATGGTAACTACAGAATGTTAATCAAAACCAGGTGTTTCTCCCTCCATTAGAAACACGAATTGGAGTATCTTTTGTCCAAAAAGACTTTAAAAAGTAATCACTTAAATAGAGTATGTTTGGATGTGCTTTACTCCACACACTGGTTACTGTCTCTAATCTTGCTAATGAGTGCAAGCTATCCAGAGGCTGTCTGTATGTTCATTGGAGGCTCTGAATGGAACCTACTCCTCTGAACAGCTCTCAGCTGTGAAGCTACACGGGCAACAAGAGCACCCAGCAACCAACCCGAGTGTCACAAACACTGCGCCACGTACAGCGGTGCTGTGCTCAGGGGGAGCATCCTTCTCACCCTACAAAGTACAAAAGCATTGGGAGATTCCAGGCATACAAAGCAGTGTTTCTTGCTACCACCATCCATTCAATAAGCATCATCTTCTAGATTTCCAGGCTGCTCTGGAATAAGGAGTAGTCCTTTTCTTTTCTGGTGGTTTGAAGTAAGAATAGACAGGCGCTGCTGGATATTCTGCGTCTGGATTTTCTGCCATCATTTTCAGCTTGGCTTCAATGGCCTTTATTTTTGCACTGACACTGAAAAGAGGAAAAACAGAAGAGAAATTGAGCTTAATCTTAGCACAGAATCACACTAACAGCAATCCAGAGATTCTGCTGACACTGGAATCTCTATTTACCCCAGGAGCAGCTGGGCAGCCCCCATCACTGCCTCCACCAGCAGCGTGGAACTAGGAAGCAGGAATCCACTGCTTAAGGCCCACACTACTGCCATTCAGATCCTCAGTACAGATTTGCTTAGGAAAGGTCCTCCGTGATACAACACAGCACTGCAAAGTAACCGTCCTTGCATCTACTCAGCACTTTCTTGAGAATTCTAAGCTAGACAAGCACACAGCAAGGCTTCCTGCAACATGTACAATGATGTCATTGAAAGCGGTCTGAGCATGTGCAGCAGAGCACAGCCCAGGCAAGGCTGCTGGAAACAGCAGAGAAATGAAAGCCAGACTTCCTCACAGCTACAAGACCACTTGGGATGGGAAAGCCCCAGGTTCTAATTGAGTCAGGAAGAAACATTATTTCAACATTACTGAAGTTTATCCCAGAGGGAGACGCTCTCCTAGGTTACACCCCAAATTCCTGGGAGTTCTGTTATCCACTGTTCTTGCTGGGTATGGACTGAGCAATGCTCCCTTCTCCACTGCAGTTTCCTGCAGCATCCATCCCCACTAAAACAACCCCACTGCACCACTGACATACTAACAGTCTGCATGATTGGAGTCTCTGTGTTCAGTACTTCCTAGCATGGTTTGATTGTGTTTGCTTTTGGTTTTGTTTTTTTTTTTTTAATTTAATGGAAATATTTTGTTTTAATCTCTTACTGTTATAAAGAAAATTCTTGCTCATAAGAATTGCTGAATGAAATTAGCACAGCACCTCTCACTGAGATTCATATGAAGGACTACAAAGCACATTCTGGCCAAACAAGCTCAAGCGTTGCACGCTCCAATTCCTCTCCTTATTTCTTCTCCTTCACATTTCCTAGTGATTTAATGTTAGAAAATGAACATCAAGTCATGAGGAGCTCATTTCATGCGGGGCACTTCAGAGCAGGCTGCCCACCTGCAGGTTAGATTTTTAGTACAAAGAAAACACCAGTTCTTGATCCTATTGAAGTGTAAGGTGTCAGTTCCCAACCGTTCCCACAGTTTGGTCACCTCTCACCCGCTCCATCTCCTACCTCAGGTTGGACTGGGGCGGCTCCGTGCTGGACGATGGCTCCAGGCTGATTGGGAGAATCTTCTCATTCTTATTATGATCATATCTCTGCAAATGGAAGACCAGTATTCAAGTCAAAACTGGAGTCATGAACAAAAACACTTTCTGACAGATACACTTTAAATTTGGATTCATATAACCTCAGATTCAGTGAATCTTTCACTATGAAGGATTTGATTTTGACGGCCAATCACCGCAACAAATTCTAACCATGTTTGTTGAGTACCACCATAATGATGTGGACTCTGATACTGCACACTCTGTGCACCGTATTACGTTATCCCATCTTATTACTTCCCGTTCCCATCTATCTAAGACAAAGCAGAGATGCTAAATTTCTCAGTACTGCATCACTACACTGTTTATACAGACACTGTTCAGAGTGAGAAGGTAACAGAAGCACACAGCTATTCAGAGCTGTGCAGTGATGGAAGAGAAACACATTCAGGGTCAATTGTGAAACATCTCCTTTCTGTGAAGAGCAGCTTGTGAGCCTGTCTTCTCTGTGGGCAACGGGCCTCCTGAACTATTCACAGCATTCTGCTTCCTTGTTTCACTTGGCACAAATTCAGATTTGTTTTTCAGCAGAGCTGCTCAAATTGACAGTGTCTAGTAAGCCTTGGCTGCTCATCTTAGAGCTACTTAGCACGGTGCTGTCATTGCCTAAAATAAACAGTTGCTGCAATAAGCTAAGGTTTTGTGTCGTTAAATCTTTCCATTCACAGATTATAAAATGCCATGTGAGCTGAACTGATTATTTATGTATGTTCTTCCCCATCCCCTGGCTGGCTGCACGCTGAGCTACCCTGCTGAACTCCCAGCTGAGCAGACACTCTCCCCCAGCTGAAGCTCCTTTTATGGATCGCCTGTCAGGCACCCGGAAGCACACGGTGCTCAGTAGCGGCGGCGCTCCAGAAAATGGAGCCTGGATTTGTGCAAGTTCTGATGTGCTGACAAAGGCCTGGAGCCTTCAAAGCCAATAATTAAAACAGCATGGTCTCCTTTAACAAAGATACCTGCTTTTCCCTTTTCTTTCCTGCCCCCCCCCATCTTCTTCAAGATTCCTAAACAAATGCACCGCTGCACTCAATTAAAAAAAAAAAAAGAGTAGGACGTTGATTACAGGATAATCAAGGTGTGTTAAAATCACATTACCCAAAGGTAAATAACAATAAGCACCTCCCTCTGCCTCCCCCCAAAAAATCTCTCTTGACAAAGACAGTTATTCAAACAAAGTTGCTTCATATAAGTTGCTGGAGTAAATAACTGCAGGAGAAACAAGACAAGAATTCAGAGGCATGAAAACAAGGATGTTCCAGAAGGTACTCAAGTTAACGTTAAAACCTTGATGTTTTATTCAGTAGAGCAAGCAATAAAATGATATTTAGTTTAGAAGTGAAACACCTTGCTTTACAAGTCAGGAATAATTATAGCTGCTGCCAGATAAGTGCTTTCAGAAGTGGAACAAAGTTACAGAGCGCTCAGTAATTGGGAATTTCCATGCATCTCCTATCCAAAAAGGGTGCAAAACCACAAAGGGAAGGATACAATCTTTCAGCCAATCATTCACTAAGCTTGGGAAAAGTTGAAAAACAGAAATTTAGAGAAGTAACCAGTTCCTAGAGCTCTAATTAGATGCACCTTCACAAAGAACATCAGGTTAAACAGCCTCTTCTCATTCACCGCTAACTCAGCTAGTTCAGGAGGATAACAGAAGTGGTACACTGTTCATGCTGCTTCCCTGAGAGCTATTTCCTAGAACACACTGGTATCTTGCCAGGCTAAGACAGCCTTCATAAGAGCTGTTCCTTAATATTATGGCTTTTTGGCTTTGCAAACTGATTTTTATCTACCAGCAGGCTTACCTTGACTTGTGCGTGCGCCCACCGCACCACCAGCTTCTTGGAAAGGGCCAGCTTCCCATTGAGACACTGGATCGCCTTTTCTGCTTCCTGCACAGGAGGCACAGGAAGGCAGTTCAATAAACAAACCAAGTCTTCAGTCATAACCGTCTCAGATGTAAAGACCCTTTTCCTTTTGTAAATCAGTCCTCTGAAAGTAAAGCTAACTGTCTGCAAAGAACGTTTATCCCATTGTATCCCAACCCAGAAATACTTGGAAGACTCCCACACCCAACTGAGCAATCCGACTTTTATAAACCAGCAGGGCAGATTCTTTCAGTCGTTGCAGGGAGGAAATGGGGAAGATGATCACAAGTTTTGAAAAAAATCAAACGCAGAAGCTGTTGGAACAGCACGCAGAGGGAGCTCAGTGCTCCACCAGCTTCTCAAGAAACACTGCCATTCGTCCCAGAGGCATACCATGTCCCATCAGTACCCTGCACCTACGCCAGATCTTGCTAATGCCTGCTAGGGATGTTATCCTCTTGGTCCTATCCTGACTAAGTGAAATCTCACTTTGGGGAAGCTCCCACAAAACTCGATTCACAGCAATTAAAAATGCATGTTGCAATGCTGTTCCACCTCGTTATGAAAAATCATTCGTTGAGCTTTTAGACCTCAAGCACTGGCACAGCTCTTCTGACATCCTTATGGTTTCTGCAGCCTGGGCATTTCATTTATCCCTTCCTGTTTTAGCTTTATATTGACATAAAAGAGGTGGGGAAGAAGCCACTCTCTTGAAACAAGAAAGCAACGTACCTGCTTGGTTTCAAAGTTCACAAAACAGTAACCCCTCGGCTGCCCCTCCAAAGCTCCAGACTTGTGAAAGAGAAAATCAAATTGCTTTACTTTGCCGAACTTCTGAAGGAGTTTGAGAAGGTGGTACCTGAGGGGGAACAAAGACGAATGGCACCTTTCAGTACTTGGAAAGTACAGAGATGGAGACACGCATTTCAAGCTCAGTCACACAAATGGTTCAGTTCAGTCACACAGGAATTCCCAAATACACGCAGAGGTGGACATCCATTACACAACCACAGCCCTGAGCTGCCCGGCCTCATCAGTGACAGCCCTACACCCCAAAGCCTTCCTCCCAGCAGTGCCAGCTGAAGAGTGAGCAGCAGATCTATTCATAGCTGGTTTTTTGGGACAATTACCTAACAGCTCCCTATGGGGCTGGAGGACTCTGCCTCTTGTCTTTCTAGAAATCACACCTACTTCCAAGCATAAACACTGCCCCTCTCCAGCCCTGCCATGACTATCTGAAGCTCCATCTGATCCCTCTCCCTGCACAAGCAGTCCCAGCCCACAGCGCCTGCAGTTCTTGCTGCCCTCCCTGTCCGCACATGAGCAAAGCTGCTCCCATCCCTTCCCTGTGCCAAGCTGTATCAGCATGCTGACAAGGACATGGCTGAAAACACAGTCCTGTTCCCACCTGCCTGGAGGAGCTGGGAAGCAGGAAGGCAGGATGAGCAGAACCACAGCCAGGAGCTGACAGCAGACCAGGTGGAAATAGCACCAGACCTCAGTACGGGTCAGGCAAAATTAAGCATCCCTGGCTCAGCCAGCTTTCCAGTGACACGCACACAGAAGTCAGACACTCCTGCCATTCAGTGGGGAGTGTGCTTTTTTTTTTTTTTTTAATAAAACTTGGGAAAAACTCAACTAAACTTGTATGCTTAGCACTTGGTGCACTAAGCAATGTTGAACAAGGAGCACATATGTTGTACAGACACATCTAACCTCGAAAGTTCCTTGCAGCTTTTTTGGTTCCCTTGACCCCAGTGTTTAATAGTGCCAGTTGACCTAGCAGGCAAATCACACCTGTCACTATTTCACCAACTGACTTCCAACCCAGAGATTAAGAATTGTCTGAGGGTTTAATGAGGGCATCTTAGGACTCAATCCCTCCTGATTAGCAGTACAGGGTTAGTTAGTGAGCCACGCAGCCTAAGCTCAATTCCCAGCTTCCCAGATGAGAGAATGCTTGGAGCTCTGGAAGCTCATCAGGGTAACTCCCTCTGCACACGAACCAGCAGGCACTGGCTAGGACGAGGCATGTCCTAGTGCAAGCAATCAGCAGTGTCCCAAGACACTGAACGCATCAGGTAACTTCAGGGACAGCCCAAGCAGACAATACTTTTCCTAATAAAGCCCGATAGGATGTTCGAAACGAGCGATTGCCCTTTGTTAAGCTTCAGGAGGCAGGCAAGAAAGTTCCAGGAATGTGAGTCATGTCGCAGGACAGCCACGGCGAACGTTCAGGATGTGCACTTTTAGAGAGGTGAAGGTACAGCAGGCGCTCAGCCCAGCGATGCAGGAGGGCCAGGTTCCCTTCTCCTGCAATTACAGAGTCACGGGAAGGGCAGCGGTGATCCTCACCACATTTTATTTCCCAACAACAAAACTCCCTGCAACTACTCTGCCAAAGGAACAATTCATGCTGTTGGCTCCAACTCCCAACCCGGGAACTGCTGCAACCAACAAATAACGCATTTCTGCTTCCTTGGCAGCAAGTCGTAGCCATTCCTTTAAAAAGCATTTTAGTGGAAGAGTTTGGAAGCAACCTATGTAGCCAATTTCATTCAGAATCTTTAGATCTAGATGATACAAGCATGATTTTCAAACCACACATGCAATTTTTAACAATGCAAGTTATCTCCTCCGCAAGGAGCAGCTCCAAACGAAGCTGTGTGTCACTAGAAGCTCCAGGCTTTGGTTATAATCTGTTGTTAATACAGTGAGGCATTGAGAGTAACTTGACTGTTATCCCCACGCAAAGACGACTTCAGCACTGAAGGAAGACCTGTCACGGAAAACTTGAAATGTTTATTGAAGAAGTGTGAACATGTAAAAAGCTTTATTATGGCAGCGACTCTGCTTATCCAGAGCTTAAGAGTTATTCGCACAGATGTGGCCCCAAAGATCACCACAGCCAACCTCAATTTCCACTTCCTGTCATCTGATGTGAATGCAAGACAAACCCGCAGCTCCCCCATTTCCTTTTCCTCCAGTCTTCCTCCTGGCACCCTGAGTGCTATTCAAACACAGGCAAGGCTTCCTCTGAACAATGCTATCCCAAGGATACTGCAAAGGTACCGGGCCACATGCTAAACCTATTATTGCAAAGAATTTTGCCCCACTGGGAGTCAGTAGGAGTCTCTAACAACAACTCATGCACACATTGTTTTCTAGGTGAGACTCATCAAGATGGGATCGTAGACAAGCAGCTGAACAGCCAAGGAAGCTGAACATCCACTATTTCATACCTGCAGGTCATTAACAGTCATTCAAAGGCTACTAGAAACCAGATAACATACGTATAACTGCAGTACTGGAAGTGCCGCGTTTTGGGCGGACAGAAACTTAAGCCTCCAAAAGCTTTACACACAGGAATTAGCAGAGCAGGCAGTTCGACTCCACGTGCCACGCAGGAGGTGCAACAGAAGTCACAAAGCAGTGAGGTGAGCAAAGGGCACAGCACAAAGCATCTCCCAGCCCACCAGGGGACGAGTGCTGCACCAGGCCATGCTGGCAGTGACAGCAGGGAGCCAATGGATTCCCTGCTAGTGACACCAGAACTGACTGCCCGCTGCCCTCCTCACACCCCACTGCAGCAGAACCCAAAGCAGGGATCCTTCAGCACTGGAACTGCCTACAAATTACATCCCACACCACAGCCTGCTGTGTGGACACGCGGTGCCAGCTCACCTCCTTCCAGCTGCTAAGCAGCTACAACCCCCAACGTTATCTGCTGCCATATGCAGAACAGTTCTCAGGATGCTAGATAAAACAAATAACCCAAGTAAACATCACTGGCAGGGAAGCTAGCCCACCAGAAGACGCATCAAACCCCAACAAGTAGGTATGACAACAACTGACACCCTTGGAGACTCCCATTTGAGTCACAGCTGCTCAGTGCAATAACCTCCCATAAGCCACCAGCTTACAGGCTGTAATTTGTAGGCGGCCCTACATTCATGAATTCCTATTACCACAGCTTGCACTCAAATGTATACGTTACCTATTAACTCCCCAGTGCTTGATTGCAGTTATAGGTTGCTCTCTAAATGGAAGTCTTGGATTAATTCAAGACTTTCTGAACTCGTTTCTGCTCAAGAAAGTCACAACCAGTTATTAACCCTACTAACAACCAATCAACTTTACTCCATCTTAAGCAAATCTAACATGAAAATTGCAGGGGCAACCCTTTAAAATCAGATAAAAGCAGCAAATGAAGAAACAGCTATTTAGCTTTCAGGTGTGTGTTTTTAGTCACGCAATTAGTAAGCTCAACAGGGATTATTCAGACAAGCAAGCATGAGCAGAGCTGTGAGCCTTTAGGATAAGAAAGCAAGGGTCAGGCTGATTTATAAGAATTTACTGAACTGATACAGAAACATTACTTTCTCTATGCTGACAATGCATTAAAAGGAATTTTCTTTATTTTTTTTCAGAATGAAACAGATTATAGTATTTATTTTTTTTTCAGTGGAGCATAGACATTACTAAAGCAAAACCAAAAGCAGAACACAAGTCTCCAGCCAGAAATACAACCCTGTTACGGGCAACGAGCACTGTCACCCATTGCTGGGCAAACTTTAAACACTAAGCTTAATGGTATGGAATCATTTCACATGAAGCTGCTGCTTGCCTGGCCTAGATTCAGAGAAACGTAGAGTGAAAGAATCTTTAACAACACCATTAACCCCAAAACATGAAGGATCCGATGCATTTACAAACACCCACAGTTTTCCCCTTGCACCAGCCCAATCTCCTGAATCCTTACGGACCTGTAAACATGCTAAGTCCCATACGTGAGTGTACGTGGTCAGTGAGTGTGAACAAACCAACGCAACAGAGCTGTGGGACAGAAACGGTAATTAATGCAAAACCACCCAAAACTGAATGGTTGTAAAGCACAATGCATTAATGATTCCATTTAGAGGCTAGCAGAGAACTGCTCTGTTAAGATGAACCACACTTAGAATAGAGCCCTACCACCTGCACACACACAGAGATGGAAGGAGAAAACAGTATTCTATGAGAGCACGCACAACAGTTAATCAAAAATGCTTGTTTCTAGAGAAGTGTAAACCCCACGTTGCTCTGTGTGGGTTTGTCACTTCTTAGCACACCACCCAAATACTGGGCAGCAACCCCTGCTGTAGTTCTGCGGTTTGAGTATTACAGTGGCTAAGATCTCATTACCTGCAGGGGATACCAGGTGCTCACTGCAGCGCCTGCCTATCCTCCCTGCCCACCCCACACCCACGGACGGAACACAACAACAAATGGAACCCCCGGTCACCCCTCAGGGAACAGGGCACATGCACGGTTCTACCCCCACCCCAGGCGGGCAAACGGAGCCGTTCCCAGCCCCGGGGCCACCAGCCCGAACGTGGAGCGCGGCCAGGGGCAACCGCGCACCGGCACCCGGGGCGGGGCTGAGAGCGGAGCCGCGGGCGAGCGAGTACGAGGAGAGCACAGAGGGCAGCCCAGGAGAAGGGGAACGGGTGCTGGGAGGGGGGGCGCCGGTAACGGGAGCTCCGCGCAGCGCGGCTCCGCGGGGGGACGCGGGGCGGTGCCGCAGGGAGGGCGGCGCCGGGCCCGCACAGCCACTCGGTCGCCCGCCCGCCCGCCCGGCTGCTCACTCGGTGATCTTGGGGTCGAGGTTGCCGATCCAGAGGCGGTGCCCGTCCTGCAGGGCGCCCTCGGACAGGATGGCGGCGTTCTCCAGCGGTAACGCCTGTCGTTCAGGCTCCATGGCGGCGCGGGGCCGCCCCTCACCATCCCCGGCCTCGCACAGGCCTCGCCCCGCCCTTGGCGCACATTGATGACGTCACACGCGGGCGCCGTTTGATGACGGCGGCTCGGCGCGACGGTGAGCAATGCCGCGGACACCCGCCCTCCTCTGTTGCCACTCCCGGACCCCGGCTCGGCCCGGCTCCGCTCCGTTCGGGCCACGCTGTGTCGCTTTGCACCGCGGTACCGCAGCGAGGCAGACTGGGCGCTGCGGGGCACCGGGCGGGGCGCCCACAGGGTGTGGGAGAAGGGGCTGAGTGCAGGGGGCAGGGCCTGATGGGCAAATGCCGGAGGCGGGGCCCGGGATGGGGGCGTGGCCCGGGATGGGGTGTGGCCCGGGGTGGGGGCGGGCTTGCGCGCACGTGCCGCGGCGAGGGCTGCTGTGCGGTTTCATTTGGGTTCGAGGCACAGAGCAGCGCTGTGGCTGGACGCAGCCTTAGAGCCATACTTGTGATTAAAGGGAGCATTAAGGAGGGCTTTGGAGCCTCCATCTTAGAGTGGCAGAACTTGAAGTTCTGTTTAAGTGGTGCACAAATAGCCAGCCCTGCAGTGCTGACTGCTGGCACGCACACACAGACACACACACCTCAGGTTTGAAGCCTTTTCCTTTTAGCACGCTGACCCACCTACTTCTTCCCTTTACAGGTAACCAATGGCTATGGCATTACGATGCTTTAGGCAACTGCACTCCCTGCTTCATTGCTCTTCACTCGCAGTGGTGAGGCGGCTGCCGCAGCCCCCAGCACGCTGCACAGCTCTGCTCCTGGATGGCTGCAGGCAATGCGTTCACCCGCTGCTGCTGGCCAGGCCGCTGGCCACCAAAAAAGGTAAAGCAGCAGCATCCAGTGGTGTTCGCACCCCCCGTCCGTGATGCCAGATACCCTTCTCGGGGAGCTGCTCTTGCAGCAGGGCAGTATGTGGCTGTCATCGCAGTCCCAGCTAGAGCTGGTGCGTGTAGCACGAGCTTCTCATCTATTTTGGTTTGTGCTCTGAATTGGTGGGCTATTTACCCGCTAAAGAA
Source organism: Tetrao urogallus (assembly GCF_951394365.1). Lineage (NCBI taxonomy): Eukaryota > Metazoa > Chordata > Aves > Galliformes > Phasianidae > Tetrao > Tetrao urogallus. The sequence goes on from NC_136832.1 coordinate 8,883,338, forward strand.
TGTCTGTTTATCTTGGACTCAACTCTGAATTTAACATCAGTTGTAATGTCTTCTTTCTAATCTCTAATGCAGTAGTTGAGTTATTGTGAGAAACTGAAATTAATTCTATGTGTAATGTGCAGCTAAAGGTAAAGGGCAGACACAAGCCAAAGTGAACATCAGTGCTGCCTTGGTTGAGGATATTATCAATTTGGAGGAAACCAACACAGACATGCAGGCAGTGGTGGAAGCTCTAAAAGAAGATTTCAACAGAAATCTCAATGTCAGAACCTCACAAGGTTGGTACATTTTTTGTACAATGCTCTGCTGCTGGGGTTTTGTTTTGGTTTTTTTTTTTCCAAAATTGATTTTCTTTTTATTGAGTTATACACTGGGCACCCAATTACTACAACCTTGACATCCCTTACTAAAGGCTCTCTTCACCCTGAGCTTGACCAGGAAGAATCCATTTTTGTTAATAGCTTCCTGGAAATAGCTTTTCTAAGTGGGAGATGTCAAAAGTGTCTAACTGAACTGTTTGCAGATGTGATGAAGAAGCAGGTTGTCAGCTAATGGTGCAGTAGGGCAGGAAAAATCCAATTGCCATTAAATTAGCCTTTTGAAAATTGCCATCAGACTGGTGTCTGACGTGTACAAACTTTTTTTGCTATGCATCTTTGTGATTACTGACCTTTACAAGCTTTATTCACTGAGTGAATTGTGTGTTTCAGGAAGGATCATGAATATGTTTGACTAAGCTACAGTTACTATAACACTGAACATATGTATTTTTAAGTAGTATCAAGTTTCAGGGATAAAGTGTAATATTAAACAATGACCAAATTTGAATCATCCACCACTCCAGCTCTGGCAAAGGGCACTGCAGTCTTTTGTAGGGCTGGAACGTGTTGCTCAGTCTCTTAACTGTTTATTTTAGCCATAGGTGTTTTTTTTTTAACTGCACTGATAAAGTACGTCTTGTCCCATGTGCCTTTTGGTCTGTTAACATTTTGCAGCAGAAATGAGAGAGCAGATTAAGAGCAGCTCAGGGAGAAACAGAATACTCTCAATTAAGCAGTGGATAGCACCTCCTCTTGGGACCTGGAAAAAAAAAAAAAAAAGAGGGGTTTAAGGGAACATTGCTCAATTCAAGACAGTAGTTTTCTTGACTTTTATAATAACATCTTGATCTTCTTTAACTTGTGTTAAAAAATAATTATTTCCTCTTAATTCTTCACAATCTTTGTTTAGTTTTCCTATTCTAGTAACAGAAACAGAAGATTTGTTTTCATGTTTTTGTGCCCTAACGCTGAAATATTTTACAAACACCACAAGGGATGCAGAAACGCAAGCAGCATACATCATCTTTTTATTTTGTAACATCTGTATTTTGCACAAGGGAGGGAAAATGAGACACTGTATTTGTACTACAGCATCATCCCGAGCTGTGGTGTCATGCTGACGTTCCCTTGTGTTTGGTTCTTTCGAGGGGCCCTTGACCACATCACTGTCACGACAAAAGATGGGAAGTTTCCACTGAACCAGCTGGGGCAGATCTCACAGAAGTCTCCTCAGCTCATTGTAGTGAACATGACCAATTTTCCAGAGGTAAGGACACGTTTCTGGAGGCATGGCAAGGGGAGGTACTTACCATGGGAACAAACAGGTTGATACTGAGCAAAGAAACAGGTGGATAAAAGCAGTCACACTGGACAGGGGCTAAGAGCTCAGACAACACTGTCGCTCCTTGGCTGACACAAGCTGTGTTTTGCTGCAGACTGTGCCATGTGCCTTCCCCGCTTAAGCTGACAGAGTCTCAGAGGAGGTCAGCATAGGGCACTTGATGCCTAAGTGTTTCCTGAAGAGTACCCAGGTTGTGTAACTTGGAAGAATGAAAACTCCCCATCAGGGAGTGCACTGAGTGCCACAACTGAGAGAAGCCATACCGTGGCTTTGCCTGCATCCAGGCAGGAGGATGGGCTGAGAAATGGGTACACAAGCAACAGAGTCAGATTAGCCATGTATTGCCTGTGTTTGCTTCCCAAGCCAAAGGATTGTTTTTCACCTGAGCTGGAGCTATTTCTCTCAATGCAATTGTTTTATACCATAACTGTTTCATAGGCAGATGGAACTCCTTGATAACACTACACACACTACTACTCCATATCATTACTTATAGCAGATCACCAATACTTTCTAGCATTGGAAAGCAAATACCAATCCCTGAAGAGTCTAGGATAGAAAATAATTACAGAAGAGGATTTACGATACAGCTTTTACTGAGCATTTTCTTCCTGCAGAGCAAGTTCTGCCCACAGAATAACACACTGATGGTCCTAACACACCGAAATCACCTCTGTCACATTTTCTCTGCTCCTTTCGTTTCTGAATGGGGCAGTTATATCTCATAAAACATTGGCAAAGCTTTAGTTTGTACCTCAGTTGATAAAAGCTGAACTTCATAAGTGCGATCTACTGCAGTAACCTGGAGCTCAATTTAACAGTAGGAAAGAACATCAGAACTAGCAATGCTCCTTGTAGGAAATGCCATGCTAGTGCCAAAGGAACGCAGACCAGCCCAGTCTTGTTATTGTCAGCGTCAGAGAATGAAACAAACTGGCAGAGTGCTGTTGCAGTTCTCAGCAGAACTGTTACTTAACCATAACATTTGACACCGTGAAGGTACAGCAGTGCTCTTAAGGTGAGGGGGGGAAGCATTTTAATCACTTTGCAATTAGCAGGCAAACCTGTGCACCTCACCTTTCAGGCAGAGCAGCATCAGCCAGCTGTGATGGAGTTTTTTGAAAAGTTAATCCTAAGTAATAGGCTGTAAAATAAACACAGAGCTGGGCACAGGCTCTGCTTCTCAGCCAACTGCTACTGCTGTGATGTAATGAGATTACGTTGTAGTGCTGAAGTGGTTAAGTTAGTTAACATTTCTAAATGGGTTCTGTGTGATTCCTAGTGGAAAACATTCAACTGGAATTTTTAAATGCTGAGAATCTTTCATCTCCTTTGCCACAGTCAGGCCATGCCTTGGGAATTTATTGTGGTTTCACTCTGCGTTGCCTCAAACCATTCGAATAGTTTCAAAGAAGCAAAACATTTTCTTCTGTTGTTGCTTCCCCTTCCCCTCTCCCCCCTTGGTACCCTCGCTACCCCGACACTGAGTGCAGCCATAGTTTCCCATTCAGTTTGATCAAAGCTCTCCACACCAATGTAACTTCCTGATCTTACTGGTAACAGAAGTAAATGTTTCCATGTTCTGTGGAGATGGATTGCCAACTATTGACAGAGTTCTGGCATATGGGAATGATTATTTCCTAATTCTTTTTACCTTTTGATCTGTTTTACAGAGCACAGCTGCAGCTATGAAGGCTATAAGGGAGAGCGGAATGAACCTGAACCCAGAAGTGGATGGGACACTAATTCGGGTGCCAGTTCCTAAGTGAGTATCAATCCATGGTTCCCTGAGTTCATCACTGTGCAAGGTAATGCAGCGGGGCTGAGCCTCACATGGAGCCAGCCCTCTGGAGCAGCTCCGTGCTCAGCACCTCTGCTCAAACTGCATCACACAGCCCTGCTCTGAGCACGTTTGGGTGGTAAATCCACAATTCCCGTGGGTGCTCAGTACCAGCAGTGACGGAGCCCTGAAAACACCCTGAGCAGATGCAGAGGTGTGAGGCCACCAGAGGTGTGATCCAAGCTCGGGGTACTGCAGACAACTGCCACAAAGGGCTTCGTGCACAGCATGCACACAGACCCCACACACTGCTTTGCACAGAGGTGACTTCTAAGTAAAGGTGAACTGAGTTATTCTTCATGCTTTAGATCTACTTTAGAAAATTCTCTTGATTTTTATCTAGCATTTTGATCAGAGAAATCTAATTGCAGCTTTTTGTTGCTGTCGCTAAAGGGAATGACATTATCATTCTATTTGCTGATTTTCTGTTTCCCCTGTGCTCTCTGCCCTTCCCCCATCCCTCAGGAGAGGAGGCAGAGGAGGAGGGCACCATTATCTTCATAATTGCTGAGGCTCCCGGGTTGCTGCGCAGTGGTTTGATTGTTAATGGGCACTTGGGTCATCCTTGAATATGAATTGCAGGGGAGGAAACTCTGAAACTACAAATCCCAGTCTTTAAAAAAATACTGTTTTTCCAACAAATATGTACATTCTGCCACTTTCTTTCATGGCGTTGCAGATCAGAAGCAGATCTTCTTTTCCCAAAGGAGGTCTGTCTCATGAGCTGCCCATTCCTCTGCACAGAAACTGTTGCTGCTCTCAGTCCCATTCCCCCTGGCAGCTGCACATCCAATTCATTCAGCCCCACATCCAATTCATTTGCAGTTTGCAGGATGTGCCCTGCAGGTCTGCCCCTCATGGACTCCTCTCCAATAAGACAACAGAATTGTTCAGGGTTTCATCCCTTACAGACAAGACGAACGGTTTCTGTCTTTAAAACCTTGTAATGCAAAGGGGAGAAAAACACTCAAGTTGTGAAAGAGAGAACCCTTACATCCCCAAATTGCTTTTTCTGGTTTTTCTAAAGTGTTTCATTTTCTCAAATCTCAAAACACATTCACAAAAAATTCGGGACAGATGCAGTGAAATTGCTAAAATGATGGCAGGTGTGCAGAACAAGCAAATGAATCAGAAATTAAGAGACAATAGTGAATAGTGCTCCTGCAGAAATGGAGGGAAAGCACGTGAAAAGTGAAATTGGACCTAAATGATCTTCCCCTGCTTGTTAAAACCACTTTTTAGTTGGATTTATCAGGTGGACACACACGCATCCTGTTTTGCCCTACGCACATCGGTGCTTGAGATCATTTCAACCAAATGTTTAAAAACATTTGCTTGTCAGTATTTATTCCATTAGTTTAGGTTTTGCATTGCAGTTGAAACATGCAATGGTTTTAAAGACATACGGGTTGTCTTGGTGTTTACTTCTGCTTCCTGCTAGGATCCACTCTGCTCCCAGAGGCATTCGCCTGTTTGTGTTGCTAGCACTGCATAGGCAATATTTGTTTGTAGAAAAGTATTCTCTGGGGGTTTAAAAAGAAAAAAAAAAAAGAAAAGAAAAGAAAACCAGCCATGGGAACACTTGTATTGGTCGATCTCGTGGCCGAGTTTGACCTGACCTTGTGTCTTTTGTGGTATTGCCTCATTTTTAGATCCATCTTTTTTGGACCCATTGTGTTACACTGGATATTGTTTGTAAATTAGTAATATTTTTACACATGTTTTACTGAAAGCCAGATGACTCATTTGAAAGTTTAATGACTCATTGTGAGCTTTTTTTTTTCCTTTGCCCTTTAAGAAATATGCAAAGATACCTACGGTGAGGAGCAAGGACTCGAGAAATTTCATTTAGAGAAAAAAGCACAAAGCTGAGCTGCGTTGCTCCAGATCACTCATCATAATAAGTCTCTTTCACGCTTCTCGTTGAATAATATATTTTGCACCCTATGTTTATCTGCAATTAGGCATGCAGAGTATCTAGTTAAACCTACTTTCCTTTAACTGATCCCTCTCGTTCGCAGGAAATTCCTAGCATTTGAGATACAGAAATTGTTCTTACCCGCAAAAACGCGCTGTGTTGGAGATCAGACGTGGCCTGCATTGTTTTCACTGCGGGTGTGCTCATGCCATATGCTGGGAAAGGAGCATCCAAGTGCCGCAGTGCTTCAACCACCAGTTGCTGGCTGGGGCAGGAAAAGAAGAGGTGTTACTGTGGGCAGTGCACGGCTCTGCACGCACCGCTGCGCACCCAGCGGGCTGTGCTGTGCGTGGCTTGGTGCCATGGCCCCAGGCACACGGCAGGGTTTGAGCCCACTGCTCTGTACCTGCAGAGGCTGCACTGGTCCTGGGGCCTCATCCTTATCCCTGCTGGGGGCGGGCAGCTCTTCCCCGTGTCTGCTTCACACTTTGGCTCTAAAGAGGAGGCAGCTGCAACGGTTACTAGACAGAAAAGCAAACACATTTCGAGACAGCTCCAAGTCCCAGATCTGGGGGCAGGATTAAGCAACTGTGCTTAGAAACCAAGGGCCTGGCTTGTGCTGATGGATTCCTTAACCAGAAACAGCATCAGACTGAAGAAGTGTCCATTTCTGGCACTGTTGGTAGCATTGCTAAGAATTTATATACGGCCTGGGTGGAACGTAAAACCCACTGAGAAACTCTGCGGCACTGCGCAGTGATAAAAAGGAATTGGTGTTAATAAAGACAGACAAGGAGGCATGAAAGCTGTGACCCTGTGCCAAGAAGAAGAGGAAATCTGGCAGCCCTGCATAAACAAAAACATTTCCTTAAAGGCTCAGCAGCCCCAAGCAGGCGAGTGATACCCTCAGCACAAACCACCAGAGCTGAACACAAGCAGGGAAGTGAAGGCAAGCTGCACTTGGCCCCAGCTGGGGCAGCCCCTGCAGAGCAGCTCTGCTCGCCACCCAGCAGCTCCCTCTTCCCAGCTCAGCAGACAGGGATCTCTTTCCCTTCCCCCTCCCAAAATGCTGCCTGAGAATCTGACCTCCTGCAGACCTCTGTCTGCAAGCTGTGCCACAGGACCTCTGGCTTGGGATTCTGAAAAAGAGAAGCCCTAAAGGCATCGATGTTGGGATGCACAGGAAACCATGAGTAACCTCGCTCACTTCCAATCAGACATTCAGGTCCTGGCTGCAGCCTGCTCTGAGCGGTGGCCCCTCAGCAGCACCAGATGCTGTCCCCAGTGCGTCCCCTGGCAGTGGCTGTGCCGAGTCTCTGCTCTGGGCCTCTCTGCTCTCCTAGGGGCATGAAATTCCTGTCAGTTCTGGAAAGCTGATTCACCTCTGCCTTGAGATAGAAATAACTGGCAGTGCTCAGGAACAGTCAGAGCCTCTGCAAACATCTGCTGCAGGAGGGCACCGAGGGGTTGCCACATGGGGCTCAGCTCCCACAGTCCACACTGAGCATTGCTGAGGAGCCCACACCCCACGCTTCTTCAGCTCTGTGCAGGAAGGATCTTGGCCTTGGTGTTCCACTCACTCAGGCCATTGCAGCCAATTTCAAAGTATTCCATATGAAATGTTTACTTTGCAGCATCTTCTGTGTGCTGCGTTTTGCATTCTTAAAGTAATGTCAGAACTGCAACAGCCACAAAAATAGTTAAAATATTATTGTTGAGCACCAACAGTTGATGTTGACAGCAGTCGGCTGTTGGTGCTGGAGCATTACCGGAGCTGAGATGACGTGTCAGCTCATCCTGTGTTGGGTTCAGGCTCATGCTGCACTGTGGTTCCCATTCGGGATGAAGAGTTGGGGATTTGCTCCCAGCAGTGCAGCAGTGGCACCACGTGGGGCAAGCTGCAGCCAGTGTTCTCTGTGCCTTCTGTGTGAGCTGCTCACTCCAGAGCTGTTGGCAGTGCTGCCTTGTCACAAGGTGAGATCCAGGTGTGTCAGTGGAAAGGCCTGGTCATGGTAAGGTCGAGTGAATTAGGAGTTCTCCCAGGTGCAGAACTCAACCTCTGGCACTTGCATGGAGACCACACTGAGGGCCAGGGATGGATGGAGCTTCCCTCACAGCTTTGCAGGAAAGCTGCACTTCTCTCCTCTGCATCCTGGGTGTGGAGCTGGGTTTTCCCTCTTTCCCCAGATGCTTTGGCAGCGGAAGAAAGACATTAAATGCTTCAGCATGACTTCCAGGCACGCCAGTGACATCCACGAAACAAGCGTGTTCAGTCCAAGCCCTTCAGCTTGGGGCTGCAGTAGGAACTTTCCATTTGAGGCAGCCGATTTGCTCAGGGGACTGAAGAGGGATGAAAGCCCCCTGTGAGCAGTCACAGCACAGCATGGTCTGAGCACAGCCCAAGGGTACTGTGTGGAGGTGTGCCCACCCTGCAGGAAATCAGTCTGGCTGTGCTACAAATTACATTGATCTTTGTTTTTTTCTCCTCCTCATTGATAGAGTAACCAGAGAACACAGGGAGAGCCTGGCCAAGCTCGCCAAGCAGTCCACCAACAAATCCAAAGAAGCCTTGAGAAAGGTGCGAAGTAAAAGCATCAACCAGGTGAAGAAGTTCAAGAGCAAAGTGTCTGAGGACACCATCTGGCTGCTAGAAAAGCAGGTAAGTTTCTTCCTTGCAGCATATGGCAGTTGTTGGCTCAGTGGGGTGAGGGAGAGCATTTTTCCCACAGCTGACAGAACTCCAGCACTGAGAAATGAGGTGACTCTGAGCTGACTTTTTGGAGTAGGCAGCAGCTGCTGTGTTTGCTATTTCTTTGTAAGAGTTGGGGCTTAAATCTCAAAGCCAAATTTATGGTATTACATACGGTATACAATTGTAAACTGAAACAGGAAAACAAAATTTTCCTCGAAAGCTTTCGTAGTGCAGAGGATTGTTACACAACCCAGCTGATGGAGAGCAAAGCTGCCCACGCCCATCATTGTACCACCACTTACACAGAGCCTGGACATCACTAAACAGCTGGTGCTAATAAGGATTGCTCCAATTTCTTGTTAATGAAAGGGCTAGCAAGATTCTCTCCATTAGGAGTTTTTGGCTCTGACTCAGGAAAATACTTAAGCACATGCCTAATTCCCTAAGAGCAAATGTCACTAAAGTCAATTGCTTGGGCATAAACTCAGGCACAAGCTGAACTGATGCCTCTGAAGCAGGCTGTGACTTTTTGGCCATTTGTTTATTATCAGCTGAAGTCAGGTACCTTCCAAATGCCTCAGAACTATTCTCTGTGTGCTCACAAAAATAAACATTGACGCAGAGAGCATTTCTGCGAGCAGGAAAAATGGCTGTGCTGTTGTAACTGAATCCTGCTGGGAGGTGGTTGTTCCATAGCAGGCAGATGTGGAGGTAGTGTCTCACATCTGACTTCCACTTGCATCCAGATTTTTCAGCATGAGGAGAGGTCATATGCTCATATACCTGAGAATTGAGTGCATCTTAATCAGACCTGGGGAAGCAGTGCAGAAAAGCCCCAGAGGCTCCAATTTCAGTCTGCATGTGTGCCCATCACTCACCCAAAATACACAGATGCACATTTTTGTACTGTTCATATGCTTGCCACATCCGTCCCTTGTTATCAGAGTATCTAATCACAGGGCAGAGCTTCAATGATAGCCACTTAGTTCTTTGTACAAGAAATTTCATGCATAAAGAAAATAGCAGACTCAGACCTGTGCTGTGCTGCTGCAGATCCAGCAAATGGCAGACAGTGCTGCAGCAGAGATGGACAAGCTGCTGGCAGTGAAGACCAAGGAGCTGCTTGGATAAACACCACGTATGGACACACTCCCCTTCCAGCAAGAACGGACTGCCCTGTATCCACTGCCATCCCAGCCCGCAGCCAGGCAGCTTCAGGTGATGGGCAGGGGTGGCTCTCCCCCAGACCTGGGCTCTGGAACCCCCTGGCTGCTGAGATTTCTGATCCTGGATTGTATGGGAGGGAGGGGGGAAGTCTCTGCTGTTCTTCATTCAAGTGTCAACAGAATTGGGTGAAGTAAGATTAAAAATAAAACATTAAGGACAATTGGAGGCTACTGAAAGGATTCCCACAGCATAAGCTGTGATCTAGGAGGTAACACTGCCCTCTGCTTCAGATAGCAGTTCAGCAAGAGTTGAAGCTCAAGCCTCCAGATGCATGACCACCTCACCAGTCCATTTCCTTCATGTCTGAGCCTCGACAGGCTGCAGGCCCACTGTGCAGCCCAGCTCTGTTGTTTCTAACAGTTCTCAACCTATACTGCTAGAAGAAAGCACAACATGGAGGGAAAATCCAGCAGTGTCCTTGTGTGATCCTTATCATTTATTCTTGCTCAAAATAAAGTCCAAATCAGCCTGGGAACTTTGCGAAGCTGTCATTTGCCCACATGTGCTGCTGGTGGCATGCTCCAGAGGGAAGGAGGAAGGAGCAGAACGGGATTCTGAGCACATACCTCAGCCTTTGGTTGCCAGCAGGTACTTCCCAACAGCAGCAAACAGCCTCAGGCAACGGCAAGAGGGAGGGAAGGTGGTGGCCAACAGCACAGCCCCTCTCCCAGAGCAGTTGGGTTCAAAGAGCACCAAGTGCTCTGCAGTCCTTAAATAAACAACTCCCAAAAAGTTAGTTTGTGTGCAGTGGGGAGGGGGACGAGGATGAAGGATTTGCTCTGCTAGGGCCCCACATGTCAACAATTTCTCTGCTTTGTGTATTTTGGCCAAAGCACTTACCATGATAAATGAATAAAGGAAAATGGCGAGCCCAGGGCAGTTACATGGCTCAGTAAATTGCTTTCAGCTGATTACTGTATTTCTTTTGACATTTATCAACTCGGCTTTTTTGCCGTTGTTGCAGCCTCTGCATCCCAGCAGCAGCCAAGGGCCGAAGGGTTTCCCTGTAGCTATGCAGGACACACCTGGAGGGCACCCCAGAGGCTTCTCATTGCAGAGAAGAATTCCTCAAGTAGGGGACACAGCTCCTATGTCACCCACTAGCTGTCCTTACCCCCAGCACCAAGGGAGTAGCACACAGCAGCCACACCTGCCCTCACACAGCAGGACAGGGCCAAAAGCAGCAGCTGCAGCCCTGGCACCTTCACACATAGGACCACCACCATGGCACCAACCACACACACACAGCCTGGCACACATCAGCTGCAGCACAGGCAGCCAACACCCAGGAGAAGGGACACAGCACTTACTGTGCCCACGTGAACTGGCTCACAGCGATGGCTCCAGGTGCTGAACCTGCTCTGCTGCTGCTCCACAGGGCCTGCAGGCTGCCAGCCCTGATCCAACCATACCAGCAGAGGAAAGTGGAAATAAAAGGCAAACACTTCCTGCCTCAGCATCAGCAGGAAGCCCTCAGTTAGCTGAAGCCTGGGCTGCACCCAGAGCTGATAAGCTGCAGCTGATGCTATTGGAGGGTGGAGAAGGAGCTCCAGCTGTGCTGAACAACCCAGGAGGAAAAGAGACCACAGCTAGAAAACACGGCTGTGACGCAGCACTGATTTCAGTGACGCTGCTTTGGCCACCAAATGAAGTGGGTGCAGTGGCAGGAAGCATCTCGAGGACTCACAGGGTGGTGGGACACAAGGAGGGCTATGGCCAGACCCCTTGAGCTGGGAGCCAACTGCCACCCATCGGGTCCCCCTGTCCCTGCTCAGTGGGCTTTGTGGGGCTCCCAGAGGTCTCACCTCATCGTGTGGCCCAGCAGCACCCACAGGTGCCAGGGCGGTGCTGGGGTCGGCAGTGCCAGGGGAGCAGGGTGAGCTCCTGCAACCAGCATGGCTGAGCTGCAGAGGGGAACCAGAGCGGGAGAGAGCAGCAGGAAAAACTTGGAGGAAGCTGGAAGCTCTCAACACAGTTAAAAAACAACATTGCTCTTCAAAATAGATGTGATTGCACTCCTTGTGAGTCATCGAGCAGAGACACCGAGATTGCTTTGTGCCAGGGATGAGCCTGGGCTCTGATTGTGTGCCTCCCGGATTTGTATAAAACAGAGCATGGATGGCATGTCAGAGTTTACAGCTCGCATACATTTTCAGCAGTGAGCTTTGCAAAATGTATCAATGTAATCTCTGCCTCCTATATTCCGTGTTGATTAGACACGATTTCTGGCTGGATTTTCAGAAAGCTCAAGTGCTTTTTTAATCACTACAGAAGCTCATTATTGCTTTCCAGTGATTCTTATGTCCTTCACTTCTCCTTTCAGATTAGAGTCTATAGTCAGATGAATATTGGATGATTTCATTACATACAAATGCAATCAACAGTTTTGCATAAATTTCTCCTCTTTTCTTGAGTTTCAATTGACCTCAGCACCCGTGGAGGCAGGCGCAATACACATGTAAATGAGCTGGCGTTGCTGCAAAGACACGGATGCGAGAAACAAGATAAACTGTCAGATAATATTTGGGATTTTAAGAGATCAAAAAAATACTTCCTTGCTCAGCCAAGCCGTGAAAATGGCACCTTCATCTGCTGGGAATGAGCTTTTGTGTTGCTGTGGGTCCGGCTGTGGGCAGCGATGGGAGCGATGGGCGGCAGTGATGCTGTCGGCAATGAGCAATGCAGTGGATGCTGCCCAGCACAGCTCCGGTGGGAGCAGGACCTGGCAGGAACATGGGCACATGGATGCCAGGGACACCCACTGCAGCCCAGGACTGGGTGGCCAGCCCTGTTCCAATGGGGTCAGCACGGCCAGGGGGTGCTCAGCCCATGGGCAGCCCCACGTGGGACGGCTGTCCTGGGCACTGCTGTCTGGGCAGTCCCACTACCCCCACCAGCACATAACAGTGCCTTTGAAAGATATTTAAACCCGCACTCCGCACTAACAATCAGGGCTAATTTAAACAAACTGTAATTAAACATAAAGGACCTCTTGGTAGGAAAGTCAGGGAAAACTGTCAGTGGTTCCTTTGGCTGCGGAGCCCTCACCTCGAAGGACTGATCTCAGCGCTCCTGTGAGCAATGCAGCACTCCCACACACGCGTTCGGGGGCCGGTGAGGAAAGAAGCTCTTGGGTTTCTTTTGATACCTTTTTGCGCTAATCTTCTTAACAGATTTTTAATTGATGGGAACAGAGCACTTTGCAGCCGTGAAATCTATTGGTGTAATTGCTGGTGGATTAGTCCCATTAAGCACACAAATTACCTGTCTCCAGGCCGCCGGCCCCACCAGGGAGCTCCCCGTGCTGGACACACTGAGTGGCCCCATTCTGAAGCAATTTTGATAAAATAAACTCTCTAATCAGGTAAATAATTCCATAAGGGAAATTGCTGCCTTCCCGCAGCCCCCTCCTCCAGCGGGAACCTGGCTAGTTTCAGGGGAACAGAACATGCCTCCAATTACAGACAAACCTTCAGCTCGAAGGGAGAAGCTCATGGCACATGGGACCCCCTTGAAATGCAGCGTCCGAAGAATTAAAGCATTTAAGCTGTCAGCCAGAATCTGCCCGAGCCCTGATTACCTGGGGGTGACACACGGTGTATTTAGGTTCATGTCTGCTGCAATTTCCTGGCCCCCAGCGTTGATGCTGAGTGACTGCGTCCTGCCCAGGGTCCCTGACACGTGGCCTCAGTGCGGGGACACCGACCTTTGGGGCAATTAGGGACATCCCTCCTGCAGCAGGGGGAGCATGCGGTGCCCCTGAAGAGCCACTGTGTGAGCACGGCTGTGCCCATTTCACATCCACACTCACTGAAGCCACATGGCTGTGCCGGTCCCATTTCTGGCAGGGAGGACCCCTTTGGTATGGATGGCATAGGGCTGCTCCTCCTGCGAGGGATGGGAGACCCTTGACTGCCCCATGGGAAGTAGAGAGCAATGGGGCCACGCAGGGGCCGGCACCCACACTCACAGAGAGGGCTGGGTGCTAGGGCTGGGGAGAGAACCCTACACTGCAGGTAATTGGCATCAGATGCTCTCTGACCTGCTGCATCCAGCGGGAAGCTGGAAGCATTTATTTGTCTGAGCTCTATCTGTGCGCGGGAGGCGTTGGCAGTGGTGGAGCTGGGCTCGGTGAGCCTAATGAGCCAGGCTGAAGATGATGAATATGATTGCTGAAAGCGTTTTCCTGAGTCCTTCTTTCCTGGGGCTCAGGTTACGAGTTCCCAGACAGCCTGTCCAGCCGGGGCCTTTCAGCTCTGATTTGTAGCCCCCCAAACAGCGCCTGTCAGCTCCCTGTCCTGGGGAAGTGCTTGGCCCTCATCTGCCGTGCTGCGGGGAAGGGCTGGGACTGAGCGTGGGTACCGCAGACCCTGCTCAGCTCCGGGGAGAGCTGCGACCCTGAGCTGACCCACATCTCCCGACAGGAGCGATGCCGCGGCGTGCTCGTGGCCATCGACACTCATTGAGGCACTCTCGGTTTTCCCCCAAGGTGAAGCAGCACAGCGGTGGTTTTGGCTCCTCTGCTGTCAGCCCGGCGTTGCCTCGGGATGGATCTACCCCCGAATCGCATCTCCACTCAAAGAGCTCATACAGGGTTGCACAGAGCCGGATCTGCCCGTGGGTGCTCAGCTCTGGGGACGCACACCTGCAGGACCCCAAGCACAGGGTGGAGAAAGCGGGGCTGTCGGCTTCCAGGGCAGCTTCCGCACGGCACACCGCCGCTGGGACAGAAGGAGCTCTGCGGTGCCGACCCTGCCGGTTCGGTGTCCCTGTGCCACCCCCGGCACAGGCAAAAGCTCTGCTGCAGCCCCCGGGAGAAGTCCCAGTGAGGGAGGGCCGAGAGTTGCTCTGAGCCTCCCAGCGCTCCTCCCGGCTCCGCGCTGCCATTGGCGGTGCTCTGCTGCCTCCCTACGGAGCCGTGCAGCTCGGCACGACGCACACGTGGGTGATGGCGACGGCCGTGTCCCCTTCCACCGCCCCCGGCTGCGGTGGAGCGACGGCGGAGCGCCCACGCGGCTCCGCACCGGTCCTTCCCGGAGCCTCCCTCCCAGCCGTGCCGTATCCCCCGGCCCTCCCGCGAGGAGCCGTGCTGGGTGCAGGCAGGGCTCACCCCGAGCGCAGGAGCAGCGCGTGGTGCTCCAGGAGGGCTGCACGGCGCCCGTCTGATTGGTGCGGTGTGGAGCGGTGCGGAACGGTGTGTGGCCGCTCTTAGTTTTGGGCTTCTGCAGCTCTGAGAGGTGACAGCAAAGCCCCAGTAGCCCCAAACGCGGCTGCTGCCCTCCACCTGGAGCAGCCCGGACGGTGCCACCAGGCCCGGGGACGTCCCCCGCCGCCGGCCCAGGGCGCTCTGCAGGGCGCTGCCCCGCACAGCGCCTGCAGCCTGCCGGCCCGATCCTGCCCCGCGGGCACCGGGCTGGGAGCAGCGCCAGGCGGGAGGCACGGCGACGCTCCCGGTAACCCCATTTGTTCCGCCGTTGGCGGCTGCGGACAACCCCCGGGGTGCCGGGCTCGGACACGGCGCTGCCGCCCGAGCTGTACCGCCGCCCCCGGGGCACGGGGCGGGACGGGACGCGGGGACGCGAGGAGCCGGGCGCGGCCCTGGAGGAGCGCGGGGTCCCCACGGGGGCCGGGCTGGAGGCGGCCCCGTGCCGCCGGGGGCGGGAGGAGGCGCGACGGGGGCGGGGGCGGCGGGACCGGGCCGGGCAGCGCGGGACGCGGCGGAGCTGCCTATCGCCATGGGCGGTGGGTGCCGGGCCCGGGTCCCCCCGGCCGCGCTGAGGCTTCTTGTCACCCACGCGATGCTGCTCTGCGCCGCCGGGAGCGCCGCGGCCGCCGGCACCGGTACGAGGGGACGAGCGGCGGGGGGAGACCCCGAGGCGGTGCCGGGGCGCGGGGGGAGCCGATACAGGGAGTGCGGGACCGGGAGCGCCCGCGATGCCCGGAGCGCGGAGGGGCGGCGGGGCCAGGGTCTGCGTGACGGGGGAGAGGGCGTGAAGAGGTCGGGGCCCCCGGCGCTGTCTCTCGCGGTGGTCTCGGGGCAGGATCGCGACCGTTGCCCCTGCTGGTGCCCGGCCCGAGGTGAGGTCGTGGCAGTGGGCTGCGGGCGCTGCAGGAAGGGTTCCTTCTGAGCTGCCCCGACGGCTGCCGGCGGCTGCCTGGAGCTCCTGGGGAGAACGAGCGCCGTGCCCGCGGCTCTGGGCGCAGCTGCTGCCCTCTGACCCGCGCCTTGTCCCATGCCCGTGGCCTCGAGCTGCGCTGCATGCCGTGTGCTGGCCCCACGCTGGGCTCAGGCGTCGAAGGGTGAATGCAGCCATAGACCACGATGTGAAATAGTGCTGCCAGCTCCATCCGTGTGCTGGCCTGGGCAGTTCCCTTCAGGTTTGAGGTTGGATGCTGACCGTGTTCCTCTGCTGTGAAATGATTTTCTTTGCTTCTACATTACAAGACCCAGCACACAGAACTTACGGGGTTTGGCAGTTCCTTGGTGAAGCCTTCATGGCAAAAGCAGCACAGGAGCGTGCTGTGCTGGGCATCCCTTGGTGTGCTGTGGCTGTGTGTGCTGCAGGCGGTAGTGGTGACCCCATCACTGCATGGCAGGAAGGGACACAGACCCCAGTGCAGAGGGTTTGGACTGCACGGGGCAGAGGGGCTGTAGGGATGGGGTATGGCCTCCTCCCAGCACCCACAGCCCTCCTGCAGTGCAGTGGTTGTTCCTGCACAGAAACAATGACCCTAAGGTGGAGACTTCCCTGTAGCAATGGGTGTGCGTCCAAAAGGGAACATGAGCCAGGCTCACAGGGCTGCTTTCATGCACCAAAGTGTGGCTCTGGGAGCCAGCAGCAGGCAGCCATGCACTGAGTCCCACAGGACAGGACCTGGAGACCTCTGGGGACAGCCAGCCCACGGCTGCTGGGACGGACAAACCATGATGGCACAGCCCTGGTGCTGCTGGTGGCAGAACGGGGTCAAGACAGATTGCATCACACAGGGATTATCTCCCAAGCTTTGATGAGCAAAGAGAGCTGACTCTGATCGGGGGACCCGTGCTGGGACCTGTGGTGCAGTGAACCCTGTGGATGGCTCCAAGAGGCACACAGGCTCCTGAGGACAGAATAACCCCTGCCTGCTGGGTGCTTGCACATCTCCTCACCTCTTTGCAGGCAGCTCCTTGGCTCAGAGCAGTAACGTTTTCCCTCCTTTGAGACTTTCTCTGGCTGTGACCTGGGCTGGGCTCCCACAGCGTCTCTCTGCTTTCCCCTGCGGATATTGCCCTTGGCACCTGTCTGCTGCCTTCGCCTCGGGGCTGTGTATTTGTGTAGGAGCACGTTTCTGCAGACTAACAGAGCTTCTCCAGTTGCATCCTCCTCAAGCCCAGCCCCGTTCACAGGCACAGCTGTCCCTGGTGTCACCGCCTCAGCCGGGCTCAGACCCGCGATTCCTCCTGCAGATCTGGGTCCATTCCTACTACCTGCGGTCGGGCTCCCCGTGTGCGTGGTGCAGCTGCAGCCCCGCAGGTTGCTGTGCAGCCAGAAGCTGTTGCAGATGACAGTCTGGCTGCAGTGGGCTGGGAGTGGCTCCTGGGCCCAAGAAACCTTCACAAATCAGAAAAACAAGTGCGAACCGTTCACTGTCTTCACAGCTCAGAGCCATGTACACACTGGGAACGTCCCACCCGGTGAGCCCAGCCTGCTCATGATTCACCCCATGTCGTCAGTTTGGCTGCGGTTGGTGGAGCGGATGTTGACCCCAAAACGAGGCATTTTTTGGCAGCTATCGTGGGCATTCGCTGGCTGTGCCATCACGGAGGGGCTGCAGTCTGGGGACGGGGGCGGGAGCAGCGTGTCCCACACCTGCGGCCACACCGCTGGATTCCTGCTCGGGGTGGAGGTGGCTGCTGCACGCCGGGACGCGCTCCGTGCCCCTGGCTGGGACGTGCTGCTCCACCCTGCCTGCGGGTCCCCACTGACACCGCTGTGAACCCGGAGCAGGCAGCGGCCTGCAGAGCCCTGGGCACGGAGCGGGGCTGCACTTGCAGGTGTCGGTGTTTGCAGCGGGGTGGAACACGGAGCTAACGGGGCAGCAGTACTCTGAGGATGCTTCAGCTGGGCTGCACCGTGGCCCTGATGGCGAGTTCAGTGCTGTGAAACGACAGGGGAGCGGTCTGAAGTTAAATTGTATGAGATAAATAAGGACCTGCTGCTGCTTCCACCCAGGGATGTGACAGCATTTGGAGACGTGGAAAGGTGCAAAGTGAAAGGGAGCTCGAAGGAAGGGCTGGGAGCTGCACCCTGTGGGCTGGCCCCATAGTGTGATGGTTCAGGGTCCCAGTGCTGAGAAGTGCCCTGAGATGTCTGGAAAACTGCGAGGCTGCACAGTTAGCTTGATTTGTCAAAGATGTTTGGCTTTAGCTTCAATTTCCAATGGAAAATGTATTGTGCCAGTCTGCATGAGAGCCTGGTTCCAGACCCTGCAGAATTTGAACCAGATCAGGCATAGCCCTTAGGGCTGGGAGTGCAACCCCCACAGCAGCTGTGGATGGACACTGATGGTGACAGTTCCCAGCGCCTTTGAGCAAAGTCTGTCCCTGGGCGCTGTGTCCACCAGGCTCCCTGTGGCAGCTCCGTGCTGGAGGCAGCTGCGCACTGCGTGCCAAGGACGGTTTACATAGCACAGCCCCACCGCAGCCGCTTCCAGCTCCTGGGCTGCCCTCTCTGCAGCCCCATCGTGCTCCAGCTGTCCTGTGCTGCGGCAGCTGCCTGAGTGCTGGCAGACTGGGGACGTGATGCCACAACACGGTACTTTCAGGCTTCTTCCTGCACAGCCCCCAGGGCTGCAGTGACACCTCCAGCACGGCCCAGGAGGAGCTGCTGGGATGGACTGGGACCTCAGCGTGCCCCCTGTGACCACAGTCGCGCTGGCTGGGTGATGCCGTGGGGAGGGCAGGACGGGCGCTTATCTGGTAGCTGCAGCCAGGGTGTGCAGGCAAAGGGGCAGCTGTGGAGGAAGCGATCAGGCTGGGGCTGGGAGGAAGGAGCCCAGCAGTCAGCCCCTTCCTCCACTCAGAGCAGAAAAGCCCTGTGCCAAAGCAAACTGTGGCCCGGACAATTGCCATTATTAATGGTGGTGTTTGCAGGGATTTCTGCAGCTCTGGGGCACAGCAGTCCATGCACAAAGCTCCAGCAGTGCCTTTCTGCTGCCGCCTGCTGCGCTGGGCTTGGCTGTGTGCAGGGCAGCACGGCCCTGCTGGGGTGCAGGGAAGTGCCCAACACGGTGGCACTGCAGGTGGATGGTGACCTCTCCTCTCTCCCCCCAGTCAACCCATGCTGCTATTACCCCTGCCAGCACCTGGGCGTGTGTGTGCGCGTCGGCCTGGAAGGCTACGAGTGTGACTGCACACGGACGGGGTACTTTGGGGCCAACTGCACCTCACGTAAGTCCACGGCACTGTTCTGGGTGGGCACTGAGCTGTCATTACCTGGTGCCAAGTGCTGTGCTGCGTTTGTGTCCCACAGCTGAGCTCTGGACACGCCTACGTGACCTGCTGAAGCCCAGTCCTGCCTTTTACCATTTTGTCCTCACCCACTTCAGGTGGTTCTGGGACATCATCAACAGCACATTCATCAGAGACACTCTGATGAGGCTCGTGCTCACAGGTATGAGGGGTGGCACCAGGACTCTGGGCATCAGTGTGGGCATGGGTGGCACCAGGCTGGGTCACTTTGCTCTGCGCCACCTGCATGCAGGTGATGTTAGCAGTGGGAAGCACCCTGCACACAAGCTGAGCACCAAGCAATGGCTGCTGTCAGCACGCCATGTTCCCCCTATAAAGGGCTCTGGAGCGGCCGCACGAGGAGCAGCTGGTGGAAATATGGAGCTGGCCCTTGTTACTCATGTCCTTGCATTTATCACTTTGCATAAATATTTAGGCTCCAGCTCTTGGAGCCATAGGGATGTGTTCACAAGGCTTTGGCTGTTGATTTCAGCATTTATGCATGTTTGTCGTCTAATTCATCATCCAGGAATCCATTAGTGCAGAAGCAGAACCATCCGCTCATGCAGGGACCTGCAGCCTCTGATGGGGGGGCACAGCACAGCACAGCAGCACGTGGACTGGGATGCCTGAGGTCTGTGCTGCCCCGTGGCACCAACTCAGCTCTCTCCTTCCAGTTCGCGCCAACCTCATCCCCAGCCCTCCCACCTTCAACTCCCAGTATGGCTACATCAGCTGGGAGGCCTACGCCAATGTCAGCTATTACACGCGCGTCCTCCCACCGGTGCCGAAGGAGTGCCCCACGCCCATGGGGACCAAAGGTACGTGGTTGGCACAGGAACATGGAAAGTGATGAGCATGGGCTGGGTCTACAGAGAAGCGCCTGGCTCCTGCATGGTGCCACACACTCGCTGCCTGCACTGTGCTGCAGTGGTTGAGCTGCATGGCACCAGCATCAGCCCCTGTCCTCCACAGGGAAGCACCAGCTCCCTGACGCCCAGCTGCTGGCTGAGCGCTTCCTGCTGCGGCACAAATTTGAAGCTGACCCCCGGGGCACCAACTTGATGTTTGCCTTCTTCGCCCAGCATTTCACCCACCAGTTCTTCAAGACCTCTGGAAAGATGGGACGCGGTTTCACCAAGGCACTGGGGCACGGGGTGAGGGCTCAGGGCTCGGTGATGTGGACACACGGCGATGGGCACGGGCAGGCTGCCGCCCCGCTCACACCGTGTGCTCCCACAGGTGGACCTGGGGCACGTGTATGGGGACAACCTGCAGCGGCAGCACCAGCTGCGGCTCTTCCAAGATGGGAAGCTCAAATTCCAGGTACTGCATGGCATGATATACTGAGATGCACCTCGGTCCCATGCCCCAAGATTGCTGGAAGCCCACATCCCTCTGGCAGCTGCCAGGACCACGTTGCTTCCTCTCCAACTCACTTTCTGTTCCTGTTTCCCCGAGGTGGTGAACGGGGAGGTGTACCCCCCCTCTGTCACCGAGGTGCCGGTGCACATGGTCTACCCGCCTGCCATCCCCAAGGAGAAGCAGCTGGCAATGGGGCAGGAAGTGTTTGGGCTGCTGCCGGGGCTCTGCATGTATGCCACGCTCTGGCTGCGTGAGCACAACCGCGTCTGTGACATTCTGAAGCAGGAGCATCCCACCTGGGGCGACGAGCAGCTCTTCCAGACAGCGCGGCTCATCCTCATCGGTGGGTGCTGCAGCATTAGGGGCTGGGGAGTTCCTCTCGCAGCCTGCTGGAGTTCATTGGCTTTGGTCTGTCAACAGATTTAGTTTTGAATGATTTAGCTAAAACTCTGAATAATTTCATTCTAATATTCTTTTCTGGATTCTGGATGGAAGTGACTTGGTGTGAGACTGCAGTAAAGCAATTAAAGACCCACGCCAGCATGTTCTATTAAGCCGCATGCTGAGGTTGGCTTTCTCAAAAACCATTTCTGTTTCGGCAAAATGACCGTTTTTGGTGGAAAAGTAATTCAGAGAGAAATTCCCCACCACGTTCCCCAGCCCAGAGTCAGGGGGGTCCTGCACTGCATGTGAGTAGCGCGCCCAGCCCAGTGCCCTGCGGCAGGGGGTTGAGGGGCACTGCCCCCACTGACACTTTCTTCTCTCACCTCCTGCCCAGGGGAGACCATCAAGATTGTCATTGAGGACTACGTCCAGCACC
Source organism: Tetrao urogallus (assembly GCF_951394365.1). Taxonomy (NCBI): domain Eukaryota; kingdom Metazoa; phylum Chordata; class Aves; order Galliformes; family Phasianidae; genus Tetrao; species Tetrao urogallus. Next base: position 8,904,352 of record NC_136832.1, read on the forward strand.
TCAGCGGGTACTTCCTGAGCCTCAAGTTTGACCCTGAGCTGCTGTTCGAGCAGCAGTTCCAGTACCGGAATCGCATTGCAGTGGAGTTCAACCAGCTCTACCACTGGCACGGGCTGATGCCCGACTCCTTCATCATCCAGGGACAGGAGTACAGCTATGAGCAGTTCCTCTACAACACCTCCATGCTCATGGACTACGGTATAGAAGCCCTGGTGGAGTCCTTTTCCAGGCAGACTGCAGGAAGGGTAAGACCCTGTGCTGCTGGTGCATCCCGTGGGGCTGTGGTGTCCTGTCTGTCCTCCCACAGTGCTTGGTGTGTGTGTCCAACCCGCGTGTAGCATTTGCCAAATTTCCTGGCAGTGCTGTGCATGCTGTGGCCCTCCCCACGAGCAGTGCAGCCGTGGCAGTGCTGTGCGCTCGGTCCTGGGACGCTGCAGGAAACACGATGCTGCAGCCAGGAGCGTGCGGTGCGCGGGAGGCCCCAGGCCAGGCTGTGCCGCATGGAACAGCTTGTCTCATACTGTTCTTTGCTGCCATCACATGGATGTTCTCTTCCAAGTGATGTATCAACATTTCTGACTCGTGTGAAGCAGCACGGCTTCCACACAGACCTGCTGCTCTCAGGACTCCTGCTGTGACCCCAAACCCGGCGACCCCCACCCCAGGGCCCGGGTGTCAGCAGGGCCAGGATGAGGCCGGGGTCTGCTCATGTGGGCGCGCTCCTCCTCATCTTCTCCTCCTGCAGATCGGTGGGGGGCAAAACATCAACGCCAACGTATTGGGAGTGGCCGTTGGAGTCATCGAGGAGTCGCGGCAGCTGAGGCTGCAGCCCTTCAATGAGTACCGGAAGAGGTTTGGCCTGAAGCCCTACGTGTCCTTCCAGGAGCTCACAGGTAGGGCCCACTCCCCCAGCTGGGCTCAGGGGCTGCTGGCCCAGCCCATGCTGAGGTCTCTGGGGTTCTCTCGGTGCAGGAGAGGAGAAGAAGGCAGCAGAGCTGGAGGAGCTGTATGGAGACATCGATGCTCTGGAGTTTTATCCAGGGTTGCTGCTTGAGAAACCCCAACCCAACGGCATCTTTGGGGAAAGCATGGTGGAGATTGGCGCTCCATTTTCACTGAAGGGACTTCTTGGGAATCCCATCTGCTCCCCAGAGTACTGGAAGCCCAGTACCTTTGGCGGAGCAACCGGCTTCGAGATCGTCAAGACAGCATCACTGGAGAAACTCGTGTGCCTCAACGTGAAGAAGTGTCCGTACGTGGCGTTCCGTGTGCCGGATGCAGTGGCAGCAGGTGAGACCGACAGCAGCCGTGCGGGTGGAGCATCATCCACAGAGCTGTAGCAGCAGCACAGCCCACACAGGTACGGCCTGGCCTCACCCAGCCCAGGGAGGGAACAGACCTCTGCCCGGTGCTGAGTGTCCCTGTTGTCCCTGCAGGCAGCGCTGGGGCCGGTGCTCTGCTCATCCCGTGCCAGCAGAGCATCCTGCCCTGGGTGGGCTCCAGCTCTGCCCCACACCAGCAGGGAGAGGCTGGTGCTCACCTTGGGAAGAGCTCGAGTGCCTGAGGAGAACTCAGCAGACCTAATCTTCTACCACTGCCTCGCACTAAGCCGGCTTGGGAGCTCACTTGGTAAATCCCAGTGTCCCAGGATGCTCCTGGCCTCTCTGCTCCTCTCCCTCAGCTCCCACTGCCCACTCCTGCTGTGGGGCATCATACTCCAGAGAGCATGCAGCACACAGAGCCTTCCTGGCCTCCTTGGGGAGGATGTGCTGCAGATGTGCTGCAGGCCGTGCTCTCACCTGGTTCTCCACAGCAGCCCCTCTCTGCCTTCCATTCTGCCTGGCACTGGACAGAGGGTGACCATGCCAGCTGCCCAGCCTTGGGGAGCTCCCAGAGCCCTGTGTCCCCCCTTTGTAGTGCTGTCCTGGCATACAACAGGCTGCTCTGAGCTACCTCTGTGCACATCACCCTATAAAGACTCCCCCGCCCTCTGCTCGTTGCACTTTCCTGCATTAATAGCTCAGTAAACAACGTTCCAAAGGCACACCGCCTGCTTGACCTGCTCCACAGCACATGCAGACATAAGCCCTCACCAACAGCATGACGTGATCACTGGCAGCCAGGGCTGCTGGCCTTGGTCCCAGCCAGATCCTAGAAAATGGACCTCTAAAATAAACAATGTTAAAAACCACTCTCATTTCCTCCAAGTTCTCAGGCTTTCGCAGTGCAGAGACAGGCCAAGGCAGGTGCCTGGGACCCAGGTGGAGGTGGGGAAGGCTCAGCAGCACTCACACGAGGCACAGGGATTTCCTGGGTCCCAGCCCTTGCTGCAGTTGCCATGCTTGGGTAGAAGCATGGTCAGACAGAGCAAGTGGCATCCAGTGGGAGCAGCACACAGCCGAGGACTGCTGCCATGTCCCCAGGCATCACCACGCACTGCGATCCGTGCACCGTGTGCTTCCAGTGTCACACTGGCAGAGCACGCCTGTGGCCTTGCTGTGTGCAGGGCTCCAGCTCCAAGCATCCTCCTTGTTTCGGTTAGGCCACAAGTATCCTGCTTTTGTTTGTGGCTATCACAGCCAGCCAGCATTGTTTGTTACCAGCCGATAAGCGTGCACATAGAGAGCTGTCTCAGTGCTCTGTGCCACCGAGGGGACGTTTCCCCAGGAATAGCACAGCCCCCAGCCCCCCATGCTCTTTGCTGGTCCTTCAGGCCCGTGTTCAGCATCTCTGGGGAGCGCAGTGGCACTGTGTGCCTGCGGGCTGATGTGCACAGGAGAGCACTGTGCTGTGCATGCCGTGTGAGGAGCAGAAAAGACAACATCTGCTTGTGTTCGTGTGACCTGCAATGTGTAGTGTAATGATTCACTGGGCACAAAATACCAAAGTGGACACTAGGAGGAAGAGATCTGCTCCTGCAGTGCTTTTAATAGTAGTTCTCTTTTTGGTGTGCCTACAAATAAACCCCCAGCACTCTGAAGGAGATGGGATGTGGCTGTAGCACCAGAACAGACAGGCACAAGGAAAAGCACAGCCCAGCAGCGGAGCCGCTGCCTTCCTCCATCTCCACAAGCAGACACAGGACTAAACAGAGCTGCACCACCAGGCAGGAGAGCCAAATTCACCTTGGCCATGTGTGTGCATTTGTCCTGTGCTGGAGAAGCAGCAGATAGAAAACAGGACACAGGAAGGACAGACTGCAAACACAGCGCATGTAACGTGGCAGTAGAAAGAAGTGTTGCTCACCAACCTTTCACCACCATTACTGTTTACCACTTACTGTCCTGTTTCAGACATGCAAACCAGGCTGAGTATCTGCAAACGATTAAAAGCAATAAATACTAACCTTGTTTTCCAGCACCAGTAGCTTTTTTTCCGAGCCCTCTTGCTCTGTGGACCTAATGGATTTAAGTTTGTTTCATGCTGTCACAACTGCAGCCAAAAATGTTCAGACTTGAGCAATGCCTGCACAAACTCTGCCAAGGCACAAGGAAGGGAACCGACCGCAGCCGCTTTGCTCGAGACTCCCAACCTTTCACAATGCTTTTATCTCAGAGCAGTTTCACCAGATGCACTAAAAAAAGCAGCAGGGTGCTGGTGGGAGGAAAGGGGGGAGGAAAGAACAGGCAGATCCCAAAGGACAGTTTGCAGGCACCTGCCCAGCACCCACCACCTCTGGGAGCTGCAGGGCGAGCTGCTGCCAGGGCACAGGATGGGCACAGCAACCTTCCCACTTTCAGCCCGTGTCTGGCAGCTGAATCTTATCCTGAATGTAAATTACAGAGGACTTTTGGCCAAGATAAGGCCTAATGCAAGAGACAAAATATCCAAGCATACAGCTCATATCTGTACCACTGCCTGCTGCACCGGAGCCTTTCACAGCTCTGAAAAATGCTGGAACATCCCGTCAGGTTTCTGCCCAGAACAGTGTTTTGTGCTGTGCCAGAAAACATAGATGAACCATCTTTGGCAATATTAAAAGACTTCCTTTATTCAAAGTCAAGCAATTTAGTAGGAATGCATCAATAAAAGTGGAGTTCTGACGGTGATGGAACACAACAGCTTGGAGGCAAGGAGAGGCATCTGCCTCAAACCCAAATCCTGACGCTCACGGCCAAACCAGAATGTTTCAAAACTTTTATTGTAGGGACGTGTTGATACAATTTCATTTCAATTTCCATTCTCTAATGCATATATATCTATAATGTGCATATATATATATGCATATACAATCCAGTTTTTAATCTGCAGGTTAGGACCTCATTTAAATTAAGATAAATAAAGCAGACTTTAACACTTCAACTAAAACATTTACAGATACAGTGTTAGTGAGCTGAAGTTCTAATTTGTATTGAATGGACAGTAACAAATTGATAACAAACCTATCCTAAAATCTGTTCTACTCTGCTATGCTGCTTTGCATGCAGTAAGAATGCTGGGTTTGGGGGCACAGAACTACTGGCTGGTCAGTTTGGAAGGATTTAGCTTCAGGAACAGGCAAAAGCAACAGCAGCACTCCAGCCCTGCTTCTCAGCAGCAAACACACATCTTCTCCTTACCCATCTTTGCCCTTGTGCTCCTTCTTTTCTTTCAGATCAATGATGAATTGGATTCAGGCTTCTCTTACACATCCTTTTCCCTTTTGCTAAGGCAGCAGAAACCATCTGTCTCATACCTCAGCACCAAAACCTCATAACCAGGACTCAGTCACCTTGCTGCAGGCCATCAGATGGAGCAGCAGGAGAGGTTCTGATCCTGCTGCAGCTTTACAGCCTTGGGCCTCAACCCCTGCTTGGTACAAATAAAACTTCAAAGTAACTCAGAGTCAGCTCTTCCCCCTTCAGACCAGGTTTTACTGTGGTGCTAACATGTGCCTGTCTGCACTACAGACTGAATCTCATCCTGAATACAAATCATGGTTGGTGTGACTTTTTTTTCTGAAACGCAGGATACCCACACTCAGTGACTTAATTTCAAGTAACCCGAATCTCTCACCACATTTTAAACTTTGGCTTTCTGCCACTTTCCTTAAAACAGCTGCAAATGCTCTTTCAGCTATTTTTAATTACAAATTATTTACCCGTCTGCTTATACTACTTTTAAAAATAGTTTGAATACATACAACTATAAATGCTTATCCTTGTCCTAAGATCTATTCTTAATATGAACCTCATGCTTACAAGGAAATTTTTGCACTTCTCCCTGGTGCTCTGAAGTGCCTCACATACAACTTGCAATTAAATGTAATCATTAAACATAGCATTACATCATATTTACGTAAGGACAGTCTACTTTCCTCAAAATTAAATAACAAACACAATAAGTCACGTGTGAGAAAGCAAACATAATATCCAATTAAGTGTGCAGGAGATGTAATTCAGTAACAACTAAGTACACAGTGCTCACATTCAGCGTGCTCATCTGCAGGAGGTGCAGGCAGATTACACCATCATCTGGCCAGCAAAGCCTTGGCCCTGCTCTGCATCACTGGAGGTTTCCATGCTTGCATTCACTACACACTGCTAATGGTTTCTAACGCTGCTTATGTCACAGCTACAAAGTGCTAGACTTGCTGGAGGCAGGGTGAACTGCAAATGCAGTAGAAACCCTGGAAATTACTTCAATTACTTCCCAGTATCACTACCTATAAAGTAAGCGGAGCACAAACAAAACAAACACACTTAATAACAATGTAATCACTAACAAATGATAACAAACTTGCTGCAGAAGGGAAGCATAATACACAGCATTCAGGAGTAATAACTTACTGAAAAGACAAATGGGCTCAGCCAGCACTACTTGGCTTTTAATCTGTGTCCACAAGTGGGAATCCACAGTTTTTGGAGTCACCAGTGTCACTGTGCAACTTTCACAGCTACAATGCTTTCACCTCAACTCCACAGCATCTTCTCTGCCAGGGAACTCTGCTGATGCACTGTACAAAAAAACCCCATGCTCCCACAGAGGGAGGAAAAACAGGACAGTGGCAACGCTTCTGATTCTGCCTAAGAGTCTGCAGAAACCACGTACTGAGCTTCAGACAAGGGAGCTCCCGTTCAGGAGCTTGTCTACTGGCCCAGGGCTCACTTCCCACAAAGCCTTCCAGTCATCTGTCAGGTCCAGGGATTATTAACATTCAAAATGTATCTCAAGACCCAGCTTAAGCAGGCAATGTGCAGACAGACAGAGACAAACATCAGCACTTATTTAAGTTTTGAGGATTTCAGAGATATAAAAAATTCTGAGGCTAGTCAAGTCCCAGTTCTGCATTTTGCCAACAAAACTCTCCTTGATGCTCTGCAGGACGTATATTGGTTCTCTGTCTCTGAAGAGGCAGAGATTATTTTCTGCTGAAGTGACTGTCACGAACTCCAGTGGTAGGTATTTTAAAACCTAAGTACGTTTCAAGAGCTGTACCAGAAGGAAGATTTTCCCATTTAAGTCTCAGACAAGGTTAAAGAAAGAAGAGCCCTCTCCAGCTGAAAAGCAGTTTTCAGGATCAAGTCAGGAGCTGTTGTTATTTGCAAGTGAGTACTAAACCAAAATTTGATGTCAACTGTTAGAATGACAGTTCCAAGAATGGGACTGAAAGCTGCAGAATGGAAGATGGGACCTCGCTGTGTTAACTCACTGGCAGCAGTTCAATTTCAGTTTAATAAAAGACATGGATGCCTAAAAACTTCATTACTGAATTGCGTTAGAACTTCATGCTTAGTAAAATACATTTTAACATGTAGCCCACTGAGTTAATTTAAGAGAACGTTAGGAATGCTTTAAATTATTTTGAACAAAATTTTAACAAGCAAAAATCCAAGTGCATGGAGGAGAACAACATACCCACACTATGAAAGTAAGGGAACAACCCCTAGCACAAGAACATCCCACAGCACAGCTACACCTACTGGTCCCCTGGTGTAAGAGGTTCAGTCAATTTCCAGATCACTGTCCTCACTGTAACACGCAGATGGATTATGTATAGAAGTCAGGAGCACTAGGTCTTTTTCTGGAAGCAGACCACACTCCTGCAAAAAAGCCTCCAGGTCAACAGCAAAAAAATCTTCTCCAAGCTGGTCAGTGATCCGCACAAAATTGCCAATAAGCTCCCCTGCCTTATAGACCAGCAAAGCTGGCAGAGCATTACTGGTAAAGCGAGCGCTGGCACCAATGAGCGAACTCTTTACTCTGCAAAATTTAACTGTTGGATACTCAGCAGCCAGACAGATCATGCAGCCATTCAGGGATTCAGCACCAGGGATGTCATCTTCGTAAATATGAATCATGATCAGAGTGCTCTTATGCTCTTTATCAACCGTGTCCAAAAACGCTTCTCCGCTGCTAATCTCAAAGACCTGCTTAAATTGCTGCCCACTGTACAGCTGCTGCCTCATCTCCTCCATTCGCTGCTTCCTGTATCGCTGTAAAAATTCCTCATCATCTTCATCATTGTGAATCATGTTATATTCTTGTAACGTCATCTAAAAATACACAGAAAGATACACAACAGAGAAAAAAAGACGACCTGCATCACTATATGGGTCTCTTACATAATTAATTTAAATCAAGAGGATTAATGTGGGTCACTCATCTTTAATAACAGGCAAGTACAACCCACAAAGGCTCAAGCACCTGCTGTATTACACTCCATTTTGACCTAATTAGAAACCGTGTCCAGTGGGAACAGTGATTTCAGCCTTGGGTTTGCTAGTTCCCACATGCTGAACTAATAACTCAAGTGGCTGCTCCACGCTCCCACTTTAATTCAGGTTAATGGTAGCTGTGTGCTTTCACTAAGCTCTGAGCACTGATTTGGGTACCGTGCCTGACCTCAGATCTTTTCTCTTTCACCAGCTTTTTCAATGAGCTTTTAAGCAAACATTTACTTGGCAAAACAAGTACAGTACATTACCTCATCAGTAGAAATGAAATCATCAGTTCATGTATTTTGTTTCTACTCGCCTGCTTTGTTAAATGTATCTACTGACCAGATAAGGATTCGTATCTGCTCCACACAAATAATGAAACAAAAAAATCCAGCAATTAAATGGCAATTCCTTTGTGTCATGTTACCTTTCCATTGATTTTTTCCTGAAGCTCTTTCTGCTTTTGCTTATCAGTCTCCTCATCTAAGTGAGATCTACACGTCATAGACAACTTCTTTATGAGGCGTTCCATTTCTCTGCGCTGCTCCTGTCTCTGTTCTGTCTCCAGTTGTTTAAACCTTCGCCAGTCGTTAATGACTCCTTTTGGACCTGAAATTGAATATGCTGGCATTTAACCATAAAACAGCAACAAAATTACATCTCTTGTTTAAAATTCCAGTAAGTTTACAGAAGCCAGCAGTAAATCAGCAGGCTTATCGTAAGGTTTCTGTACAGCGTGCAAAATGCTGTAATGAAAGAGAAGAATAGACATAACTTGCCGTTTGTCCTTGAGTTTATAACTGTTTTTGTCCAAAAAGACAAATCTATCTAGCGGGGCTACCTTCAGAACTGTGTTGAAGGTTAACTCAGATTAATATCTAGGCCTTCAAGAACCCCACAACTGCCGGAATGACTCAAATATACCTGAAAATAGGTCTTTTGTTACAACAACAACAAAGCAGGAAACCACACGAACTTTCCAACAGAGAAAGTACTTACAAAGCAGTTAGTGTGCTATGGCAATACCTGTGTTGACTGCACTGCCATCGCTGCTAAGCTCTACCTCCCCAACGCTGTCGGGAATGGAGCTCTCCCCTTCTTTGTCTTCCTTCTCGCTGTCTTCATCCTCACCCTCACTGCTGCTGTAATAATACTGGAGCTTCTCGCCCAGCAGTTTATCATCCAGCGCAGTCATTACGTTCTAAAGAATAAACAGAACAGACCATGCACCTCTTAGCTGTGCAGCACGGGATACCACCTTACACGTACAACAGCAGCCTTCATTCCTTCTGAGCAGCTTCTGCCCACACAGGAGCGCTCAGGGCCCACCCCCAAGCGTCCGACACGCGAGCGAACTCTTAATGACAAACGTATTTAAGTTAACACTCAGGATGAACAAAGCCCTACTTTGTGTCTCAGCACTCAAAAAGCCGCAGTTATAAAGGCTGTTTTTGCAGCGAGGCACACGAGTGGATATGCACGCGTTTTTATCCACGGAGAACGAATTTCTAAGCATGACTCGGGAGCCCCATCCGCCTCCATCACAGCCCTGCAGGCAGGCAGCCCAGTGACGTACCGTTCAGTTTCCGAGAGCGGGAATCGTTCTGCCGGCGGTTCCTCGGAGCAGACAGCGGGCTCAGCAGCGCTCCTGCGGGGCTGCCAGCAACACCTGCGGGGAGATCCGACCGTGAGAGCATCGCACAGCGACGTGCCAACAGCCGCGCCCCGAAATAACGCACTGCGGGCAAACAGCGCCGTGCCGAGGAGAGCCGCGTTCTGTGTTTAACTCAAGAACACAAAACCACAAAACACATCGAGCGAGCGCGGAGGCAGCGCAGGCGGTGCCACAACGGTGCGCATAGCGGCTGCAGGCCGAGGGACCGCCGGCACGGCGCAGCACTGCACTGCACGGGAACTCAGCAACACAGCATTGCACGGCAACGCAGCACGGCCCGGCACCACAGCACCGCACCGCACGGCCCCGCCCCAGTCAGCCCCCCCTCCCACTCCCCCCCACAGCAGGCGGCTCAGACGCTTCCGACGCGGAACCCCGCGGGGCCGGCAGCGCTCCTCGCGCAGTGCCGAGGTTACCGAGGAGCCCGCGGTGCCGCCCAGCCCCGCCGGGCCCCGTCCGACCCGCCCCTCCGAGCCCGGCCCGACGCCTCACCGCCTCCCAAGGCCTTCCGGAGCGCTCCGCGCGGGGCACGGCGGGACGGGGCGGGGCGGAGCGGGGCGGGGCGGCCCGCTGGGCGGGGAGCGCCGCTGGGTGGAACGCACGGAGGCGGTTAAGGTGGACAAATAATTTTTATTTGTGCATGCAAATACATGTCAATACTGCAAACTTCTTCCATCGATTCTCTCAAACACTGAAAACCATGATGCTCTACTCTGTGACCGGCCAAAGCTAAAACCTCTTCACTTCAGTGCTACAGCAAACACGCACGGCCGCCCCGCGCGGGGCCCCCCTACTCTAACACGAGGGAACAGACGAGTCGGGAACTCAAACCGAAATAAACGGAATAGAATTTACTCCCCCATATAACCCCATTTCATTTTACAGATTTTAAATTATAGTTTTAAATAGAAGCTGAGAATGCGCCATAAAAATGAGCATTAAATCCATCGTAGCGATGGTGCCTGCTTTATACATGATGGGTGTACACCATCTTTTATTTCATTTACATTTCAATCGAACAATAGATTTGCAAAGAAAATGTCTAATACAGACGTAAAAATATTCACACTAGAGCTTCACAATCGGTTGTACAATTGACAAACAGGCCTCTTTTCCCAAACTTTCCAGCTAAGCAAATTTATAAAATGTAATCGATGCAACAAGAAAAAAATTTCCTTAAACTTCCAGGGAAAAGAATACGCAGTAAACAGTATAAATGCGGACAGCAGATGCTGCAAGCTAACCACAATACTTCGGAGTGGCTGTACAGTGGGGATGTGCAGTACAAATCAAAGCCACGTGTGTTGTATCACAACTACCGTATAATATACTTGTTTGCCCAGCTACGAAATGCATGCATCCCATGCCTCGGATTCACGGAGATCTACTCTGGGTAAGTCAATGGGCTCTGGGCAGCGACCCTGGCTTTCGGCAGCGAGAGAAGCAGGCTCCGCTCGAGTTCAGCCTTGGCGGCAACCTCTCGATCACGACTGGAGGTGCAGGGTACGTTTGGATTTGGGAATGTCAGCGATTCCTTTTTGGCTCTCCCCGTCACCGACAGCTCCCTTCCCTCGCTGTGCTCCCTTGCCAGCAAAGAGATGCACAGTGCTGCCTGCTGCCAAAGCGCTGCTCGATTATCCTGAAAACTGGGTTATTCCAAAGCACGTTTGTTGTGTTCTGCTTGCAGAAGAGGTCCCTCAATGAGAGGGAACTGCCTAACAGAAGGGATCAAACTACAACATAAAGAATGGACTTTTACATACTGTAGATCATTTCTCATTTTGTTACACTCTCAAATTCAACATCTTCCTTTAAGCCCAATAATAATGAAGAATCTTGTTCACAAAGATGATCAAGGAGCTGCTGGCATACAGTGTCTATGTACAGCAACAGATACAACTTGACAACTTGTGCTTTAAGAAAGCAAACAAAAACATGTTTGGAACTATTCTGAGTGTAGATAGTTATTTTAAGTGTTCTTTCCTCAGCTGTTTCCTACCACTGTGCATTGCTTTGTACCTCATCCAGCCTAGTACACTATTATACAAGAACAGCATTCAGCTCTTGAGCAGAGGATAATTAAAATTGTGCAATAACACAATCATGTTATCAAAGCACTAAAACCTGCCAGATTAGACTTCTACAATGAGCAATTAAGAGCTTATTTAACAATCAGCTGTGTACAGTTTTTTTTGTTTTTAAATCAAGTGTCAAACTTCAGCATCCCTGTACTAGACTACCAAGAACCAATGCCAGTTTGCTTTGCAAAGAGTCTAACCTTTCCTTTGAAGGGTCTAGTATACATTCTACAATGCAAAATCTGCATAAACACTAAGATTCATTTCTTGTCACCTGTTTACAGGAACAAAATATCAGTAGCAGGGCTATCACTCTGCTATAATTATATGTTAAGAATGTACAGATAATTACTTCTCACACAAGCATTCTCCCAGCACAAGCATTAGTCTCTATTAAGACCTATGTGGAAAATGAGGCAAAACAAGGAATGAATCCAGGTAGTGAGGCAACACAATTAACTTAGATACTAATAATTCCTGTATCTCTTGCATGTGAAATCCCTGCTGTACCCCTAAGAGGGGAAAAGAAAAGAAAAAAAAAAAAACACAACAAACAAACTCGAGATGCTTGTCCAAGCAAAGCAAAAGAGCCAATCTCTTTTCCCCAATCTGCTATGGGCCTTTTTTTTTTTTTTTTTTTCCTGACAGCAAAGGTATCTTAGGCCAAAAGCTAAATGGGAACCACTGCTATTAATGCACAAAAATTAGTAATTATATCTCAGTGTCAGAAAGTAAGCCCTTCCATAGCCCAGAGGCAGCTGATTTGCAACTAGACAAATGAATACATACTTGTTCATAGGGTCAAGGGATGAAACTCCACCAAGAAAGCCAGAACTGGGTTCCCACCCGTAGCTTCTACTTGTCAGGGCACTGGAGGGCATAGTTTCATGGCAAAAATCACACAGTCAGTGTTAGAACTGTAAGACAAAAGCTGGCATGCTATTTAAATGCCCAGGTAATTCTTTTGCCTGTCATTCTCTACATTAAAAATTCAAGAAAATGACTAGTCTCAGTTAAGAACCAACTCTCCATATAAAGTATATGGTCATCCTAGAAACTACTATATCATGGGACCTCCTGCTGCAGGCAAGAGTAGATAGATACATTTGTTCTTATATATGCCAATGTGGTTGGCAGGAATATGTTAGGCTTATGTAACTTCACTGGACAAACAGGCAAATGTGTGTAAGCAGCTTATTCCAATCCCCCTCCAGCAGAGCACAACCAAGTTTTTAAAACTGCAATTTTAAAATTAAAAAGTTAAGGTAAATACACAATCAATTTATGTAGTATATATTCACCCTCAGATCATGCTGAAGATGTTCTGTGGAGTTCTGGTGCACAGAGGGCTCTTTCCCTGAGGGCAAATAAGGACTTCTCAAACCTTTATATTTTCTCTATTTTTGTAACAAAATAGCAATTTAAAATTTAAAAATCTTTTAAAAAAATTACATCACCTTCAACATGGAAGATCTCACTGTTTAAATATCCATGACAGAGACATACTTGTTTGCATATCTGTTTTGGAATTACATTGTACAGCAAATAATAGTATCTCAGAAGCATTTCAAAAGTAATATAAATTCATATTTACAGAATGGTCTTGGTATAAAATATACAACAATCATATTTATGTCTAACATTCTAAGTTAAGGTTAACATCAATAGGAAATAAATTAAGGTGACAAAGGTGGTCTGGTTCTTGTATCCATTCACTTTGAGTTGCAAGTGAAACAAAGCATCGATCTAACCCTAGCTATGAGGTGGCACTGGCTACAGGAAGGTTCAGCAACAGCCAAAGGAAACTAAAAGACTACTTGACTGTTTTTCTACATACATTCCTTAACATTGGAGTATTAAATAGATGTGTAAGATCTTCCATACTGACACCAGAATATCAAAACTAACCCTTGATTTTCAGGTATATTTACAACATAATTATTTCATGGACAGGTTCATTAGGAGAGATATCAAACACCAATATTTACTCAGTCTAATCAGTAACCCTCAGGGAAATGCCAACCCCCACCCCCCAGAAACGTGCACAAAACAGTTATCAAAATCTTACCCGACCACATAGCTGTGATTTTGTAAAATAACAACTCAGACGACCAGTAACATGATCCTCTTTAAGCATTTTGCTAGCAGGAAAAGCCCTTACATGCAGTACACCTGGTGAAAGATCAGCTTGGCTTAAAATATTCCAGTACAATTTTCAGAGTGAACAACTTCACAGAAGTTAATAAAACAAACAAACAAAAAAGTAAAACTTGTCACAAAGAAAAGTAAGAGGACAAACAAGATGGTAATCATCAGGAGGGAGAGTCCTGCCTTCTTAAAAAAAGAAAAAAAAGCTGATTAAAAGCTTCTTAAAAACCAAACAAACATATGCCCAGGGCTCTACTTCGTGTGCATTTATGAAAGAAAAAAAAACATCTATCTTCAGCTGACATGTCTAACAGGATTCTCAGTCACATCTTAACAGGGCATAAATTCATACACTTCTCAGAGCTCTAAAGGTCAGATAATGCTATATTATTGTATTTTCAAAGTCTTTCAAAATAAGTTGCCACTGAACAAGCAAAAATTAAACCTGAATATAAAATTATGATTAACAACACTAAATAAAAGGTAATAACTGCCTTAAATTCCCAATATTTAGTTTAAATTAAAAACAAAACAGTACAAAAACAGCAATACCATCTTGTTAGTCAGTGCAAACTCTACATACAGGGTTTTCAAAGGAAAGCAAAGAGCACCTGATACTTTTTGCCAAGTCATCTGGATTCTAATCTGCAAGTTGAGAACCATTAATAAAAAAAAAGAACAAACTGCTGTTACATTAGTGTATAATCTCTCAGTATGACTGAAAATTGTTTTGTGTATAACTCGGGAGATCAATACCTAGTACGTTAGCTGGAGGACTTAGGCACTTGGTTTACTTCTGGTAACTTTACTTGGACAAGTAGCCTGTGTACGTGTGTATCTACAGTACTAAAGCAGAAATGTGTGTGTGTGTGTGTATGTGCACGGGGGGAGAAATGGAAACAAAACGCTGCAGCAAAGCACTGCATCACAGACCTGCAAATAACGCAGCAGTGCAAAGCTAATGGTGTGTTAACCCTGTAAAAAGTCTCAAGTCCAAATCCCCACCTCTCAGTCTTCAATCAGGAAACAATACTCCATGCAAAGTTCCACAACTAAGGAAAAAGCAGCTGCAACAAGACACAAGTTCTTCTCTCATGAAACAAAATAGAGACAAATAAGTTAGTCTTCCTTTCACTAGATGTATCATCGTAGGATCCTGCTAGTTTAAATAACTGAGTTGTTAGTTTTCTACAGAAGCCATTTTAAACAAGAATGGCTCAGATACCGCACCGGATTGCTACAAACTCATAAAAAGCTGCTTTAAGCTTAAGTAAAACAATGTCCAAATTCCATTCATCTGTGGAAAGTGAACGCCTTACCCTAGTAAAGTAAGTTTTTTTTTCTTCAGAATGCTAATGCGAGAGGGGCTTGAAGTATCAAAGAGTCCACAGGAAATGCATGACCCCAATATTATTCTTTAAAAAAAATATACATTATATAATATATATTATATATATAAAAAGCTAGTGTAAATGCTTCCACGGTGTGGTCACAAGCTGGAAAGATGAATGCCTTTCAGCTGTTAACCATCCTGCCATTTGCAACAGGCTTTAAAAAGTCATTTTTATCCTCAGACATAATGTGAGCAGTTTTCAAAATGAGGCTGCCAACACTGACTGATGTGCTGATGGGCAGGCAGCTTGCATTGCTAACAGATGTTGTGATCGGCTGACTGAAGCAAGAAGTTACGGGCAGGATTGTTTTCTGCTCCTCCCTGAGGAGAAAAATAAGTTACACAAATATTAAACAAGTACATGCACAAGTATCCAGAACTGAATTTCTGTGCATTAAATAAATAATGACAAACTCATTTTTAGAAACAGGAATAACATCTTACTATGGAAAGGTATGCTCAGGATGTTAAATGCAGTCTGCCTCATTTTCAAAGACTGCATTATACATTAAAAACTATAGAACATATAAACCTAAAATAGTGTATTTTTAAAACTACCTCTCTATAGAGATTTGTGCAAACAGTCTGAAACTCAACCTTTTGGAATTTTTCTAAATTTCTGGCAACTATAAAAATACTTTCAGATTTTTTGCTTACTGAGTACGTGAAAGGTATTTTTAACAGCTGTGACCTGTTTCAGCACACGACTACAGCAATGCATACAAACAATGGTACCACCCTATGACTTTCACATTTGTGACCTCATTTGACTTCTTAACAGGTTCTTCTCATTTCACCACGTATACACAATGCAGATGTCTAACCCAAGTCTGAATAGGTGCGCAGTTCATCCTTAAACACACAACTATTTTGCTGCTTCTGTTTGTCTAAAACTGGCAGACACTGCTGTTTTGTCTAACACTCACAGAATCACAAGGTCTTCACCTAAACTTTGCCTCTTCTGTTCCATAGATTCTTTCTGGTGCTGCTTTAGTGGATGCCCATTCTCTACAGTTGTTCCATTGAGCAGCTGATCATCTTGAGAACTGATACCTAGCTGTATATCCAGAATCTCCTATAGGAAGAAGGAAAAAATGTTATTGATGATGTAGCTACCAGTTTTAGATTCTCCTATTATGCCCTCCTATGTTAAACTGATGGAAATTTGAGTTTCTTCATTAGACTCCTTATTTTTTACATCATATAATTGGAATATCTACTGCATTTTGTTGTAGGAGAGCCCATGATGCTTCACTTTTGCCTATCACATCTTTAACACAGTTTTGTGGGGTTTTTTTGTTGGTTTGTTTCTGTTTTTTAAAAGTAGTAATGTGCTATAATTTGAATTCTTAAAAGGGCTGAAATTCAAACAAAACCTTTTCAAGAAGCTCCTTAGCTGCAGACATTTCAGGAGCTCTTTAAGCATCGCCATCTTCTCACAGCTTTAAAGTTGACATGAGAAGAGGCAGATTCCTGATAAGATTTATAATTTATATCTAGATTCCACACTGTTTGAAATTACAGGGAACTCCAGCAGCTTAGCATTGGTAATGTCAGCAGCCAGGTATCTGAAATATGAGACCCCTGGTGTTAAAAGAAGAGAAATGCTTGATATCACTATAAAAAGGAAGACAAAAGGCTTTGCTATCAACATAATCTATTACATTATGTTAGAAGTTTTCAAATAACTAATCAAAGGATCTTTCTTAGACACACATTCTGGAACTTACTTCTATTTGTTCACCCTGCCCATCAGGTTCATCTGTATCAAGGGCAGATAGCTCCAACTCGATGTCTCGATCTGGCTTTGTATCAGCACAGTCTTCACTATAATCAGTCTGAAAGAATGAAATACTTTCTGTAAAAATCACGTTGGCTTTCCACCTGCTTCCCACAA
Organism: Tetrao urogallus; assembly: GCF_951394365.1. Classification (NCBI taxonomy): domain Eukaryota; kingdom Metazoa; phylum Chordata; class Aves; order Galliformes; family Phasianidae; genus Tetrao; species Tetrao urogallus. The sequence goes on from NC_136832.1 coordinate 8,921,183, forward strand.
CAGTCACGTATTGAAATGAAAATTGAAGGTGTGTTTCTAGGACACAACATTTGTGTGACACAAAGAGCTAAATGATAAAAAACAAATTGAACTTCAGGTATAAACAAAAGAGAATACACAGCAAAATCTATTAGCAAAGTATTGAAAGAAAATAAATACCAGAATGGAAATTTCTGTAGAGCTCATTAAGATTTAGATTTCTAATGCGTACAAGTAGAGCAAAGAGTAAAGTTGACACTAAAATGGATGGTCACATTTCCACTTCCTTATGCCTGGAGTAGCAGAACAGCCAGTCCAACTACTTGGTTTACAGAAATAACCGGGTTCAAAAACAACAGCAACTTAACTTGCACCAAATGTTTTACAAGTATTTTGGAACATCAGAATTAAAAATGTGTCTGTGTGCATGTAAGCCTCAAAGATTTGTTTCATCCCAATCACCCCTTGCTTTACCTCACCATTCCTCAAATCAATTTCCTTGCTTAAAAGATTTAAGGTAAGTCGACTGCCTTCATCTAGAGAATTCCACTTCTGTTGCATGGCTAGTGCATTTGCCTCTCTCTGAAGTAACAATGAGTTACTTTTGGCCTATGGAAAAAAACAAACAAACATACCAATTACCTATAGCTACCCTTAAACCAGGTTCTGGCAAACAGCAATAGAAATCAGGTCACAAAAAGAGCAGCTCCCTCTTCAGACATATAACTGTGCATTCTTTTAATGTCCAATATCTGTCCTGTCCTGCATTTGCAGACATTTATCAAGCCCACTACTTCCTACCAAAACCAGCCTTACTGATGTCAGTGAATCATAAAAAGTGTTCCAGTACCAATGTCTAGGTATCTCAGTGATCGTTTTATTAATATTACCACTTTCTGCAGATTATACCAAGAAAACTAATTTAATGTTATTTATTTAAGTATGTGGTTTATCTGATCTTACCTGCTGTAATTCAATACTTAATAGATCTCCAGTGCTGGAATGCTTTCTGTGACCAGACAAATCTGTAACTATGAATCTGTCCCTTTGAGAGAAAGGAGGTAAAAATCAGGAATTGAAAACGAATACTCTAAATCAAAGGAACTGAAAGGACTGTTGGCCTATCATTATTAGCTTTTTGTACCAACTAGGCGACTAAGGTAACAAGCTCTTCAAGGCAGGTGAGCACAGGGGGGACATATTAAAAGTGTCCCAGGCAATATGTGAAGCAAACATCCTTGTTTTAAATGTAGATGAGGTACGACAAGAAAACCTGAGAAACTACTCAAGATCACAGGTTTGGGTAAGACAGTGCCCGACTCCCACTCATTTTAAGATAGGTTTTCCAAAGCTTTATAGTGGACAGAAAATCTGTTATTTTAAAATTAAAGTCCATTAGGAGCTTTTTGTTTGTTTAACTATATTCAGGATTTTGAACATTAGCAAGCTACAGAAAATATATAAAGAAAGTCCATACCGTTCTGCATAACGTGCTGATGAAGCTGAATCTGAGCCATAAGAACTCCATCTTGAGTCAACAGCATTGACATAAGGAACGTAATCTGCAACCATTTAAAATACAATTCATTACCTTCTCCATTCTTAAGAAATAGGGTGTGCAAGCATTTATAGTTCTTCGCATTTCCATTGCTGCATTAAGCATAAAATGGATGAAATGCTCATGATATACGCTATACTGTCAGCATGTAGCCTGTACTTGTACCTGATACACTGATGGGCTTAGTTGCACTTCCTTGGGAAGCAGTGGCCTGAATTGGATCTGTTGTGTGATAACCCGTGCGGGATGACCTGGAGATTGCACCCCACTTGGAAATGATCGGTCCATCACTAAATGGGATTATAGGATCTTCTTCCTTTGCCCTTCTCTGAGTTTCAAATAAATGCATTCTCCTTTTAACATCCCCGCTGTCCAAATCCTACATATTTAGGAAAGAGAAAGAGATAAATGGACTTGTTTCAGGTCATTCGAATGACTCAGTATACCAATGACTTTCTGATTATTGTTGCTGAATGCTGAAAATCTGTTCAACTAGAGGCAAGATGGGCCACTACTATTTAACTATTGCCCTTCAACGCTATTGTCAGCATTAGAAGAAATAAATTTTGCTCCTCCAATCTAGTACCTCCAGGCAAAAAAAAGAGCTCCAGGATGCTTCAAGTCCTTCAGTACTATCTCCTATATCTGAAGATAGTATCAAGAAAGCTTGAGAAGTGATGAGACGTGGTTACACTTGTTTCAAAGAACGTGAAGGCAACCTGCCACACTACGTAGCAGAAAATCTCTAAAATCACGGGCTCTTACCCCTCCAAAGGCAAACTGTGTGCCATGATTCATATCACATACCTTTTGTTTCTGTAAGTATTTTTTTTCCTCCTTATGGAAATCAAATGATTATTTTATCAAGCTATATTTTTTCCCCTCCATAATTGAACTGTTTATTAGAGGAGAATGTGTCTTTCAATGAAATAAGAGGTAAAGTCTAGGAAAATAGCTCTGATACTTGGAATACGAAGCAGCCACCAGTAAACCCATGCTAATTATCCACAGTATTTCAGCTTTCTTCATGTCATTCCTGAAAAGTGTACACTGCTCTTAGGATAAACTTTAAAAGATTCACTGAAACAATAGCACAGTAAATCTAGAGTCCTGAAAAGGCCAGTAATTATTCATATAGCATGGATAATCCCACTTGAACCAAATAAGAAATGTCTTTCTGCAATGGAAACACCTGCTCTGAAGTGGTCACAATGACAGCATCAACTGGTCAGTCCTGCCAGTGCAACGTATTCTAAGACCAATCTTTTAGATCCTTCAGAAATTGTAAATACACACATACACAAAAATGTGTATTTATATGTGAAGAGAGACGGGATTGAGAAGTCAAAAATGCTTTTATCCCATCAGTCCAACAGTTACAAAGCACGTTTAAAAATTAATGAGTCTTATCAATTTACAAACCATCTACTCTAAACATTCTGACTACTAGTTTGATTTATAGACACGTGTTATTAAAACGGTCATTTCAGATGTCTGACAATTTTATTCCTTGCATTACATCCTGTCACAGATGTAAACAGAGTTTACAAGAACTAGAGGGAGATATGCTAAATGATTTCACATGGGCTGGGCTACTTTTGAGCTAACATATTAAAAATACTACCTATCAATTAAAAAAAGCTTGTTTAATCAAACAGAAGATACTTCAGCATGTAAATATCATTACATTAACGAGGTAACGTGCAGAAAACCCCTACCATTAACACGGCATTTGAATTGGCAATCACATCCTTGGGCTCTGAGTCGATAGCATTTATGCAAGAACCAATAGTGCCACAAGACCACGGTGAATAGTGAGAGAGATGGTCTTCCTCAAATTTAGTTCCACTCAAATCGCTGACACTCTCAGAGAACTACAGAGAAGGGAACAAATAGATAGTAAATAATATAATAGGGGAATTCAGTCTTAAAATAAGAAAAAAACATTTACTGCTATTTAATCAAAACATCTCAAAGTGAATCAAGGAACTAACACCAATGTTCAAGACTTGACTTGGGGGAACCATAAACCAATTCACAAACAGATTTTAAACTAGTAGTACAGCTGACAGATGTCAAGGCTTTCCCAGTACAAGTAACTGTTTGACTTGTCAAGATAAAAGGCTGAAATCAGCGTTGCTGTATTAGTGGCAGGTTTCTTCATGCAACTACCTGCAGTAATTTAATTCTGAGGTAATAATGCATTTTCATTTAAGTCAGAAGCCAGTGACAGAAGAATGACACATCTGATATACCCTGAACGCGCTCACTTCGGGTTTACATACTTTGCAAGACCTATTTCAAATGAAATTGTCAATCTACAAAGAGTGTTTAGCACAGTAGTTCTCAAAGAATTTCTTGGATGCCTTTAACTAACGTACAAAAATACACACTGCATCACTATTGCTTTGTTTCTTTTTCCTCTTCAAAGCAAACAGTTTCTATCTATTTCCATTATTGTTTATAGAATTGTTCTACCAACGTATTTTGCCATTTCTAAGGAGGTGTATATTCTCCAGGATAAGGTTGATTTAGTGCAATGATGCTAACTGGAACACAAAAGAAATGGTCCATCTTGGTGGAAAAGAACTGTCATTCCCTATTTTGCCCAGAAGCAACCAAACAAGAAACCACAAAACAATCTAGGAGGTTCACAAAGAAAGTTCAACAGAGTTATGCTTCCTCTAGTGAGAGTAAATTGAAACACTTCCTCACTTTAAGTTTTTTCAGAAATCATGTGTTCAGAAATCATGTATAACTACGAATGCATTCTTAGTTAGATAGTAACTACTCTCTTCTTACTAGAAGACTAAAATCATTTTTTGAGCAACAGATGGCAGGTGGAAAATCTACACCAGAAATATTAAATGGGAAGGGAAAATAAAGTTCCTTGGCTTCCCACCTCTGTGTTGAAATCTACACTGAAGAGAGGAGAAGGTGGTGTTGGAGATGGCGTTGCCATAGGAAGGGCTGACGATACAAGAGGAGTTTTCTGTGTGTGATACTGTGCCCACTGTTCTGGCTTCCGTCGTAATTGTTCATCATACCCAGTCTTCAAGTGACCACAAGGCTCCTAGCAATAACAAATACAGGACAGTTTATCATACTCTCACTGGAAGATGAATACTTGCAGGGGGCACACTTGGAAAACATGCTCCCTGGGGTCTGTAGCCTTCCACTGATATCATTAGAAGAATCTCGCAAGGATTTGGAAGACAACTTGTTCATGTACAGTAACTCAAGTCTTAAATATATAGTTCATTCAAACACGTGCAGGAAATCAAGAGGCAGAAGGGTTCTGGCCTTAATCCAAACAACAGTAATCAATGTTACAAGCCCATTTTATTCAATTTTAAAAAAAAAAAAACAACTTGATCTGGGACATACTTCTTGACCACTGTAAAGCCAACAAAACAGAAGAGGTCAATACTAATTATCATCTTTTCAGTAACAACTTCCAGGATTAAGCCTTAATCCCTCCTCCCTGTCTGGCTTTCACTTACCCTTGGTAAAGGCACAGTCCTCTGTTCATTTGGAGGTTGGCAAGCCACGGAGTAATAGCCATCCAACGAGTTGTATCTCTCACGTAATGATGTCTGATAGACAGATGAGTGCATCACATCCATGGGAGGTAAAGAATTGCTCCTAATAATATCATCCCGTGGGTACATCTGTGGGCGCCAGATGCGCCTGCTGTCATAAACTGGAGCATACATTCCAGAAGGGACAGGAGGAACTGGTCCATACGGCTGCGGAGGAGGAGGTTGGTAAGGAGAATTCAGTCGATCTCGAGGTGGAAACGTACTGTAATGGTCGGCATATGGCACAGAAGCAGGTGGGAGGGTGGATTCTGGAACATTATTGGACCTCACAAATCGAGGAACACAGGGAGCCACGCCAGCTGGTACTGTTGGAGGTGGTGGATAGTATCCTTGAAAATTGGAAAAAGGTATATTTTATGTGATCATAAATAACCCAGAAATTTACACCTTCTATAACTGTAACTAGCGTGGTTAAGTATCTTTAGAGAACGAAGTGCAGCACAGTTCTAAAATCTCACTATCAACCTTATAATCTCTCGGGAATTAAATTCATATCTGTCAACCATATTTGCAGATATAACGGCGACCCTTTTGTCAGCTTGACCCAATTTGGAGAACAGAGCTTCTCTGCCACTGCTCCCATATAGTATGACTTAACTACGTATGCAACTGAAAAGTCAAACACTTCTTTATACATGAAGGTAAAATAACACCTCTAAAGTAGAAAACTATATTGCTAAAAAATAAAGATAAGTAATTTCAAAGGTTCCTAAATGACAGTTTCACTTCGTTCACTCCTCATTGGAAAGACTGGAAAGAGCAGTCTGAACAGCTCCATCATTACTTCTGATAACAATAATCACCAGTAATGGGAGCTGACTATGAGTGCCTGCCATCAGCAATGGAAGACAGTATTCTATTGAGTGAAGGTTCAGCTGGTCTTACAAAAATCCATAAGACTGAAATAGAAGTTATTTCTGACTACATAACATGCAGGCATATCTAGATGAAAATTCAAACCTACTCTTGGCTCAGTGTCTCGTACTCACCTGTCTGTGGGTACTGTGGAACTTCATACGACAGCTGAGTTCTGGGATCTTGGAAATACTGAACGTTATCAGAATGTGGAGGGTAAACAGGTACTCTGGGAACAAACTGGCTGGATTTTGGAGGCACAGAATTCACTTCTGTTCCAATATTAGGAGGACCAGCTGAGGTAGCTGCTGCCTGGCTTACAGGAGTCTTGGGTGGAGAACCAATTTTACTGAAAAGGATTACCAAGAAATTATTAAGCAGATCTTTATGTATTTTGCTTAATCATCTCTCCATGTACACACTCATATGTAATGTGAAAATTTGGGTGAAGTTATTTCCTCTAGAATTTTAACACCCCAAATTATCATAACTCAAAAGCATATATGAACATTTTGTGATGTACTCATAACTTTACATAACACTCGCAAATATACTCTAGCAGAGACAAAGGGTTTGAAAAATTTCAAGAATCAGTACTTCATGGAGAAGTACCAAAACAATTTTAAGGGAAAAAACTCAAAAGTGGAAAGTTTCCAGGATTAAAGGGATTTTTCTTGTTCAAAAAAACAAGAAAACCAAAACCACCACATTTTGAATGCAAGTTCTTTGTTCTATGCAATAACTAAGTTAGGCATCAGTAAAATAGAAGAAACAGGGAGAAAGTTTTGTATCACATGGAACTATTTAACAACTAACATAACTTATGCTGGCTCTGACACCTTGAATCTAAACTTTGTATAATGACAGTTCTTGCTTAGCCAGTAAGCAACAGCAACAATTGCCCAGCAGAACCAGAATTCAACATCTATTATTTGTGATTCACAAGCTTGTTTGCCTTTACAATTCAAGAGCAAAATGCTGTGCTTGCTATTTTTATGAAAAAATGTTACCTACTTCTCAGGTAGTGATTCTGTAGGGGATCCAGAAACATTCTGGCCATTGGCTCCACTCTTCCCTGCCTTCTTTGTGTTCTCCAAAGCTCTTAAGGAGGTGTCTGCACAGCGAGGAATCAATTGGGGAACACCACTTTCTAGACTAGCTATTCCATTAGTACTTGGCACCATCTTTCCTGTTGCTTCAGGGCTTCCTATGACAGAAATTACGCTTCCTGTAGTGGTTGAGACGGTGCTATTAACGCCAACTTTATTTAGAAGGGGGAATGTTCTCACTGTTGCACTGATTTTTTTGTTCCTCAAGCGATATCTACAAACAAACATGTAAACACAAGAGACAGATGATTTAAGAAGTGCTTATTGTGCAGTTTAATGTATTTGTAAAACTAGTAAGAGATTAAGAGGAACATGATAGCCAAGAATTCCAGGACTTCACACTGCTATCCATTTTCAACAGTTTAGCCTAACTTAAGTAGAACATCAGCATCCTCTTTGTGACCAAAGATGATCTCCTAGTGAAACATCTGCTTGTGCAGTCCTTTGGAAAGGGAACACAGTGAAAACAGATTTAAGAGTGCATATGTTACATATTACCTAAATAACTCAGTTTATTCCTTAGTCAATTAAAATATAATCAACATTTCCTCTCCTCTGAGTGGTATATTCAATCTATATTCAGCCCTTAACAGACACTGACCCCAGAATCAGTTTCAGAAAAGAAAACTTAACTTCATGCAGGTAAAATAAAAAACAGAACTGGAATTAGCCGATAGATGTTTCTTTACTGTACCTTCAACTTCATGTTAGAGCTGTAATTTCAAGCAATTAACGAATCCTTCGGAATGAATAAATACACCTTAGAAACCATTTTCAAAGTTCTAGGGTAACTGCTTGGAATTAAACTGAAAATCTTTAAAGGAGCTTGAAACTCACTTTTCAAGCTCTTCCTGAGAATGAGCAAATGTACAGTTGGTTCCTCTTGGACATCCCCCTTGTTGTCGAAGGTCTCGGCACATACTTGTTTTGTATTTGCTATTTGGTTGTGGCTTAAAAAACACAAATAAAAGATATTCCACTTACAAACAAACACAAAAATAGGCATAAAATATGCACACAAACATATTCAAGATATTTTTTAACTGCCTTCTATCAGAAAACTAAGAAATTACTTATGGGTGAGCTAGGCACTATGCTTTTGTATGGATCTCAATGTATTAAGCTCTGCTGTATTCCATATTCGGAAATGTTTTCGAAACTAGAATGCAGCAGATAACAGCATTATGGATTATTCCACAGAAATGGCTATAAATATTTCAATGTAACTGTAATTCTTATAAAGAGTTGCACATTGCATTAAGTGTACATCAAGACATATCATGCAATGATGAAATATAGTAACCTGTGGAGTTTCGTGGCCTTTTCTGCTGTAATTCTGAATGAAATCCACCAGCCCGTGTACCACCGTCTTCACAGCCACCATTGCATTTTCCAGCTGCTCCCATGTTGGAGATGCTGCATCTAAAATTATTAAAAGCAGGTTTGTCATTGTCAATAATTTCCAAGGAATCCTAAATAAGAGAACTTTTTCCAAAACATCGAGGACTAGGGTACAGCTCAGAGAATCCTGAAGATTTTATGATAGCACTACAGTAATTGGAATTTTGAAATCAGTAACAGAAATTATCCTCTTACATAATTTACTTCGCTTTGATATTAATGATGTGAAGAAATTAAAAAAAAAAATAAAACAAAACAACAACTTTGCTTGCTTACCTGGATTTGGGTCTATGTTTGCCAGGAGCTCTAAATGAGGTCTCAGCCTGTTTAAGTTTGCAGGATCACCTGTGCGCTGCAAGACGATCGTCAATTCTTGCACGCTCTTTGCAAAAGACTCTGGAGATTGGAGCTGAAAGTAAAGTGAGTGTTAGCATGTTTCATCCTATAAATGTGAAGTGTCAGTTTTAAGAGTTCCATTCAGTTGGCTCCTAAATGCAATGTATAGTGTCTTCAGATGGCATACAACAAGTATCAGTGGAGAGAAATTTAATTTCTCAGCTCAGAATCTGCCCTATGAAGCTTCATCATAAGACACAAGTCACAAACTACTGAAAAACAAAATGTCCTCATATGAAGAATATACTACAGTAGGGAAAAGCTTTCATTCTGGTTTTACTTAATATTTGATACAACTAAAGACAAAAAGATTACTTAAGTAATTCTAGGATTTTTATTATAACACTAAAGAGTCAAATACCAAGAGGTTACTCAAGCCAGCCCCATGACGAACCTTGTCGATAATGGATTGCATGTGAGATTTATGTGCCAAGTCGCCATAAAGAAGGGAAGACCACTGTTCTGGTGATATTCGAAGTCCTGCTTCCATGGCAATGTGAACAATTTGGGCATCATGTTCTCTCCGCAAAGCCTCATAACTCCGGAACTCTTCTTTAAGTTGCATCAGAGAAGAATCTTCATCCCTTTTAGTGACCTAATGAACAATGATGCATAAACAGTCCTTTAGCTAGAAACCTCCAACCCGTTAGGAAAAAAATGCTACATAGAAGAAAATGCAAAAGCATATTTCTTCTTGATACTTAGCAGATAATTTACTTTCTTTGTTGTTTTTTTTCTTCCCCATTTACTCATCCACTTTAGCCAGCAGCACGCAGGCAGAACAGCCAGCTCTCTGAGTTTTAACAGGATCACTAGTGCTAAACTGTGACATCAACTCCACTACTTTCAACTAAGCAATCAATCAGAGTTGCTTGTCACAAAGTATACAAAGCAGTAATCTGATACAGTTAGATATTCAGCTGTTCTAACAATAGCTTTTGCTGGCCAACTCTAGAAGATTACTTCAAAGAGAAAGTCTCTCAAATTGACTTAAGTGACACAAAGGAAGAAAACTTGGCCTCTCTGGTAAATATTCTCCACTATAAATGTTAAGCAAACTCTTATTTAAGACATTTGCCATAAAAGAGTGCAAGAGATCCCATAATTTATTTTTATTTTTTTTGTAACATGATATATTAGATGTTATGGTAACTATGTAAGCACCCAGGATTACAGTATTACAGAAGCTTTCTTCAGAATTGGACTTCAAGCTTTGAGAGCATCCAGGCCATTCTGACACATCTGGCCAGGCCTACTCTTATGAATCCACATAAAATCAAATATGATGATGATAAACCATTTTATTTCTTCCTGAAGCAGGCAAGGAGTGCCTACAAGTTACATTTCATGCCTCTCTCAAGAGAATTTCCAGCTGATGGACAACAATTAGTAATGAAAGGTAATTACAGTTGATTCCAGTCAAGTCAATATGTGACCATTTGTTTCTTTTGCATGGATCTTTAAATATTAGATAAATTCCCATCAGTTGTACGCCGTATAGTTTACACCATTTCAACGTACTGAAACAGAATTTATGTAACATTTTGCAGGTGAAAGATCAATCCTAAGAAAGGTTCCTTGGAATTGCACTTGTTCAGTAACTAACTTCAAATTCTGGTATTTTACCTTAAAGCATGATGCTCTATACAGTAGCTGCACAACATGACCAATGCTTGTTTTAGAGGCCTGAGGAAATCTTGGTTCTAGCCTTTGCACCACAAAAAGTACCAGAACTTTTCTTGAGAGTGCGGAGCCATCTTCCAGTGCCAGTAATACAAGTTTCAGTGCCTCCTCTTGCATAGCTTTATCACACAAAAATAAGAAAAGAATAGAAACATGTTGCCAGAAAACAGCATGGCTATCGTGTATTAACACCATATGCAGAAATGGATGAATCATCCTGAATACAATTCCTTGTTTTTACTTCGCTAATAAAAAAAACTTTGTGAACAAATTTTAAGAAATTTGCTAGTTCAGAAGGAGTATCCAAAATTAGCTGTTTGTATTTACAGCTGAAGTATAAAGAAGAGAAATTTGCATGTTAGCATCAAAATCTGATCAGAGGCAGCAGTACAACCAGCCTGTGTTACAGTTACACTGTGTAACAGGCTGTGAAGAAAGCTGATTTATCCACATTTCTTCACCAGCAGTTTTGAATCAATTCCTCATAATTTCAATGAACAGCCAATAAAGCCAAAACAAAACAAAAAACAACAAACCCCAACCTTTTAAGAAAGCAGATTTTACTACCCTGTAGTCTTCTTTCCCTTCCCTCTTTCTCATATAAAGTTGAAAAATGGAAGTCACGGTACTTCCAATTGCACAGAAAAAGCTTCCAAGATTTTTTTGTGTGTTAAGAAAAGGTATGTGTATATTTATATGTTACAGATTCTGCAGGTACCTTACCTGGCCCTAGAAACTGACATCCTCGTGCCCTGACAGCAGCCCAAAGATTGGCAGAAAGCTGCTGAGGATTTTGGTGCTGCAATATCAGTTCTGTCACGGTTCTCTCGCCCAGCGATCGAGCTGCTCTCATAGCTCTAACTCGACCCTCTTCCTCGACCAGCTGACAGTTCACCAGTGTCACAAGCTTCCTTTGCATTGGACGGCTCAGTGCACTCTGATTCAAGCTAGCAACACCTTCAAAGAAAGAGAGAAAAGAAAACTACTGCTTTTAATTGGACAAATTAATCTAGGTAGAACAAACAAAAATGTATAATAGTATGTCTCTAGGACTTGAATTCTAATCACAGGTATCATCATTTCTCTTGGGCAATTCCGGGTAACTCATTAGCAAGAAAAATTTTAATTAGAGTCTTAAATTGACGTCAAACTCATCCTCTGAGGGAAGTTCAGCTTTAGAAAGAAGTGGAAGCACTATTAAATATTAAAAAAGTATTTGTAAACTTGAAATCAAGAATCAATTGTCAGAGGCGTGAATAAAACATGGTAGAAAATTTTATTATAAAAACAAGAGAATTATGCCACTGATGTCTAAAATCAGTGCTAAAACCACAGGGCTGTTAAAAGCACGCCAAAACTGCTGCACCAAAACCCCACTGTTCAGTGGAGACTTACCTTTTCCTCCACTTAATGGCTTTAAGTAGAGTGCCAAATCCTCAACACATTTCTTTGCTACTTCATAATGTTTGTTCTCTCCTACATTACTCAACTTTACTGTCTGATGATCAGGTACCTAAAAAACGTAAAGAGAATGTGAAAAAGAATTGGACATACCCATCTGACAACCCCATGATGGTACCAACATCACTACCATAGTTACATAACACTGCAGATGTACAATGCTTCTGAGGGAAGAGAAAGACAGAACCCATCTAAGTTGTGTGCAATGTAATAAGGAGTAACAGAACGGACTGAAGACAAGTATCACAAATGAAAGATTATTTTTGTTAGTACTCAACACATTAAGAACAAAGCAGGATTAAAAAAAAAAAAAAAAAAGAAGCAATAACCAAGACCCGATGGAAAACGTAGTGAAAAGACACCTGAAGAACACAAGATTTGTGAGGATGATAAGTGTACAAGACCAGCATGATTTACTACAGAGAAACAAGGGAAGTTGTCTTACAACTGGCAAGAACATAAGATGAAAAAGTCATAAACAAAGTCAAATAATTTAAGCGTAAAGGCATAAAGGCATATAGGCATACAAATAGCTTTGAAGTCTTCAAAGAGAAGAACTATCAAACTTAACTTGGTGCAAGAACTCAAAGTGGAGTAACAAGGTCAGACTACGAAAATAGAAGGAACACAGTCACAACAGAGTCAATTGTTTGAAAGACACTGCTAGAAGTTCAGAGCCCAGGAAAATGAATTGTTAGATCAAGGCAGTGACACAAGAAAAAAAAAAGATGAATTTGAGAAAAAACACAAACAGATCTTATTATTATCAACAGCTTCAGCTAAGCATGCAAAAAAACATTAAAAAGAAAAGTAAATGCATCACCATTACATCACCCAGATGTTATAGACAGTATTATGAAAAAGAATGTGAATCAGCATAAGGTGAACAGACTTATTTAGTCTCCATAACGTGCAGTACTGATTATATAATCACTGTTTTGCCACTGCTATGAGACAGAACAAGGAACATTCCTGGCCTGATTAGCCAGCGTCTGAAAATGCAACTGAAAAGCTATCATACATATTTTTAAAAAAACTAGACATATTTCTAAAACAAGGTTAAACAGCTAGCTACTCTGAACACGCGACATGCAGAAGTGAGATTCCTTGCAAGAAAGTGTACAATACAAAGTGTACAATAAACGAAAGCAATCTGCAGGACTGCTTTTCCAGTGATTACTGTCACAGGCAATTGTCTCATTTCTAATAAGTATTTTTCTCCAGTCCCATGTCAGGAGTCTTTTCACACCAGAATTCACTTACAACTTGGAAGTATCTTCATTTTTTTGAGAAGTAGATGGATCTGAAAATGATGTGGCTCCTCTTATAGTATATACTGATTTTAAAAGGCTACAAAGACAAACCCTTGCCATTTCTTAGACCAAATGGAGGAAAAACATCAGCACAAGTGTTGTGACTGGCATGTAAATGTTAATAACATGAGATGGCAAAACAAAGAGCAGTTTAAATCATACCTGGGCTCCAACTAACTGGAGGAGTGCAAAGTTTACAGGAAGCACATCGATGTCTGTGTTGATGGCAGTCTGGTCGAAAGGACATGCCTTGCGATGAAGCTTGTTCAGGCAGGTCTTACAGACAGTGTGAGAGCAACCTAAGCTGATGGGTTTGTGCACATTCTCATCAAATTCGTTGTAGCAGATTGGGCAGGACAGAAATTCTGTCCACTGAGCTGCCTGCACAGGCATTGTGGAAGCTGGACAGTTGCTTAGCAGGCTAGAAGACCATTATTTCACTGTACTACGTTTTGGCAGCTGTAAGTGAATAACAGATTATTTAAAACATGCTTTCTGGTAGTCTAGAATGAGTCTGAATTAAAAAAATACCATTTCAGTGTTTTATAGACTAACATGGAATTCTAACATCAAAGTACTCAAAATACAACTTCTCGATAGTTTAATAACTGTACAGAAAGGCTCATGAACTGAATTACTGTAGGCTACAGTAGGTTGAATTTGAACATATTCACAATAAATGGCATTAAAGTTCTTCTCACAGGATTAAATACAACTTTAGTTAGGAAAAGGAAGACATTTATTGGCACAGAAAGACCATAAGCATCCAATCTCACCTTAACTCAACCTTTCACAGCTCTAAGAGAACTCTCTGGTTACAGAATGGGCCTGGGAAGGCACAAAATGTTACCTATGTTCACTTCATTTGAAGTGAAGTACAGCAATGCTTTCCTTCTGAAGTTTTTATTCAGGTTTCATCAGATACCAAACTATTTTCTATTGAGAATCACAAAAGGATACTAATAACAAGAGATAAGTACTATTTTAAGGACACAGCATAGCAGGCATGGTGGTGCTGCAGCTGGACTACATGAGCTTATTGGTCTTTTCCAACCTTAACAATTCTATGACTCTCTTATGCCACCTCCCTCTCCCTCCCCCATCAGAGCACTCGAGATCGTTCTGCCTAGTTTTGCTTTTTACACCTCTACCAGACACAACAACACAACCCCACTTCAGCAAACTTGCAGGAAAACATCTGATATACAGAAAATCCTGGCATTCTGGATAGCACTTAAGGATAAAGCAAGCAATAACTTCAATTGGTTTGTTATTAAGGGTTTTCTCTTGAAAATTCTCTGTTCAGAGGTATCATGCATGTCCTTTACATCTGCCTATTCAAAAAAACCAACTGTTCTAAAATATGTCACATTTTACATAACTTAAGTCCTACAAAAATGACAACATGCCTGGGAAGTTCACTGAAACCACTTACATTAAAACTTGGGTGGAAGACTCATATCCACAGTCACCTGTGAGCAGAACAGCCCCACCCTGCACTGCAATGTGCAGCAATGTTGACTTTCTATGCAACCTGCAGACCTGTTAGTTCACTTCAAGGCTCTGAACAAGCCTATCCTAGCAGCTTATTAGAATGCAAATATTTAGATATTTAAATGACACATTTCAATACATATATTTTTTTTCATGAAATTGTTTTAAGAAAGCTGTGCTCTCTCTCCTGGAATGAATTCAATAACGCTTCACTGTGAGTCCACTGTTGGCTGTGCTAACATGTAATTAATGCTAAAGTATTGGACCACTGAAATAATTACATCACATATCGAGTCTATTTGGTGCTCCAGTATTGTACATTAGTTGTAGCCATCTGTTTAGGAATTCTATTTAACACGATGACCATTCAGTGCCCCTTAAGTAACAGGACACTTGTACAACACGTGCCTACCTCAGCGCGCTTTTTGGTATTATGCAGAAATCCCACCCCCAGTAGAGCAAATTCACAGTAAACATAAAACAAAACAAACTGGAAGTTGAACCTGTCCCTTAAGAACAAAGCCGCTGAGGCAGTGCTTCTAACACTGGCCAAAATATTCACACGTACTGGACAACAGATTTTCATCCAGCTCGTCTGAAAGCACAGTCAAAGCTCTCACAGGGGTGAAAAAACGTGCTCCTCTTTAACCTGCTACTGCTACACTTATCTTTTAACCACTGAAACCCCAAAGCAAAACAAGTAATTGCAAAAACAAATGAGCCAATGCACCTAAAAAGACATTTCATTCCTCTATAAGGGATCCCACCACGTTCTTCAGCTCACTTGCTTCAACAACAAGTGCTGGGCAGAACTGCGGCATAAAGCCTTGCAGGAAATACCTGCATTCCTGGAACACCGAAGTGCTGCCACCACCACTATGCTGCTCCAAGACCAAAACCCAGGGCCTTACACTCCTCTTTGCACAGCCCGGACTGTTCAAGGAAGCGCTGCCATGGTGACACACAAGGGGAGAGGTGCAAAGGAAGGCTGCTGCACACACAGCCCGCTGCCACTGTGCTGCTGGTCACTGGCAGCCTCCGAGCAAACCGCTCATTAAGTAGCTGAAGTGCAAGAACTCCAACTCAGTACCCACATTCAGTCTCCACAGATACTACAGACATGTGCAACTAACACCACCTCTCCACAGGCTTCTAAAATAGTTGTTCCCCTGACCAGCACGGAAAGAAAGCAAAACAGATTCTTGAAGAGTGCACCCCTGATTTGTACAGATCTCTGCGTATTGTTCCATCAGAAATGGCAGACTCTTCTCAGCATGTGCTGACTTCCAGATTTCTTGTCAGGAAAGACTAATGAAATGGGCACACAGTTGAGGAAAGCTCTCAGCTCAAAGCTTCGAGCAGCCACAGCAAGAGGAAGCCACCACAGCTGCTACCTGTCACTGCCCCACCTGAAGGCTGTGTCTTCAGAAGGTGCCAAACCTCCTCCCCATCACGCTGACTCCTACAGAAGGCATAAGCCAAATGTTTAACACATTCTTGTTCCTTGTCAGAACCAATGGATTTCAGGAACTCCTGAAGAACAAATTGCTCCAGTGCTCTGAACTGAACAAAGGAAGAAAACAAAATAAAACAAGAAGCCACTGGGGTTTTGGTTTTAAACAGAAAATATGCTCAGTGTAATTATCCTTTGTCTACCTGATCTGTCTGTTAAATATGCCACATCTACACATGATACCAGGCTTCTTTTCCTTGCCAAAGCACAAGCACCCCACATAAAGGAACAGGTCAAACATACAAGAGTTTGGTGAGACACAGCAAATTTTATACACACACACACATATATAACTATGTTTACTATTTACTATGTTGTAGGAATGACATGTATTACTATTAAAAGCAGCATTTCAGATGACAAACTAAAAAACACTCGCCTAGCTTCAAAGTTACATAATATATCAGAGTTGAGTCATTTTGTTTGTAATACAGTAACATTTTTCCATTGCAGAAATGGTTGCACTGGAGTTTAGTAACAATGATAGCCACTGACTTTCCTGTGATTATTTTAGACCAGGGTATTTGATGGAACTGATTGCAGTGACAGGAAGGCGGGTGTGAAGCCCCAGAACCTTCATTGATCAGCTGTACCACTTCCAGATAGAAGCTGTAAGATCTGGATGTTCTTATTTTACATTAACTTTTAACTACCCAATCCCATGACACAGTGTACAGCTAATCTAAGTGTTACGGTCTTCCTCCCCCCCATGGGAAGTTTGGGACCTCCAGACCATTTTCTAGATGAGACTGAGATGCTTTTTATCTGAAATACAGACACATTTCATTAACGTCTGTATTTGGAAAAAGGTTCAAATTTGCATGTTAACTTGGCCAGGCTCAGCAGTTACCTGTCTCCTCTGCCTGCCTTCCCAATCTGCCAACCTGAAGGCAGCCAGAACCGAGCTGCAAGGAGAGGCTCTGGAGCACTGCAAAGGATGCTGAGCCCTGCACTGTCTGGAAGAGCTGACTGGAAACACTGCTGACAACGCTTCATTCTCAAATCCATTCATATCCAGAGCTCAGAGCCTAACAGCAGGAGGAGACATCTACTGCTCCACATCAGTACAAGAGCATGACACAAAAGTAGAGAAAGGGACACACTTCAGTTAGTGGCTGGTGTTGGCTTACATCTTACTTCACCAACTAGATTTCTCACCCACACAGAGATACAAACTTAATTCCTTTTTAATACTTCAAGCCCGCATTTCTACCTTCCAAAAAAGCAGCCAAACAGGTACAGATGGGGGCAATTTCGATCTTCAGCTGAAGCTGTTCCTTGCACAAAAGCACCACATAGCTCTCAAAGACGACTTTAGCTTCACCTTCAGCTGTCCAAGTAGATGACTTGGATTTCCCCTCATTTGCAATGATCATTTGTGCATTTTTACTAACCAGCTATTGGATCAAACCAAGGCACAATTCTTTGAGCAAGGGAGAAAAAAGTCAGCACCTCCTCCCCAGCCAGATGCCCCAGTTACCAGGCTGCACGGTGAGAATGTGCCTCATTCTACGATAACTCCGTTTTCTTTGAATAGAAAGAAGTTCAACACGAGGTTGAGAATGTTTCCCATCAGAGCTGCACACCACTGGGCACAGGGCATTATCAAGACATGGGATACGCAAGTACCAGCCCTTGCCAAAGAAAGCAAGGGCTGAGGGCTTGAACTCTGCTCCCCCAGGCAGCTGCCCAGGAAGAGGGAGAGCAGCAGCAGGCGCAGCTCTGATCAGCAGCAGCAGCCCGGTGGTTCCTGCCAGCCTGCTCTGCTCAGGCTCCTCACCAGCTCCCTTGTGAGGCTCACGCAAAGGACAGGCTTGCAAACAGATCTTGTGTGAGAATGAGAAGCGGAGCAACTCGATAGGACTCAAAGGCTCCTCTACAGAAGAGATCTTAAAAATAAAAATATGGCAACTCGTTATGTAGAGATTCCACAAACTGAGGCAGTACAGCCCACTGTGGATTGAATCCACAAACCTTAAAAAAAATAATCAATGTAATGATTAAAGAGTCCTTGATACTGACACGCTCCTATTGTTGACTGCAGAGATTGTGTCTTTTCTGCTTTAAAATCATCTCCATTATAACATGTCATTTATGCAGATTAGCTGTTTGCTTGCTTTGCAAAGAGGCAACTTTTTCAAGCCCTCCTTCTCAAGTTATGCAGTTTTGAAAGCATCCTGACTGGCTCATGGCTCACGTCATCAAATTGCAAGTATTAAAGTATTCTCTGCAAAGGCTAGAATCTTTTATTCATTTCTCTTCAGTAGCCATCATTTACAAAACTAGCTTCATTAAAGGCTTAGAAATCATAATAGCTTCGCATCATTCAGCAATGATTACTTGAAATTAAAATAAATCCTCCTTTCAGAGCAGACTTGCTTTTTTCTACATTCCATAATATCTGTGACATGCGAATCTGCTTATATCACACATCAAATTCTATATGAAGGAAAGCCTTTAGCGACCACTAGAGATGATATTCCAATCCTTTTTTTTTCCTTTCCACTGAACATTCATGCCTCTGGGAATATCTGCAGCCTACTTAACTCCGGAAAAGTTATCAACAAGAGAAAAACTCAGGGATGCATGAGAGCATAACATCCCACCCAGACTGTGTTTTGCCAAAACACCCATTCGTGCTTCACAGGAGAAGACAGCAATCTTCTTCAGGAATTAAAGCCTTAGATCTCCTCTCCCTCCTCAGACAAACTGCCTGTGAGCAGCAGTACAGCTCACTGACAGAAACCATGGTTCACTGTTCACTCGGTGACGGCCAAAGTTCACTCACTTCAAGGTACAACTCCCCCCCCAAATCAACACCAGGCAGCGTATCCTCAATGTTTAACACTGGCCCTTTCCTCTTTCAGAGCAGCCAGCTCAAATCCTGTTACCAGATTTTTAATGTTCCCTTATACTTATGTAATGCCACTGTGGGGTTTTTGGTGATTTATAGGCGTCAATGAGAAGAGAGTTTGCCCTTGCCACAGACTGATAGGAGCTCAGTATTGACTTTTCAGAACTAACTGAAGGGCAAATAAATGAATTTTTTTTTCTCTACCAAAATCAGTTGTACTTAAAGCTGCCTTAAGAGAAAGGGAACTTCTAAACAGATCCATGTTGACACAATTAATCCAACAAGAGATACGCTGAACTCCTTACTCTTCAGGAATATTTTCAGAGAATTTGGACTCTCACGTGTGTGGATTAGTTCCCCACATCTTTCAAATCCAAGAGGTGTTTTCATTTTGCAAACACCATCTTCACTGCAATGATTCAACTATGCATACTTTAAAGAAGCTCCATATACTAACATTTTCCAAAGAATTTTAAAGAAATACTAATTCCTTTCTGAAACCCCTTGCAAAAAAACAGGCTGCTTCCAAGAGGGACAGAAAGCCTTTCAAGTTCTTACAGAACAGCTTAACACTCCCACAGATACGGATTTTTCTCCTTTCATTGGGATTGTCCAGCCAGTTCAGAGAGACCACTTTCCATTAAGAAAAGCACAAAAGCTGACCAAAGGAAAGGCAATGCACACCTCACAGCACACACTGCTAACCACTGCCCTCCGGACACCAACCAACACAACCTCAACTAAAAAAGATCAGCATTCAAAATGAAGACCTTGAGATATTTGAAGAACTAAGAGTCAAACTGTTGGAATTTGATGTTTTCCAGAGAAATAACCATGACCTCGAACAAAGCAAAAGGACAAGTCAGTAAGAAATTATCTCTTGAGGAAAGTTTTGCCCATATGCAGAAAGAAGAACTTCATTAAAAAGGCAGCTAGTTCTTGGGAAAGCATTCAATTATAAAAATTAAGAATTCAGTGCCAACAGAACAGTATCTCTGTTAATGAAGCAGACTTCAATTTCTAGAATTCTGAAATGTTTAACACAGACTGAAGGTCAAAAAGAGTATTTGGGTTTAGCAGATGTAAACTGTACGTCCTCACTGGAAATGATAAGTCTTCTTTGCCACTGTTACAAATGTTCATCCTTGTACTCTGAAGGGCTGTTTTTTGTTTTCAACACTGCAGAATAGCTGCAATGGGCACGAGAGAACCTCCACACGAGCAGCTACAGAAACTGCTGTTAGCGCCAACTCCTTCAACAAAAATTCCAAGTTCACATGTAAAGATGGAAGGAAACAGCTCTGTACCTGAGCAGCGGGTGTCAGCCTCAGCTAGGGCATTATTTTACCTCCCCGCATGTACAGACTGCTCTACTCCACACCCTGCCTGCACAGCGATGCTTACAGCTCCCTGACCACACTCGTGTTCACTACGCTTTCAGCTGACTTCCTCCCTTAACTTAAAGCCCTCGGCACAGCCTAAGCATCAGCAGAACGAAGGCACGCTTTTCCTGCTCGGCTTTTTTCAGCCTCTGGGGCCGTGATGCGCTGGGCGCAGCGCTGGGCCCTGCTTTCCACCATGACTCCTCTCCACCATTACCGCGATGGAAGCGCCGGGAGCGCTCCGCCGTGCCGGAGGCCCCCAGGGAACGGGCCGCAGGCAATACTGACGTGCGACGGAGGAACCGGGACTGCCCCCGCCGCGGCCGGGAGATAAAGGAGATAAGGGAGATAAGGGAGCAGCGCTTGGAGCAGCCGAGGCGGCTCCGTCCCCGCCCCGCCCCGCCCGGCCGCTGACAGCGGGCCCTGCCCCGCCGCGCACCTGCGCCCGGCCCCGGCCGTCATTTCGAAGCCGCCACCAAATGGCTGCCCGGCGGCCTAGCGACGGGGGACGGCCCCCTCCCCGCGGTGCGGCGGCGGGCGGGGCGCCAGGGGCCGCGCTGGGCAGGCCGGGCCGGGCCCCGCTCCCCGTCCGAATTCCGCAGCGCCGGGACCCCGCAGGGCGCCGGGGTGGGGGAGCGGGCGGGCGGGGCCCCGCCGGGTCACCGCGTCCCCTTTGGCGACCGCCCCCGCCCAGCCCCGCTCCTACCTGCGAGGCGCGGGCGGAGGGGCCGGGAGCAGGCGGCGGCCCCGGCCTCTCACACGCCATGGGGCGGGCAGCGCAGCGCGGCCCGGCGGAGGCTGTGGGGGCCTCGGCGGCGCCTCCTCATCGCGCTGACAGCCGGGAGCGTCGCCCCGCCCCCTCTCGCGAGAGCCGCCCGCCGCCGCGCGAGAGCCCAACGGCCGCGCCGCGCCCGCCGGCCACGTGACCGCCGCGGGGAGGGAGGGGGCGCGGGGCATCGTGGGAGTCAGTAGGGCGGCGCTGGGGCGTCCTCTCACCGCCCGGCGAAGGGGCGTCATCGAGACGGCGGCGTAGAGCGGCTCTTGCAACCCGCTAGCGCCTTCCCGCGGTCTGTCGGCGTGCCCCGCCAGGTATCCGCTGCTGCTGTTAGTTGTGGTTATCTTAAAATTAAATTCATCACTTCGTAATGACTGTCCAGAAAGAGAGGGAGGGGCTAAACTGTCGCGGTTGGAGGTTCCCGGGAGCGGCCGAGGAGCTGAGGAGGGGCGCTGAGGAGACGCGCGGGGCGGGAACACGCTCCAGAGCCGCTCGGAATGGATCGAATGTGATTAGAAGGCGTAAGCGTTCCTGAAACGGTGTGCAGTTCTCTGTCTATGACAAGCGGTTACATGTATGGAGAGGGGACAGGGAGCACCTTCAGGAGAACGTGCTTAGCAGCACCCCGAAAATGCTCGACTGCGGCCGCCAAAGGCACCATGCACAGCTCAGCCTGGCCACACACACAGAAACACACACACACACAAACACAAACAAACACATGCACAGACACACACACACAGGCCCTGGTTCTGTCGCATTTATTGAACTACAGTGGTCTCTTCTCTTTTTTTGTCTTTTCCAAAATGCGAGGCTGTTGCACAAAGTGATTGTAGAAGAAGTGATTGTAATTCATACTTTAACCAGCTGCTTACCCTGGGTGTGTCACTTTTGTCACAACTCATAAAGACACGGATAGGCAGACGTAGTGTGTATGTTCCAATGAATCAGTGCAACGGAATCCTTCACAAGTCAACTGATACAAAGTCAAACATTTTAATGAATTTTTGTGGCTCAGTCAGCTTTAGAAAACACAACTTGTCCCTTTTGACAACATGATTTTTGAGGAAGGCATACGCATACAGCTTAACGTGAAAGGGAACCTGCAAATATCGTCACAATCCAACTAATGCACACTTATGTACTGAATTAAACCAAATGGAAAACTTTAAAAATACCCAATAAAACAAGTGGAAGATTGCAATATGCAAAGATAATGCTAAAGCTGGCATAGCTGATCATTTCCATTACAGGTAGTAACAGGAAACTGCACTGCGTACATTGTACATGCCCAGCCCTTCGTGTAACTGATAAATAAAATCCAAAACAACAACCAGTTACAATCACTGAGAATTAAATTAAATCAAACCTGTTAACTGACATTAAAAGTTGTTGTCTTGTATTTTAAAAACAGCCAGGTTATGGAGCACAAATGTGATACTTCTGGATTCAGCAAGAGTTTCACAACAGCATTTGTCAACCTTGAAGGAAAGTGTATCCACACATGATACAGAAAAGATTAAGAACTCCTTTCTGCTAACTGGAGAGTCTAATGTAAGTACAACTATCTCATAACAACAACTGAATCAATTCTTTATTCATTTCACATTAAGTGCAAGAAACACATACCAGTCAAAGACAAGTACAGGATAAAGATTTTGCATTACAGGGGTTCACTGCTTGTGATGAAACAGAAGTAACTTTTGATAAAGTACAAACACAGCTATCCAAACACACAGTTACTGTTTTACAGTATCACAGAATTAGAAGATCTCTATGTCTAAGTAGTTCTTTTTAAGATATAATGGATTGCTTTTCAAAATGAACACAGCAAGTGTTATTATATATAATAGCATACAGTTTATGTTTTCACATTAGTATATATATCTAAGATCTGTAAAAAAAAACAAAGACAAATCTTACAGCTCAGCAAATGAGCCTAACTTAATCAGAGTAAGTCAAACAGGCACTAAACACTGGTATAACAGAAGAAATGATATGGAGAGAGAAATCTGGAAAAATTCAGATCTGATTCATAAAACTGAATGCAAGTCCTTCTAATGAGACTATCCAGTTAAAAAAAATGAACTGCAATGCAATACTGTTTTGTTCACTTTTACCAATTCCCTATTTGCAAAAGGCAACTTGAGTATGAGCACATGCCTTTCTTCTCTTGAAAGATCCAGCAAAGTTCAGTCAAGGAAGGAGATGACATCACCATAATTATGCATGAATACAGGGGGGTGACTGACTTGCTGAATATCTATAAACATCTCCTAGCCATTATAGATCAGGAGTGTCGCGGCTCAGGCTTCAGCTTATTGCAATGTCAGTAAAAGTTTAAAAATTGGCAGTGTCTGCCCTTGGAACAAAGGAGTGCAAAGCATCATTAAGAGATAATAATTAGAACATTTCAGGGACGTTACAAGACAGGCATGAAACTGTTCTCTGTGTTTTGCCATTTACTTTCAATTAATAAACTACTAAAAAGTCCTTTTGAGGACTTACAGCACAGCAGCCCTCGCACAGCAGACAAGATAGCTGTTCTCAGGACCTGACTGATCACCAATCTCATATTTTTCCTTTTCTCCATTACGTGGGGATCTGTTGAATGTGCACAATTTCACCAGATAGAAGCTTTTTGTGGAGCCTGGCTCCACACCCACTCACCTATTAATCACAGTCTATTTCAATTTTTGTAATAGTATTCAGGTTTGGTTTTTCGCTGCTACTCCTTCCGTGAACAGATGTTAGGTGCTTTTTAAGAGCAGACTTGTGTTTAAAGTCCATGTCACAGCAATGACACTTGTAGGGCCTGTCACCACTGTGTATGTTCAAGTGATCCTGCAGAGTACTTTTGGCAGTGAACGTCTTCAAGCACACCATGCATTGGAACGGGCGGATACCCATATGGCCCCGGATGTGTCTGTTGAGATTCTTTTTTTGTGTAAATGTTTTACCACACTGCAAACACAAGAAAAGCTTGTGCATTTTTAGATGTCTAAGATAGTTCTCCAGATGCAGAAATCCTCTTGGACACTTTGGACATTGGTTCCGCCACAAATTATCAGAATCGTCCAGATTTTGAAACCCATTTATCTGAGTCGAAGTCCCCTCTGGATTGTCAGTGACAAAAGCCTGAGCGTTCCTGAGAGTTCCTGACATTTCTGAATTTCTGCTCTCAACTGTAGAATTTATCAAGGAGTGCTGGGTTTCGGGAAAATATAAGTTTGTTTTAGAGGAAGTGCAAGGCTGAGGAAAATGATCGTTTTCCACACTAGGTACATTCATAGGATCCATTCTGAAGATACATATTTCATCATCCTTATATCCTATTTCAACCGTTGATATGTCCGGGGTCTCTGTGTCCTTTCTTTCTGAGCCCAAACTCTGTGCCGCAGGCTGCAAGTCATCCCCCTTCTCCTGTTTAATGGAGAATTCTAAATTAACTGGGCTATCTTCATAAATCTCAATTATTTCACAGTCTTTATCAGAAACATCGTCCTTGCTCCTCAGTTCAGTGTCAGAGGAATGGCACTTCTCTGCAGCCTGGCTGCTATTCTCCATGGAAGCGTCGATTTCCAGGTATTTCGACAGCGCCTCGCTGCACTTCTCCACAATGTGGACCATCTGGAGGTAGCTGGCGGCAGTCAGGTACTTCAGGAGCTCCTTCCTCTTGACCTCCAGCGCACCCGTGTAACAGGAGAGCAGCAGCTTCCTGCCCACCTCGGCGCTCTGCAGGATGGTGATTCGCACCTGCCTGGACTGGTTGAGCAGGAACTGATCCCTCATGAACGTGGAGCAGGCGGCAAAGATCACCTTGTGCCCGTGGAACTCGGTGTCATTGATGAAAATGGAGACGTCGCAGAAGAGGTTCTGCTGCCGCAGGAGGTTCATTTTCTGCAGCACCGCATCTCCCTGCTGCTCGAACTGGAAGCGCAGCACCTCCGAGTCCGCGGCCATGGCGCCGGGCCTGCGGGCCGCCCGCCCCGGGGCCGAGCTCTCTTCGCCGGTGCCCGCCGAGCGCAGGCAGCGCCGCCGGCAGCTCAGGGCCGGGCCGGACCTCGCTCGGCCGCTCACCCGTCCGCCCACCCCCCGCTCCCCGGCCACTCCCGGTGCCGCTCCGCCGCCGGTACCGCAGAGCCCAGCCACCCGGAAGCGCCACCCGAAGCCCCGCCCCTTCCGGCAGCGCGTCCCGCCCCGCGCCGGTGGGAAATGAGAGGCGGTGCGGAAGTTAGCAGCACGTTTATTACAAGACTTGGCACTGCTACAGCGGCACGGCGCCACCCGCCCGGGAGAGGTAGCAACGCAGCGGCCCCGTAAGGCGCTCGGGAGGGCGGAGGCGCAGGGCCCCGGGGCGGCCGAGAGGAACGGGCAGCGCCGGCTCCTGCCGCCGGGCCCGGCCCCCCCAGCCTGCTTTGGTAACGCTCGGGATGAGCCTCCCGCCCAGTCTCTGGAGAGGTAGCTGATGCTCGGTCCGTCGGCTGTAGGCCCACGGGAAAGCGCTCATTCAGTGAGTGACGAGAGCCGGCGGTTCACCTGTCCACCTCCTTCTCAAAAACCGCGGTATAACGCGAGCTCCCAATCCTTTCCACGGTTTCAGCTGGTGTCACACTCTGATTCTCGCTCCTCACCTTTATTCCTCCCAGCGGCTCCAGAACCAGAACCACAACCAGCCCCATGGAAGCATTAAGTTCCTCTGAGAGGAGTTCAGCGGCAGCTATCGGTTTTGCCAAGAAGTCAGGGGAGAAAGGCTGACATTTCAATCGTATCAGTTATGGACTCGCAAAACAGGCCCTCTAAACGAAAAAATAAGGAAAGACTCATCCCTGATCCCTGCAGGAGGCTGTGCAGCTGCACCACGTTCTGCAGGAAGACATGCTACGTGAGCTACCACCACTCAGTGAGGTGGTGAGCCCCAACCTCGTAAATCTAAGACTTCTAAGAATTCTATGTCAAATAAATAAAATGCCAACATAAAAATCCTAATATATTCAAGAAGTTATTAAAATATTTTTGTAGTAGACCAGATATTTTTAGGATATGCAGGACGTTGTACAGCACATTAAGTTGTGAGACTATCCACTTACCAGCAAATAGTATTCTACACATTAACACACAGATTATGATAACTGCCATAGTCCTTATCTGAATATGCAGCATCAGCAGCAACAACCACTGGATCTAGTCTTTCACTAACTGGAACAATGCAATGAAGACAACATTTTACATACATGGACAATTAAGTTCATCTTACTCTAAAATCAAGCTGCCCCTGTATATTCTGTTTATAGTAATTCTCACTCCATTTTAATCTAATCCAGGGAAGAGGCAGTATCCAGGTTTTGCTTTTCCAATATCTCTGTTATACTCTTAACTTCTCTGCTCCACATAGGGGCAAATCTTACATGAAATCTACCAGAGCACTTCACATTGCGCTCATCAGCACATTGCCCTCTTAGATCTCCACTGCTTCTGGATTTACACAGCTGTCTCCTGCATAACTCTTGGTCTGTATCCCTTTTGCCAAGCCAAAAGCACAAACATTTGTGTAAGTCACCTTTCATCCAACAGACGTGTTTCATTTTCAATGAAGAAGCAGTCTTCTGCATTTCGGCTTTTTCCTATTTTTTTCTGCCATGATCTCACCACATGGTCACAAGCAGCCTTTTAAACGAGTAGCCAGCAGTCTCAGCCTTTTCACAAGTTGGTATCACCACAGTGCAGGGTGGACAGAAAACTCATATCTTGATCAAATCATTTTTAGTTTCTTAGGATAACCTCATCTCTTCGTTTCAGCTTCAGGTCACCAATGGCTACTTCAACAAGCTGTATCCTCCTTGCAATAACATTAAAGCTCTGAAATTCCATGAAGAAACTTTCCAGACAGACCTCCTAATAACATCCATTTTCTTGGCATTCGTACAGTTTTATTCCTTTCTCTGGCAGAAGACCATTTTCTTTATTATGTCCATATTTGTATATTGTTAGATTTTCCACTAATCCCTTACAGCACGTTGGCCTGGCTCTGCAAAGTTCTTACTCTCCATACCTATCTTCTTTTTGACATCAGAGCTATAACTTATTTCCACATAATGAATAACATTATAAAAACTTTTTAACGATGCAGAAGATTCTGCCCAAAGTCAGAACGCAAGTGTCAGATGCAACCGTCATCATCTGTTTTAGCTCAAAGTTATTCTGAAAGCAGGTAACTTCAGAGGAAAAGGTTTGTTTTTTTTTCCCATGCCTACCTATTTTCTGCCCCAAGAACCTGAATTTTTTAAGTACCAAAAAGTTACATTTTTGGCCTAAATATATTTGCTACAACTTGAAAGATATAATGCCCTAACTCCATTTCCACTGCGTATTACTTCATAGCTGTCCATGTAACAATAGTTAATGTAACAGTCAAGTACAGTAGTTCAAAAACTCAATTGCAAAAACGGATTCACAGAATCACCTTGCTTTTCTACTCGAAGGTATGTGGATTTCTGAAAATGGTCTGCAAGATTAACACATTTTTACCATTCATCAGTGTCAAGTCTGCATAAGGAAATCCTGGTTTCTACATACACATATCTGAAGACCAAGACCAACTTTTGATAATTACGTACAAAACATTTTTCTGCTCTAACACACCTTTGGTCATACCTGTTGAGCATTTTTAACCATACAATAGCAGCCTCCCCCCTATCCCTACCCCCTCATTCAAACACACAAACAATACTACTTTTAGGTAGGAAGCATAATCTCAGCCTCATGGCAAACCTTGAGGAAAAGAGCTGCACTGGAAGAAATACTTATTCCAAACATAAACAGCAGTTCTCTACCAAGGATCAGCCACTTGATTATCAGTCTGTGCTACACTTCAATATAAGAATGCTGTTCTACTGGGAATGGTGTTTAGCAGATGAGAAATTCGTTTCTTTCAGCCTGACTGGGATGTGGGGAACTCCATGGCACTTTTGTGAAGTAATAATCCCAAAATCCCAACTAATATGCCATTCCCTCAACATCTGATGTTTAAGGCGGTATACATGAGGTATTGCTAAGTACAGTCGATAGCTGATAAACTAACCTATGGAAATTATGCTACCTATACCTCATCTTAGGCTCTGTAAAATGCTAATGGGCATGAATTATGTGGGTCACTTTAAAGAAAAGCATCCTTTCAGTATCCAAGAAACAAAAAACTTCATGCTGTTAATGTTTTTACCTACCTATGGCAGGTACTTTTTTTTTTTTTTTTTTTTTTCATATTAACTGACATGTGGCTCTTATTAGTTCTCAAGGAGACATACACAAGAGTTAAGGGGAAAAAAAAGCATGGAGTTCCTATACATTGCAGCTTCTGAAACAGATTCTTTTCACAGTGTCAGTCCAGCTTTGCTCTAAAACCAATCAGGAAAGTAGCAACTGTTGTGGTTATCTGAAACAAAACTTATGGAAGATAGATGACAACTTCTAGTTTTGAAGTGCTTACCTTGAATCAGTCCATACAATGGTAAGTGCCCTTTGATACTTCTGTGTATGACAGCTTATGAAACAGGTCATACCTGGCACTCCAGGTGCCGAGCTCACACATTCCAGAGCTGCAACCTACTCTCATTTTGAACAGTTCTATGCAGTGATCAACTAACCCTGCCAAATCATTCAGGGCTTCACCTTTTCATAATGCATGCCAACATTAAAAACCCTGAGAGCTTTTAAGATAGTGTTAACTGGCAGCAGAATTGTCTTGAAATAGTTTAGAAAGGGAAAAAAGTGACATAGATATACTTCATTTCGACTGTAGGGGTCTAGGGGTAAGATCAGACAAAAATAACGTTAAGAGGTAAGTTTAAAACAAATCAGCACTATGTGGAGTGCTTTCAGTGATCCAGTGCTTTATAATATAACAATTGGGTTATCTCACACACTTGTCCTCTTTGCTCTTTCCTCCATCTGCCCAGACACAGAGAAGCCTCTAACTGTACAGCAGATGGTTTACTTGCAGCACACAGCAACAGTCTTTCAAAAGGTGTTAGTCTTGAGTCTCCTAATCAGAGAGAAATGAAACAATTAACCCCTTAATCCACAGTAGAGACACAGACAGAAACCTGAAGGAAGATTGTTATTCACAGAAAATATCAAGTAAGACTAAGAACGATGGCTGAAGACCTGCCAGGTTTTGCAATCCAACCCTCCATCAGAAGCCTTTCAGAGCATACCACTAGTTTAGGTAAGAGCCCAAGCCAACTGTTTGCTCCTCTCAGTCATGATCCCTACAAGGGCTGTTTTTAATTGCTTAATTGACACAGGTACTATCATTTCTTAAACTGAGCACAGCCTGAGGCAGCTTCCCTGCATCCAGTACCTGGCTTCCATCGGCCTGCTGACAGACCTTACTGTCTGTAGCAGCGCTACATGTGAATGAATCGAAGTCCACCGTTATGTCTTGAACATTTCTTTCATTGGCATTGTCAAAGCTATTTTTACCATGTAGCTGTTTAAGATGTTTCCTCAGAACGGGCTTATGCGCAAACACCATGTCACAGTAGTTACACTTATGGGGCTTGTCCCCACTGTGCAGGTTGAGATGGTCCTGTAAGGAACATTTCTGAGAGAAGGTTTTCCCACAGATCTTACATTGGAACGGTTTGATGCCTGCGTGCACTCTCATGTGCCGGTGGAGATTGCCTTTCTGAGTGAATGTCTTGCCACAGAGGAGACACATGAATAGTTTATGCATCTTTAAGTGATTAGCATAGTTTTCTAGATGCCGAAATACTCTTGTGCACTTTGGACACTGATGATGCCACTGGAGGCCTTTGTCTATACCACGGTTGTTAGACCCAAACATATCTTTAGAAGCCAGAATGATGTTATCACTGCCAGCATATGAAAGGGCATAATTGTGGAGGTGGTTTTGCTCTATTTCACTTGCTCTGTTTTCAACAGTGGAGTTGATTAGAAAGTGTTGAGGTTCAGAGGAATGCAACGCAGTTTGTTCAGAAGAAATAAACTGGTTCTGATCCTTCTTGTTCCTAACTTCTGTTACCTCCCCAATGGACTCCACCTTGATAATCTGAATATCACTATCCTCCATGTCCATACTGTCTTCCGAAGGTTGAATACAAGGTGAATCTTGTGGCAGAGAGTCTTCATCTTCCCCATGTTCCTTCAGCTCAGAGGAGTCACTCTGCTGTTCACACTCCTTGCTCTCCAACGGCTGCTTCGGTTTTATGAACTTCCAGAGTGCCTGTGTGCATCGTTCAACAATGTGGCTCATCTGCAGAAAGCTCGCAGCAGTTAAGTAGTTTACCAGCTCCATTTCAGGAAACTCCAGAACTCCGCTGTAACAAGACAAAAGCAGCTGCCTCCCTACTTCCGAACTTTGCAGGATAGAGATTTTTACATCTCTAGAGTCATTCAATAAGAACTGATCTCTTAAAAAGGGAGAGCCAGCAGCAAATACAATTTTATGCCCATGAACTTCAACATCATCTATATGGACGACAACATCACAAAATTTGTTTTCTTCTCTCAGTTTGTTCATTTTCTGTAACATCGAATCGCCGTAATTATCAAACTTGAAGTGAAGAATATCTGATCTTTCTGACATTTTGGCACACCTAAAGGAAAGCAGCAAGGAAAAAAAATCAAAAAAACAAGTGAGAATGCTTTGTTTTGTTTCCAGAACACAAATTAGAAAAGTCTGTGTTACACATTGCTCTGCAGTACCTTTAAAAAAAACCCATGCAGTTTGATTACTAAATAGAAACAAGGACAGATATTCTCTTGAAGCAGTGTCCTACAATGTTTTCCACATTACTTGTGGAATTTAAAGGGAAATCACGGAAGTATTTTAGCAGTCTTAGCAGTTGTACAGTTTTGCTTCCACATTAAAATTCTTCATAGATTTTTGTCTTTTCCAAATACAATGACAACCCTTCAGCATTTGGGTTCTTTATTAACTTTCATGTTAAAGAGCTTTCATAACGCATGAATGCAAGGAGAGATAGAACCCAGCATCTGCAAGACACAGAAAATTCCCTCTTGCACATGTAACATGTTACTTTAAAGACATGCCCAAGAATAATGGTTACAGGTCCTCTAAGACACTCCATGATTTGCACAAATATTGATATAGGACAAATTGTTTTGCTGCAAACACTTCTAAGTGCAATTAACCTATCTTAGCAGAAAGGACTACACAAGCTTTCCAGTATCAGCAGCACTAGATTTAAGTCCTACATTGCCTTGAAGTTGTTTTGTGTGTGTGCACATGAAGAGGAGCAGGTAGTCTGTCCTGTGTTTTTTTTAAAGGATCTAAGAAAAAATCTTCCATATAACCCCACATTCTATAAATCATGCTTCCCAGGCTCCCTGATTTGAGTATGTGGGGAATGTAGGAAGTCTTGTTTCTTGCATTCTTTGAAAGACCACTCCTCTAGGAATTTTGTTCTCCTATTTAGAATGAAAAACAGTGGGTATTCTACAAGGCAGATATCAACGTGTTATCTTGCAACAGTTCTCTTAAGAGTTTATAAGGCTACACTGATTCTTGATGAAACACTTCACATAATACTGACACAGAACCGTGATTGCAGGAAATTAAGAAATCAGAGAAATTAACCAAATGATGCAAGGTTTGGTGAGATGCAATAGCAAAACAACCCCAAAGTTACACCTCAGAACTATTACAAACACCACATTGAGCTGGAAAGGAAGCTTTGAAGTTCATAGATAAAAGCAGATACTGCTCTCTTGGGGCATGAAATTTTAGCTCAATGTACAGAAGAGGAAATGGAGTTGTGCCTCGTGCTAGTGAACGAATACACAAAACAAGGGTTCCAGGAGGAACATTTTCAGCAGTATCTGCTGACAGACTGAGTTGTTCCAATGTTCTGACGATACCACTTTGAGACGTGCACCACATACAGCTACCAGCGTGCGACGTACAGAAAAAGCAAACTATTGAAATCCGGTTGTGCAACTACGGACTGAACATTCAGAGAGGGCGGCAGCGTCGGCAGCACAACCGACTTTGTTACACCTACAGACCGTGAAGCCGCACGTCTGAGTCGCCCCGAGTCCAGTGCCGTCTGACACGCTTCATCTCCGGGGCAACGAAAGCCACCGTTGGGAAGCAAAAGTCTCCGCCGCGCCGCGAGCGAACGCGCACAGAGAAAAGCGACTCGCCTTCACGCACGTTAAGCTGCCGCTAAGGACGCCAAGGAGCCAAGCAACAAACGCGGCACCTCCCGCAGCCCAAGCCGGGACCCGGCGGAGCGCAGCCGCCTCGTCGCCGTGAACCCCTCCGGAACCGCCGGGCCGCTCACGTCGCGGTGCCGCCCGCCGACCCCCAACCCCACCGCCGCGCCCGGAGGAAAGGGCCGCGTACCTGGAGCGCCGGGCCGCGTCACCCCGCCGGCACCCGCTGCCGCTGCCCCCGGCTACGGACCTAGAGAGGGGAGGAGAGCCGCCGTGAGCCGCCGCCCGGGGCTGGCACCGCGCCGCCCCGGACCGGCCGTCGGCCGCGCCCCCCGGGCGGCCCCGCGCCCCACCGCGCTCCCGGCCGGGCCCGGCCGCCCTCCGGAGGCGGCCCGCGGCGGAGGTGGCGGCGGCGGCGGGGGGGGCGGGAGCCGCGCCCCGCTCCGGGCCCCGCTCCGGGGCCGCGCCCCGCGCCCCGCGCGCCCGCCGGGACCTACGGCTGCCGCCAGCGCCCGCGACGGCGACTCGGAACCGCATTGTTCGGCCGCCGGAAGCGCTCCCGCGCCCTCCGCCCCGCACCCGGAAGCGCCTCGCGGGGCGCCCGCCCCCTCCGCCCGGTCACGTGGTGGGCGGCAGCGGCGGCCCAGGCCCGGCACCGGGAGGCGGCGGCGGCGGCGGCGGCCGGGGTAGGTGGGGTCGCGCCGCCGGCCGGGGCTCCGCGCCCCGCGCCCCCTCCCTCGGGCCGCCCCCCCGCCGCCGGCCCTCGCTCCCTCCCCGGTACCGGTCCGCGCGCGGTGCCGCCCCGCCGTTCCTCGCCTCCCACCGGTGGGAGAGCGGCGGAGGCCTCCCGCGGCTCGCCCTCTCCTCCGTCTCTGCCGCTGCGGTTTCCGGGTCCCCTCGGGCGCTGGCCGCGCCGTGCCCGGGGCGGAGCCCTCCTGCCGGGCGCTGCCCTCAGCCGGGCCCGGGGCGGAGGAGGCCGCGTCGCTCCCCGCGGTGTTCTGGGGCCCCCCGCGCGTCCGCTGCCCCCGATCCGCGGCCTCTGGCGGTTCCCGAGCGGGTCCCGATCCGCCGCGCTCCGTCGTCTCCAGAGCTCCTTTTCCGCCCCGTGTGCCGCAGCGGCGGCGGTTCGTTCGGGTTTTCCCTTCTTGTTGGCAAGTACGTGCCGGAGCCCGGCGGGTCAGTGCCAAGGGCCGCGGCGGGTTGGGGCGAAACAAAGCGTAAATAAACGGACCGCATGCGGTCGGGTTAAAAATCCGTATTGGCAGCGATGAAGCGAGAGTGAAACCGGTGAAAATAACATTTGTGGGCTTTCTCTGCTCGGGTTGTTTGCGGGGAGGAGGGGAGGCAGACAGGAGAGAAGTTTGGGAGAGAAAGGAGAAATTGCGTTTATTGCTAAAACACAAACTGGGAACCGAGTAATGAATGCATGGCTGTGCTGCTACGTGCGGCTGGGGCTGTGCTCCCGAACTCCTCCTGCAGGGGTTTGTTAAATGGCTATATGATATGTGACATTCTTGTCTACTTTGTTTGAAAAAGAATGCCTGACAGCAGTGGGCACATCAGAAAAGCTGTTGTTTTACTTTTACAGGCTGCTACTGAGCGTAGAAAGGTCAAGGACCTGAGCAGGTTTCATTCTTTGTACGCAGAAAGCACGTTAACAAATTGAGCCTGGTGTAGGGCTTTCCTTCACTTTCCGACTCCAAGGGCGGGCAGCTTCTAGCAGCATGTATCGCACGGAACCTGTTGTTTTTTTTAGCTCTCACAGCATGTTCCTAAAGTGCAATGTGTGTCTGGTGAGTGGAGCGCTGCGTTCACGTCAGTCCTAATGAGAGAGGTGCAGAGGGACTCGGAGCATTGTCTCCTGGCTGGGTGCCCCTGCCCCATGCTGTCCTGCACGTGGCTGTGCCCGGTGCTGGCAGGGCGTGCATGGGGCACTACTGGGCAGCTCCCCCACTCTGCTCTGGGCCAGGCTGCCTGAGGCAGCAGCTGTGTTTCTTCTCTGCGCTGTGGTTCCCAGGGCCTGCACTTTGTTTCTGGGACTGGAGGACCCGCTCGGTACGAGAGCCTAAAGTTAGAGTTCTCTCATCTGAGTTCAAATTAAGGTTAAAAGCAAAATTACAACTCTGCTAAGGAGTGTTAACAAAGATTGTGTTAGCTGAACTCCTGTGTGTTGTCTGATTCCTGGCTTTGCATGAAATGGGCAATGATTCTGGCAGCCCCTGCAATCTATGCTTCTCTGTGCCCACGGGGCAGTGGGGCTGTATGCTGAGGCAGTGCTACCCCCTGGTAGTGTCTGTCTCTTGAGCTTCATGGGAACCTCTGTGGCTGTCGGAGGCTTTTAAAATGCTCAGAAAATTTAGCGTTGTTGCTATTTGTATATTGTTTGCTCTCATTAATCATCCAGAACCTTTATTTTCACATGCAGTATTCCAGTGGTTTTATTGCTTCATTCTGCTTCTCATTGCCTTTGAGAATGTTTTGCACAGGGAAGGCGAGGCTGTAGTTGTTTCCTTGAAGGAGTGGTGGGTGAAGATCAAACATAGGGTTATGCAGGCTTAGCATGTGATACGTGCGAAGAAGAAGGCTGCTGGTGATTGATCTTCCTTGCATGTCTTTTTCCCACAGCTGCAATAGAATACTGCTGCAGGTATATGCTCAGAAGAATTCAAACCACAGCTCCTTTTCCACATCTCTCAGTGTGACACCAGTTTTGTTCTAACAATTTCTTGCTCTGCTCAGACAGAAAATCTGGGCAGCTGCCTGTCAGACAGCTTTAGCACTGTGCTTTAGCACTTACCAGGCTTTTTTTCAGACTCACTGCACATTTATAAAGCAATAAATGTGCATTATTTGAAACCAAGGGGGGAAAAATTATCACAGGTGTCAAAGCCCATAAAGAGCCAGGGATCCTAAAGAATGGTGCCTTATTTGTCATAAACCAGCTTTGGGCAGTCCTTCATAAAGCTTCTGAACTCCTCTACAAATTCCACCTCTCGCCCTGACTGAATCCAGGGAAGGAGAACTTCTGCTGACGTTGGGCTGTGGTTGTTGGTGTTGAGTTCTGTTACAGCAGAGAAATAGAACCAGAGATGATGTTACTTTCAGTGATGAATTTATATGCAGTCAGTCCCCTCAGTGTCCTGGCTGCGTGCTACCTCCTGTATTTCATGATTTTCAACACTGTATGCAGTGCATTTCTGTTATTTTTAGGGGTAGAGGATATAGGTTTGTTCTGCATGCCAGGCTTTTTAACTTTGTTGTTTAAATAATTTTGTTTTCAATAATTTAAATGACATTACTGTATCATTCCTCTTTACCTGGTGCATCCCTCAGCCATGCTGTGCTTTGTGCAATTGCTGTAGGAACTGCTTCAGAAATGTAAAAGCTGAAAGGGTTCTGGATGAGAAAAGATGACCTTTTCTCTCTAGTTTTGCACAGTTATGTTTATTCTCACTTCTGCCCTGAAAACTCCAGGGTTTTTTTTGTTTGTTTTTTGATTGAGTTCACCTCTAAATTCAGTGCTACTTCTGGTGCTGATGTGAGAGTAACTGCTGTTCTAAGCAGCCGGAGGAGTTCACAGCTGAAACCTTGTTTTCTTTTGCTTTCCTTCTGGCATGTTGTGTTACTGTGGCCATTGTAAATACTGCAAACCAGTCGGCCTTTGGAAGTGGGGTAAAGCAGCCCTGGTTGTGTGTGATTTGCTTCCCTTGCTGCAATGTCACAAGGTTTCATTTGGGCCTCGCTCTTTCGCAGTAATACAAGATGGAAGATTTTGTTATATTCTATTTGCTTTAACCTCTTTTAAATTTATTCTGACTGTACTTACAAGGAAAGTTTTGCTTGGGAGTTGCAGATCAGTCGCCAAATTCTTAGGAAAGGGTAGGAGGGTAAAAGATCTAGTTTAGGGGCATGGTGGGGATGGTTGGTGGTTGGTGACTTGAGAGGTCTTTTCCAACCTTAATGATTCTGTGATTCCAAAGGACAAATGTTTCTTAAATCCATTGAACCACTTTTGAACTGTGATGGGTTTGTCTTCCAGTTATGTGAGGTCTTAGCATGGCGCGTGGTGTCTGTGGTCTTAGATTGACATTTTCTTAAATAGCCAGAGTAAGGAGGCTGCTACAGCTGGGTGGTTGCTTAAGAGATAAACAAGAATACTTTTAAAATATAGTTTGGCTCTTGGATTTGCAATGTAATGTGTAACAAGTGCAAGCATAGAGTGAAGAAGAATCCTTCTGAGAATTAGAAATTTAAACAAAACTGAAAGCAGTGACCCAGGAGCCAGCAACATTGCAGTCCTCATTTACAGCTTTTTCCAATGGTCTGTTGTGAGGGGAGAGGCCAGGAAACCTATTTAATTAGATAAGCAGAGAAGTTAATAAAAGTTTGCCTCTCAGTATGCGTTGTGCCCCAGCATCTGTCTCCCATGGAGGTGTAAAGGCACCTTCAGGCAAACGCATTACTGCGGTGTAGTTGTGTGTCAGGGACAAAACGTGTGAAAGCTCGTATTTTATTTGCACTGAAACAAAGTGGGCTGAGATGTTGGCTTCTTCAGAGAAACCTTAAAACTCGAGCTCAGCCCATGGCTGGGTCCTTTCTCCCAATTCCCCATGCTGTAAGAACAGACATTTCGGTTCCTGGGGCGGCTGCGGGCGGTGCTGTGCAGTGCTGTGCTGTGCAGTGCTGTCCCTGCTGCTGCTGTTCTCTTTTTGATTTCAGAGGAGCCATGAGGCTGCTAGACGTCATTGCTCTGCTGGGCTTTGATGTTCATCCTTCTGCACCAGCGTGTGCTTTAATGAGCTCAGAGCTTTCTGCAGTGGGTTTTGCCATTGTGAGTTTTCAGTTCAGGTAGAGGGATCTGTGAGGCAATCTGCCTGAAAGAGTGGTACAAAGCAGTAGGGGAAGTGAAGTGCATGGGAACCAAAGTGAGGGAATATGGAAATTCTCCCTGACTTCAGAAGATATTTTAGTGTTTTTAGTATTTTAAGGCAGTGCTTTTGCAACTGAACCATTTGGGCGTTAATCTCATCCCCTGTTGCTGGTTCCAGAGGTATTGGGCAATGTGGCACATCACTAATAAACAAAAGCTTCTTGCAGTAATCTCCCCTTTCCTGTGCTTTCTTATCTTGTGCAATATCAGTGAGAGTTCTGCTCAGTGTAAAGTTGGTGAAGTTGGGCTAATCGGGACCTTCTGCTGTTGCAATTCTGTGTTGAGAAACTGCTGCAGGGTTGGGCTGAGCAGTGGTGCCCCTGCATGTGTGTGTGCTGTTTGCAGCACGCTGCCACAAGA
Organism: Tetrao urogallus; assembly: GCF_951394365.1. Lineage (NCBI taxonomy): Eukaryota > Metazoa > Chordata > Aves > Galliformes > Phasianidae > Tetrao > Tetrao urogallus. The sequence continues at coordinate 8,959,047 of NC_136832.1, forward strand.
AGGAGCATACAAAAAGGCAGCGTAATTTACTGTAATTGAAGTTAATGCTGGTAAAAGGTGTTGGATTGAAAGAATTTGGAAATTGGTGAAATTGACACTTCAAGATGGGCAGTATGGCACGATAAATGGCTGACTTGATCCTCGCCTGGTGATCTTTGCAGCTCGGTGTGATCAAAAGCAGCTCTTCTGCTTGTGCTGCCTTTGTGTGGCAGATGAGTTTGCACCGTTTGTATGAAGATAATGCAGCTGAGGGGATTTGCAAATGTTTAAAGCTTACTTACATTGTGTTTCAGTATATTGATTTCACTTATTTTCAGATTCTCTGTAGATGATGCAGTTCTTTAGAAATTAGACAGTGCCAACTTTAAAAATGAGAGCTTGCCCCACTTTTAAGGTATCTGCACCTCGTGTCAGATGGCTGCATGCAGTGGTGAAACTTTTAAAACTGCCTACATTTCTCAGCCAGTGATTGTCACTAAAAGTCAGTGCATCTTTCCAAAAAGGATATGTAAATATCGTACACACTTTTGAACGTGAAAGCCGGCGATCACAGGTATGTGTCAATGAACAGCCCACATCCATTATCATACGCACTGCTTCTGTTGTCCAGTGTAAGGTCATTCAGGACCGTGAAGGGACTCAATTCTGAGTGATCAGGTTAAAAATAACACAGAGGAAAAAAAGTGTTGTCATCCTGGCAGATGTTCAAGTCATGTTGGTGGCTGCGGAGGGGGAGAAGGGTATTGATAGAAATAAAAGCAGGCTTTGCTATTTTCAGATGCTTTGTTCTTGGTTCAGAGAGGAATGTGATGAGCTGTGCTGGACATACCAGCTCACTGCGCTTGGCTGCTCTGCTGCTCCCAGGTTGGGACTGTGGTCCTCCGAGTGGAACGCAGAGCTTGGATGGAAAAGGTGCTTGGGTTTGGGTGTGCTTGGGATTATGTAAAGCCCCAAGCCGTTGCAATAAGGGTGTGATTGGGTTTCTGGGAAATTTGATCAGCCGTTTTTATTGCAACAGTCTGTTTTGAGCCATTGATTCTGAGAATGTGTTGTAGAGTTCAAGGTGTGCAGCTGAACTTCACCTTTTGTTCTTTTCTTCAAATATCTCTGTGCCAGTTCTAGCTTTTTAAAATCCTCTTTTGGCTCTGATTCTCAGTACTGATCCAGCCCACGCTGTTCTTCCTGCTTCTTGGAATCTTTTATTGTTCCTTACAGTACAGAAGATTCAACGTAGGCTCACAGAGCACTGTATGTCCCACGGTTCTAGAGCATCTTTAGTGCAAAATACCAAGAGTTGGCTCTAGCTCTTTTCTTGGAGCTCGGAATGTGGCTGTAGTGTGCTCCAATAGCTACAGAAATTGTTGTGTGGTTTTTTTTGTGTGAGCACGGAGGAAGGGAGACAGATTATCTGAAGAAAGGAAATGGACCTTATAGTTCTGGCCTTAAGACGAGTCCCTTGTCACCGCGTGTAGCAGATGCTCCAAGGGCCCATTTCTGCTGAGTGTGGAGCAGTGTGTGATACGATCATGAAATCTGCAAAAAGATGCTTTAACTTCCCGTTTGTGAGCTATGGAAGCCAGTGATCTAATGGTAGTGTGCTTCTTAGCAAAATCAAAGCAGGACCGTTAGTGTACACGGACAGAAGAGCTGTGACTTGGTTACGCAGTCAGATGTTATGTTTCTTTTTTTTTTTTTTAACTAGTCAGCAGGTTTCTGAAGAGAAACATTTGAGCATTTCAGCATGAAGTTTATATAAGTATTTTTATGATTTTTGTTTTTCAGGAGTTTATAAAATATTTAATCTCATTCATGAGTCGAACTTCCTTTTTAAGTCATGGATGACAAGGCTTCTGTTGGAAAAATCAGTGTCTCTTCAGACTCGGTATCCACTCTTAACAGTGAAGATTTTGTCTTGGTTTCCAGGCAAGGGGATGAAACACCATCTACAAATAATGGTAGTGATGATGAAAAAACAGGACTGAAGGTAAGAATTAATAACCTGAGTTTGTTCACTATTCTTCTAATTCAAACTAACCATCAAAGAGCTTAAAGAGGGACTTCTTTATTGTGGAAAACTTAACAGAAAGGAGAACTTATTCAAGAACTGATTTTGCCAGTAGTTTCTACGTTACTTTGCTGATGTCAAGGTTTTGTGTAAGAGCTTTATCCATCACTACCTGTGGGTTGTTTTCTTTCCCACTTAACTTAATCCTTCATGAAGTCTTCAGTATGAAACAGAACTTGAAACTGATTTCCTCACAGCTTTTGGGTAGAAAGCAACATTAACACACATTTGATTTGAACGTATTTTTAAATTCAATTATGCATGAAAGTTTTCCCCAATGTGAAACATTCTCTTTAAGAAATGTAAAAGTAGTTGTAACTAACAACTTAGCACGAATCTGAGAATACAGGCTTACGTGGGTAGGCTTCTGTGAATTGGAAGGGCATTGACATCTTCTCACTTTTAGAAGGATGTTTCTGGACAGAGACCTTCATCGCTTCTTTTTCTTTTTTTCAGCTACTTAAGGGAAATCTTCCATCCCAATATATATTTCACAAGTCTTTAAGCAAAGTGACGCTAATGAGGTGTTCACTCAGAATTCTGTCTTTTTGATGTGTTAAGGCTGAACGTTTCCTGTAGTGTTTCAGGTTGGTGTGTTCTTGGTGGGAGATGGAAAGACCTATTCAACTGCTGCAAGAGACTACAGTCATTCACATCTATGTCTTTAAGATAATGTCTTTAAAGACAATAAGGAATTGTGTTCCATCTGGTGGACTGGGTATTCCTCTTTTCCGTAGCAGCAGTTGGTGCAGAGACTTTATTGAGTATTTCTTGATGCCTTTGCTCATCTTTTACTTCCAACTGCTTTCTTTGTTTTTCTTGCATGGATTTGAGTCCCGCACAGTTCAGGCCGGTGTAGTGGCTGTTTTCTTCTATAAAAGACTTCCGGTTAATTCTGTTTCTTAAGTCTCAAGATCTTTTGTTTAATCTGGCAAAAATGTTCACTTACAATTTATTGCAGTTGCAGAATTTTGTATCTTCACCTCATACATGGATAGTCTGCAAAAATTTGGAATTTCTTCAGTAATCAGCATGATGTTCTGTAAAACTTGCTTAAAGACTGCAACCTGACATGAGTCTGTAACCTCGTGGTAGGTGCTGCATATACCAGCAGCTATAAATACTTCAGAATGCAGTATGGTTTCCATCCATAGTGGTCCTTTCCTTGAGAATGCAGTAATGTAAGTGATTTACCTCACAAAGTCACAGGGCTTCATTTGAGACCCCAGGGGACGTTCACGGTCTACCAGATTTTTCATTCCATGCTGTTATTCCCAAACAAAGTTTGGACATGCAAAATGCCGTAGTCTGCAACAACTCTCACTCCACAAGAGAGATATTTGTATTGCTTGTCTAAACACTGCCTTACAGTGGCTTTCCTGGTTTGTTGGTATGATAGGATGCATCTTGTTGAGTACAATCAAAGCGTTAAAGTGCATGAAGTTATCTGCATAAGAATTAGAAGAATTTCAGAGAAGAATATCTGCAATCAATTTCAGTCTGACTCCTGAAACTTCCTACTGGACTTTTCTGTGTATGTTTACTTCCAAAGCAGTTTATAAAAGACTAGCTGCAGGTGTGCTCAGCCACTTGGTGAGGAAAGGAGAGCATTAGCGCAGCTGCTTCCCAATAATTAACAATAGCACAGGAAAGTTGTGCTGTTCCCTGGCTTGGTGCTAAATGTCACAGGGTTTTGCAGGTCTTAAAGATAAGCTTCTTTTTGAATTCGGTGCCAGGACTGAGCACAATCTCTGAACCAAGCAATTCACCTTGAGCCTTTCCATTTCCCAGCGTCTGAGCGTACATACTGCTCCATTGCTGGCTGTAAACTATGTGATTAATGGAAATGTTATGCCTCAGATAAGCAGTCAGTTTAAGTTCTGTCAATAGGAAAATTCCTGTGTTAATCTCCTTCCTTCTGCTTAAGGCTAGGAAGACCTTTCAGCGTGCCTTCAGGTCAGAAATAGTATTCTAGTGTTTTTCTACAAGAATATAAAAGCACTACTCCAGAATATAGCTTTCTTCTTTATCCTTTTTTCAATCTTCAAATAGCCTTTCAGTAGACAGTTTTACTGTGTTACTGAACTGCTTATCTGTGTTAACAGATAAATGGAGTTCTCAAGGTTGTCAGAGTACTGAATGTTAAAAGTACTGTCACAGTGATACCTGAGCATTATGAGTGTGTGGAAACAACATAACTACAAAATGAGAGCTGAAGTTAGGCATTTCATAGGAACAAACAAGGAGGAAGGGTTTTTAAAGGAGGAAACAATTGCTTTGATATATGTAACAAGGTTGAATTGCAGATGTCAAAATCCATTTGCTACGATGAGCCCACCAAGAGAAACAGAGAGTAAGTATAGGTTTGTGTTTGAGCACAAGTCTTTCTCTGGTGCTCTGTTTCTTTAGAAAAGCAGTTTGAGGATCCTACATTTGCTAAATGCAGTCTGATGATGGTGCTAGAATCTAGGCTTGTGTTTGCAGATTGCAATAGGCTGTTGAATTTGTAGATCAAACCTAAGCCTTGTATTTCAAGTCCTTTACTAAGTTAGAGATCTGTATAATAGTGCTGTGAACTGAACTGATGCACAGCAGAGTCCAGGAGCACGTGAGTGAGGAGAAGGCAGTAACCAACACTTCTAATAAATGCTTTGTGGCACTGTAAAGAAACCTTTGAAGGAGGCAATGTGCTGTGTGAAAGCTAAGGTCAAATTAGTTTGCAGTGTTGTGAGAAACAGAGAAACCATCAACCAGGCTAAATGGTTTCTGTCTTCCATCTTAAGCAGTCCTACATGAACGTACATTTTAGAGCCACACTGCTTATTCATTTCTGCCATTAGCTCTGCTCCACTCCTCTGTGCTGCCTCTTGTTGGCTTGGGGGTGCAGCAGAGTTTCAAACAAGTTTACACCTCATGTTTGCTCTTCCCACGGTGTGTGAATTTATGGGTTTGTGCAAGACTGGCTGAGGTGAAGTTGGCCTTTGTTCATATTTTAGGTCTTATTTCTTGGGCAGCTGGTTTGTTGCTGTTGATTCTTGGGATTGTGAGAACAACAGAAATCCTCAGTCCAAAAGTGTATTTGATGTTGCTTTCAGACTTCTTTTGGTGGGTAGCATGGCTTCAGTTCTTGGAATGTTTACTAGGAAGATTCTATTCTGCGGGCAGTTGTTCTTTGCTGATGCTGTGGACTTCACCTGTACGTTTTTATGCTATACAGTGGAATAGTTGAATCTAGACTTTCCTCAATTCTTAAAATACATGGAAGCAGGCATTGGCTTTGCTTTTCTTTACATGAATCTTATATGTTAAGTTGAATGAGTGCAGTGCTTCAAAGCTGTGTTCTGCTGCTCATACATTTCATTACATTCCATGTAAATCTTCCTTGTCTTTTTTCTTCCTTTTGTGCCTTTTTACTATTATGCTGTAAACAGCTTGAGCTTTTGCTTTACCCGTTCCTGCTATTGTTAGGAGCTTTTATTTTCAAGGTCATGTTTTATAGGGTGGAATATAGATGTAATTTATTAATATAAACTGTTGTACCAAACACAATAGCTTGGTGTTTGGAGTTGTTTGACTTGTAATCCTGGGCATGAGATGCTGGTTTGTGCCAGAATCCATAGTATATGGTTCCTGTAAAAACAGAAGTTACTTTAGTATTTCAAATACATGGGCTTTAATGGGGCAGGTAGGATGTTTTTATTGATCTGTCATGTTTTGTTGTGAAACATATAGATCGTGTACAGTAAAACAGTGTGGCATATCTTCTTCTATCATCATCTTTTGGAGGAACGTCTGCATAAACCTGGATAATAAACTTGATGCTTGAAGGGATTATGTCTTTGGCCACATGCTCGTGAAAGATTCTTTTAATTGCTTCTATAATGAATCATCAGAAAGAATATTAACATTGGGATGAAAATTTCACACCACTTTGGCTGCTGCATGCTTTCCTGTTGGCTTCATTGAGTACAAGGTCAGGCTGAAGATGAGCGTTAGGAAGTGAACATGACTTCTTGTCTGCATGATGTCAGAATCCTATTCCAGATTCTTCTCTTCCTGTGAAACCATGCGATTTTACCCATGAGCCACTTAGCATATTTAATTCTATTTGGTCTTCCTGGTACCATTTTGAGAATTAAAATAGACCACTGTAGTGGGTTCTTGTCTGAGTTTCCTCTGCCATAAGCCAACCTTTGTAGCCAGTGACTACAGGCTAGTTAAAAGTAATCTCACTTTTTCCTAGGAAATTCCTACTTCCAGCTCCATTTGTTAGTTTGTTAAAGCAGGGTAGATAGAATCTGATCTGTTGAGTGTTTGCATGTTGCAATTTGTGTTTATGGCTGTAACAGTGTTTAATTTGTTAACTGCTGTTTCCCTTGGTGGAGCAGCTGGTGAATGACCCTGTGTCTGGGAGGTGGTTGTTCGGTGGTGTGGCTTTTTTTTGTTTTGTTTTAATTTTTTGTTTTTAATTGAATGGTCTTTTGTGTCCCAACTCTGTGGCTCTTAGATTGTTGGGAATGGAAGCGAACAGCAGCTGCAGAGGGAACTTGAAGACGTGCTGATGGATCCACCTATGGAAGATCAGTCAATTGACCGAGACCATGGTGATGAAGTTAGGACTGATGGTGATGGGGAAGAACCTGTTGTCCTTGAAGCTTCAGCATCTTCTACCATTAACCCAGTGTCGGTGGCAGGACTCCAGAAACCAGAAATGAGTTTGCCAGTGAAACCATCCCAGGGAGGTTAGAACAAAATGGGGAATACCTGGTGGTATCTTCTGAAATAGCTTTATCTGGGGAAAGACAAGAGAGTTTTAGGTGCAGGTGTGGCCAACTGTCCCTGTTTCTCATTAAAATCACCTAATGTGGGTTGGGTGTTTCAAGAGTTACCATTTGCTGAACCATTTTCTTCTCTGAAAACACTTTCTGTACGAGCCTTGTGCAGAAATATTGCGATTATTTGCCTGGCTGTATAAAAAATTCAACTATTTAGCTTGTCTGTACATCTTACTACTGCATGGAAAGTTGGTGCACTAGTATCACAAAGCTCTCTGAGTGAACTCACTGATTGTAGAATTTGGATGGCAGTGTTCTCTGCTGTCAGTAACTTGCTTTCAGGCAGGGTTTATCTGAACTGTTTTGGTCTGGTCTGTCTTTCTGTAATGTGTTTCTTAGTTGCTTTTTACATGCAGTTGGTCAACCCCTGACAATCTTCTTACGTATGCCTTGTCTTTCTTCTTATGTTCAACTTTATGTCTTACCTTAGACTGTGGGGATTTGAGCCCTTTTACACCTGTGACTGATGAGGACAGTGTGGTGTTTAGCAAGCTCACCTACTTAGGCTGTGCCTCTGTGAATGCTCCCCGGAGTGAAGTGGAAGCCCTCAGAATGATGTGCATCCTACGAAGCCAGTGCCAGATTTCTCTGGATGTGACTCTGTCAGTGCCTAATGTCTCTGAAGGAACAGTGAGGTACGAAGCTCGTTCAGTTGCACTCTGGCCTTGTCCATTTGGTATTATTATCTTCCAGCAAAGGAAATAAGTTACTGTTTTCTCTGGGAGAAGTCTTGAGCAACTTAGGATTTCATTTAGCAGAAAACGGGGATTTTAAAGAGATCTGTGAAAAATGGGGCTTCAGATTTTTTTAACCAATATTTTATGCCTAAGGGGTCAGTAGGGTCAGTATGAAAAATAGTCATGACCCAGGGTGCCACAAAAGCCCACAGAAGGTGGGGGTGGTTATTGATTAAACACTTTGGAAATAGCTTGGAAAATATTTGGCTTGTAAGGCAGGATAGCTGCTGGTACACAAGGCTTAGCAGGGATGAGGCCATTTAGTTTCTGTATGATGTATATTCTCCAGTACTGTTGAATTGTTGAGGCTTGCAAGTTAATAGCTGAAATACTTCTTCTAAAACTGCAGGGTTTCCTTTCTGTCTCTCTTTTTACAGACTTTTAGATCCTCAGACGAACACAGAAATAGCAAATTACCCAATCTATAAAATCCTTTTCTGTGTACGAGGGCATGATGGGACCCCTGAATGTGATTGCTTTGCTTTCACTGAAAGCCACTACAATGCAGAACTCTTCAGGATTCACGTCTTCCGATGCGAGATCCAGGAGGCTGTAAGTTGAATCTTTTTGTTAAGTAATTATGTAAACGTAGAAGTTATTTCCAAGATAGAGCAGAATTATATCAGGTACTTTAGAAGTAATACAATTCATTACCTTTTGTACCTCAGATGTGAAATGAGAACATGTTTAATGTTCTGTCCTTCTAAGAAATGTAGGAAAAGTTAATTAGACCTACAGCAGCTACAAGCACTTTTATACAGTCATTTCTTATTGTGTTAATAAGTGAAAATTCAGATCGGTTTTCAGCTGCTAAATTCTGTTCACTTCAATGTTTCTGAACTTTCTTTGTCGCTGTGTGAATGCAGGTGAGCCGAATACTGTACAGCTTTGCCACCGCCTTTCGTCGTTCCGCCAAACAAACTCCACTCTCAGCCATTGCCACCCCACAGACTCCAGACAGTGATATTTTCACCTTCTCTGTGTCACTGGAAATCAAAGAAGATGATGGAAAAGGTTATTTCAGGTATAGGTCCTTCATTCTTGTGCATACAGCGTCTGTTTCTCTTAAAGTGAGAGGAAAGTGAGGGAACGGGTGTGCTAGAAGTTTTCTGTGTTGTGCACAGCCTATATCAGTGCCCTGAGACGTTTAATGCAGCCATTTATAGTCTCCTGTAATTGCTGAAGTGTCTTTATTTCAGCACGGCATGTCTGCCAAATGTTCTGACTTGTTGAGCCAAATATTCTGACTTGGCTCCCAGCCACAGCTTTAGCAGCATTTCTTTTCTTGGGTTTGCATCTAGCTCAAGCTTTATTTATTAAATAAATAAATAAATCACATCTAATAATCCAATATTTATTCAGCACCTTGCATTGTAGACGGTCCAAAGGACTGCTCAAGTGCTAGCAGCTGAAAAATGATTAGCTCAGAGCCCGAGCATGAAAGATACTGATGGTTCTTGGGCTCAGATGCAGCAGCAGCAATTGCCAGGATGTGTAACTACAGCACATGGTGGTGCACTAGGTGATGCTCAGTCCTGCTGGCATGGTACCAATGTTGGTGTAGCCACCATAGTGCAGGTAGTGTAGAGCCATCCCAGCAAAGTAGAATCCTACCTACTTTGGGTGTGCTGTGCAGGTTTTAATTCAAATAGCTGGCTTTAGAGGTTTGACACTAATTCTTGTATGATCTCTGAAGTTCAGACCTATACTTAGTATACTTATAGTAGAAATTAAAATAACTCTTAGAAAGATTTCTAAAAGAAACAGTTTGCCTCCCTTGTGAAAGAACAAAGTGATACACTGCTTTGTGTAAGTAGTAACATGCAATTGCTGTCTGTTAAGTAATATGAGGAATCAGTATTTAGAAACTTTCTTAAAATGCTGCTGGAAATCCCACGAGAATGTCTGATGATGCTTTTGGTACATGTAAAGAACACAGATAAATGATGTTCTGAGTATTTTTTTCCCTTTCTGGTAAATAACAGTGCAGTTCCCAAAGACAAGGACAGGCAGTGCTTTAAACTCCGCCAAGGAATCGATAAGAAGATAGTGATTTATGTCCAACAGACAACTAATAAGGAGCTTGCCATTGAGAGGTAATCATATAAATGAAAAAAGTATATATATCTTTATTTGATGTCTTGTGCTCTTTCTTCCGAGGCAGCAGTTTAATAACGTTTTATGAATACTCTGTTTATGTAACTTAATTCCATGCCTGTGAGTTGAGTGAAACTGTGCAGAAGATCTGGTTGGTTTGTTCAGCATGTGTGTAATGGGGACACAATGCAGGCAGAGTGAATTCTTGCACAGATCTGCTTGTTTAGCCAGTGGTCATATCTCCTCTAACCTGTTCAAAAACATTCCTTTCTTCTTGGTTGCATCTGAGAATATGTCTTGTACATATGCTTTAAATCTGCTGTGGTCTGGAATTCTAGAATATGAAGCACCTTTGTAGGGAAGAGGAGAGTTCAGATTTCAAATCTTTCACTTCGTGGAAATGAAGAGGCAGTTTTTGATGACTGACAGAGTTTAGTGTTTTTTGTAATACAGAGAAAAGGTGCAGCTTCTGCCAAACTTTGCAGTCTGACAAAAAGCAGGAACTTCAGGAAGTGTGGTCAACCAGAAGATGAAGTGCAATATACCTCAGTGAGTGGTATTTATGCAAAGTAAAACCATAGAAGACAGTTCCTTGCACTTCATGTGGAATCTCCTGATTCTTATCAGTATCAAAGGTGAAATTCTATGCAAACATGTCTCATACCCACCAACCAACCAAGAAAAAACGAAAAGAGAAGAAAAGAGGCACTATTGTCCTACCTGCAGAATAGGGAGCCCTTGTTAGGAGATTGTTTGACACGCAGTTGTCTTTGAAAACAGAAATAATTGAACTGTACAGGCCACTGTAGGCAGGATAAAATGGTAATGTAAATATTCTTGTGAAATTTTGCTTGACATTTTTAACATTGGCTTGACATTGTTTTGGTTGACATGCTTGATACTGGGCTCAAATGTCAAGAATTGTTGACATTTCTTACTGCATTCATGGGCTGCTTGTGGTGTGTGGTGGAATATGTACACAGTGAATGCTTATGACTTGTTTATAAGTAGTAATTTTTGCAGATTGATTTCTTTTGCCTGACTTTTCAGATGTTTTGGCCTCCTCCTGAGCCGTGGGAAAGATGTTCGGAGTGGTGACATGCACCTTCTAGATTTGGTAAGGGTCTTTTATTAAAATAATCTAGTAACTAATTGCTTATGATCTCAGGGTAGACAGGAAAGATTTAGATGCTTAGGCTTGCTTGCTGTGGGTTGTTGCTGTGCACCATACTCTTGAGTGTTGCCCTGGAAAATTGGGTTGAGTTGTTAATTCTGTTTTTATTTTCAGAGGTGATCTCTGTTATAGGATCATGCAAAATGAACTTCACGTGCCCTTTTCTCACCTTTGCTGGAGCTGTTTTATGTAGCTGAAGCTCTTGTAGTATAGAAGTTGCTTTAATTTAAATAAAGATTCATAAGCTTCCTTGTTTCCAGGAGTCGATGGGTAAAAGTTCTGATGGGAAATCGTATGTGATCACTGGTAGCTGGAATCAAAAATCTCCACACTTCCAGTTTGTAAATGAAGAAACACCGAAAGGTATGAACCTGGACAGATTTTATCCTTGGTCAAGGTAGATAATTTATACGGGGAGCATTGGATCAGTTCTCCTTTCTTTAAGGTGCATCTTGCACAGACTTTCTTCATAATATGGGATATAATCTCAGAAACAAAACAAGTATAGAAGAGAAGTCCTACGCTTAGGAATAATACCTTCTAGGAGCTGTACAGCTGTGGGGACAAGGTGCAGCCTCATTGTGCTCTGCTAGAGTTTAAGAATCCCATTGGGAATTGCACTGAATGGACTGCTGCAGGCTGCCTCTTCACTTGGTTTCGGTGATCAGTTCAGATTTTTCTGCTTCCAAGTTTTTAATACAAAAAGAAAAAGGATTTTGTACCTATGATAACAACAATGAAATAGTCCAACTGTAATCTGGAAGTAACTGATGCTGCATTGCTCTGTGGAGTTCTGAAACAGATCTGTCTTTACTTCTGTTAAGATGTCAGCTAACTGATCATCCCTGCAATGTATTGTCACAGTTAGCTTCAAAGGTTGGGAAACTCCATGGGAATTGACTGAGCGAAGTCCTAAAAGTCAGGTGCTGGGTACAGTCTGCTGCTACATTTGACTCCTTTTGGAGAATCGTAGTACGTAGTCAATGCTCTGAATTCACACAGCTGAGGGGGTCTTAACTGCTGGTTAGTGAGGTAAGACTTGAGGTTTTTTTGTAGGTAACTTCTAAAAATGCATAAAATATTACTTAGCTAGGTGATAGATGTGCACTGTGGGGTATTTCTCTTATTGTTGCTTGGGGTTTCTCTCTAGATAAAGTACTGTTCATGACTACTGCTGTGGACTTGGTGATAACTGAGGTTCAGGAACCCGTTCGATTCATTCTGGAGACTAAAGTCAGAGTGTGTTCACCTAATGAGAGATTGTTCTGGCCCTTCAGCAAACGTAGCTCTACTGAAAATTTTTTCCTGAAATTAAAACAGGTAACACTTTTTTCTTTTGCTTTTCTTTCACCTGCAGTTAATTTTGATTTGGCAGGGTTGTTTTTCAAAGGTAATCATGACATGTTTGACCATACCCAGAGGTAGGCTTGTGATGTAATGCAGAATAAATGCACATATGCTGAGGGTAAAGAAAATTGTAGCAGCTTTTATCTGTCAGCCATTCGGAACTTCACTACAGTTGTTTCCCATAGGTTGAAATAGGGATTTCACACATGCCCCTGGTTTCTGTAGGAGGAAAAAAATACAAGCAATCACATATAAATCCCTAGAACTTGTTAAAAACTTTACTGCTTCCTCCAACTTACTTTTTTACCATATCTGCTTAAATGGAAAGAATTATGTCTGTCCGGAATACTTACAGTGACAATAGGAGGCAATAACTTAGTCTGAAAATAAGGCTGGGAAGTTGAAGGTCTGGTTACTATAGAAATGAGGAACGTGAAGGAGCTGCCTGCTTTAGAAATTACTGCTTGAATTGAAAGTCCTGGTTAAAGAAATGGAAAGATACAGAAGCAAACATCATTGTGGACGTATGTGATCTTTCAAGGTTTCATAATTCTGGTTACAGTTCAAAAAAGCAAGGTTATGTATTGTTTTTAAAAGAAGATCTGAATGAGGTAGGATGCTTTTCGGTGGTGGCTTTTATTCCTCATTCACTTGTCTTCAAACACTAACGTATTGTGGCAGTATTTCTTGGTAGTAGCAAAGATGAGGTTTGCTAATGATTCTTTTTTGTGTCTCTCCTGTCTTTTACTTAAAATATGAACAAACATTTCAGGAACTGTCCTAAATTTCCTTCAAAAATTCGTTGAGATAAGTCTGTTTGCTTAGGATATCTTTGAGGTGGAATATGGAGATGTGGAGCAGTTAAGGCTGCTGAGCTATAAATATTTTACTACCTCTAAGAGGCACCTTCTTGTCTTGGTGCTTTAAAGGAAGTTTATCTTACCGAGCTAATTCTGTATCTTTTGTCTTACTAAATTCACAGGCGTTGTGACTTATCTCATCTAATTCTTTTCTTTCCAAAGCACTGTCAGACTGTCCAACTTCCAGTGTTTACTAATGGAAGATTATCAGAATTCATAGTGGAAGCAGCAAATATAGAATGTACTGCCTGATAAGCCTGGAAGGGAAACCTGTTTCTATGGAGCTGTGATTAGCCTATTAAAAATACAGCTGTGTAGAGTTGGCTTATCTTACTTTGGCAGTGTTTCTTTATTCGGAAATGGTGAAAGCAGAGACATTTTCTCAGATTACATTTAGTGATTTAGTAATTTTTAGTTTTGATTCATTTCTCCTCATTTTAAATACTCCAAAGAATAAAACTGAGCATTGGGAGCTTACTGTAGAGTATGATTTTAAATTTTATTTCTCTCTTTTCTTCATCCTTCCTTTTCTGTTCCCTATTTTTATTGCTTTATGACAAAAAAAAAAAAATCAAAATTCTTGGACTGCATTAAAATGTGGGAAACATTTCACAAGGGAAAAACTTCTTTTTAAAGCAAAGGAAGGTGTGAAAGTATTGAAAATTAAGGAGGGAACAGAACCACATAATAAACTTTGGAACCCAACAACTTGTGTGCATGTGTTCTCACGGCAGCGCATGCGCAGAGAGCTGACTTGGAAACGTTGCTGAAGGCAGTTGACATGTTGGGAAAGTTAAATGAGAATTTCTCCTCTCTCCAGAAGATTGGAGAAATTAGACTTCTTTTGAAAGGTCTGAGACGTGACATTAGGATGGAAGCGTTTGCAGGCCTGTGTGATGCGTGCAGTGTTCTGCAGGGGCTGGAGGTCATTCGCTGCAGAATGCGAGTAAAAATGTTTCTTTCTCTCCAGTTGTGTTCCGAAAAGAAGTACAACCTGTACGAAGTAACCTGGAGATCTTAGAGCTTTTTGTGGTACTTTTTTTTCCCGTAGATAAAGCAAAAGGACAGAAAGAATAACTCAGACACGTTATATGAAGTTGTGTGTCTAGAAAGTGAATCGGAGAGGGAGAGAAGAAAAACCACAGCGAGCCCCTCTCTTCGCCTGCCCCAGTCGGGGTCACAGGGCTCGATGATTCCTTCCCCTCCAGAGGATGACGAAGAAGAAGGTAAGACACAGATTGTGTGCTTTAAATTCTTCAGCAAATGAAAACCAAAAAACCCCAAAAGGAAACCAAAAAACCCATAGTTGATAAATCTTAGTTATGAAACACGTTGAATTAATTCCAGTCAGAATTTGGCCTACTGCTCATGGTCTTTTGGTTTTTGTTTTATTGTTTCTTTGGTTCTAAATCTTGCTTTAATGCTGTGAGTATTCAGTAACCAGTACCCCTGCATTCCTGGATCAGCCTCTCCCTTGTCTGACACTTCTGTGGTTTGTCTGTGCTGTGCTCTGCCCAGGCCTCACAAAATCTTCAGTGTGGTATATTTGGAACAATGTGAAAAGAGGCTGCTAAAAATTTGGGATTATCATGCAGCTTCTGCCCCTCCCTGAGCAGCTGTGAAAAGACTTGAGAGTGCAAATGAGAAGCTGGTATTTGAAAATGTAAGCAAGCAGTGTGTTTTAGTGAAGAGGAAAGTATAGACATCTGCAATACATAAAACTATACCAGGACTTGTCTGAACCTTAATGCATTTTCAATCTCTTTCTCTTTTTAAAAAAAAAAATAAATCTCTTGAGCTAAAATATGGGCTCTGAGCATCTGGCCTTACAGCTTTGAGCTGAATATAGATGACTTGAGTTTCTGCTTCTTCTGCTGACATTTAATGTGACCTTGAGTGGATTGTTTCACTTCTGTGCCTTACTGTACCTTTATTTAAAAAGCCAACAAAAAACAGATTACTTTCAAATTTAATTCTTTTGCAAAATGTTGTTCGTAAAAAATTCTCCCAGCCTTTGCTATCTAGGAACATACACACATATGTGCATATACATATATATACATACGTGTGTGTGTGTGTGGTTTTGTTGTTGTTTACAGTAGATATAAACTCTTGCATTGCTGACAGTTTCAAGTATCAGTTAAGATAGTATTTTTTATTTTTTTAATTTCAGTAATCTATGCTGTTTCATCAATAATGCAAAGGCAATGTTGACTGCTGTATCAATGAAGTGTATTTTTGTACGTGATGCCTGTTGTGAGCACTTAAGGATATCTGACAGTAGAGAAGTTTAGTACTGGTTTAAACAAAAGTTGTGTGATTGTGCTCATCTAAGCCCTTCCTGCTCAGCTCTCCCTCAGCTGAAAGTCTGATTCAGAAAGTTTAGTTTAAGTCAGAGATTGCATCAGAAAATACTGAGCTCCAAAGGAGAAGTGCAAAACAAAGTAAAATACTTTGTGGGCGTTCATGGATGCTAACAATGTGACAAGCCTGCAGTGGTCAGTAGAACCTCGTGGCTTCTTTTGTCTTTTCAGCTTGTATAGTGCTTTAGCTTTTTAGACAGGGAAGCTTGTGCTCTTTGAGAATTTTTATGATTTTCCAGAAGTTTGGGATATGATTACGAAGGTCTCTAGTCTTGCCTCAGTGGAAATCCAGCTAGATAGGTTGACCAGAGCCTTGTCCTGTTGTTTCTCACATCATCCAGTGATGCAGCACAGAGCCTCTCTGGCTCTTTGTGTCAGAGCTAGGCCATTTTCATGGAGATTTTTTTTTCTGTACTGGTAGCCAGAATTTCACAGGTTGCAGCTTGTCTTCTGCATCTTATCACATCTCTGTGCAGCTCTGAGAAGAGACTGCTTCTGTCTCTTCTGTGTTAAGCACACAAACAGTGCATCCACAAATGAGGAATTTCTCTTGCCACGAGCTAATGCAGTTGTAAAGCAGTGTTTGTATGTGCTGTGGTAAGGTAATGTCTGTTGATCTCATAGCATCCCCTCTATTCTGTTGGCAGACAATGACGAACCTCTCTTGAGTGGTTCTGGAGATGTTTCCAAGGAGTGTGCAGAAAAAATTCTGGAGACGTGGGGAGAGTTGCTGTCCAAATGGTGAGTGGCAAAATTGCATTCTGAAAATAAACATTCTGAATGCTCTCAGTCTGTTTGCTCCTTCTGTCTGGATTTTTTCTTATTTCCAGAAGCGAGCTGAAATTAGTTTGGGTTTAGTCTTCTTTCATCCCCATAACACCCCGTATTCTCTGGCTTAGGATTTCTTCAGGGAATATTTTTAAGTATTTTCAGTTTTGAGTGTGTATTTAAATACAGCATAGAAATTCTTTTATGCTGCTTCCTTAGGTGATTGTCTCTGAAAATGCGTGTTACATATATGTAAACTTCACTGCAGTTTTGTTACAGAAAAATCTAAGCTAAGTAATAAAAGAAGAGGTGCATTTTCTTGTCTTTATTCGCATAGATCTCTTCCATTCCTCTTTGTAATTCTGATTTATTTCACAGCCATTTTTCCCTGCAGCTGTCATATCTTAGTAACCGCAGCTTAAGAACATGGGAGATTTGTACTTGGATAGCAAAGATGCTTTTCCTCCCTTCTCTGAAGGAAGATGGCTCTAGAGCCTGCCAAGAGGGAAGTACATGAGTTCTATATTTTTTTTCCCTACAAAATGCCAATTTATAAAATGAGCGTCTCTTGACAGTCAAGCTGCTAATGCAACACCTGCTTTCCGTTACTGAAGGTTCCTTTAGTCACCCACCTCCAAGTAGCCTGAGTGATTTTAAGAAACTGGTGTTAATTATTGAAGAATTCAGGGTGTTTTTTTTTTCCTTTTTGCAAAAAGAGACGACAAGCACAACATCATATTGAGCTCAAATGTGCCATGTTTCAGCTCTTGCTTTAGTTGTTGCCTTCTGCTACTTAACATAATTGAAGAGCAGGATGAGAGCTGTACAGCAACCAAGGGCACTGGATCTAAGGAGTAGGACAGCAGATTAGATGGAGTCTAATGCACTTTAGCAGAGGGGAAGCACTGATGTGACCTCTTAGCCAGGTCTCATCAGTCTTTGAATTAAGGTTATCACAGCTTAGTATTATTTCTTCTGTGCTTGCTTGGTGCTCATTTAGACAACAGCTGGTTTGTTTTTGCGCTACTGTGTTGGACTTGGTTGATAGGAATGGGCGCAACAGAAATGGACACTCCATAAGAAGGGGGTGGCTGCGCTAAGGTCGTTTTTTCTTCCCTCTCCTGGACTTACAGAAGCTCCATTAACAGCTGAGCTGTGTTCATTTGTTGCTATAAGAAAGTTTCAGCATGAGTTTTTTGTAATTCTTCAGAGGGTTGAAAGATAATTAAGCTACCTGACTCCAATTGAAAATGTTTTGGCAGCTCTAAGAGGATATGAAGTGCTTCTTTGCTAATGCTGGCAACAACAGCTTTAATGTGTGTTAAAGGGCTTTCCTTCTTAACTAACAATGAGTATTTGGAAATAATGATCCTTGAGCTTTTAACATAAGAGGATTGAAAATCATAAAAATCAGAGTTCAGGTAACTTCATGCTAGGTTTTTAGAATCCTGTAATGAGATTTATACAGCAATTAAATGTGTGCTGGTATTTTGTGATTTCTTATTAACGTTTGGCTCCTGCTTTATAACTGGTGAGTCACAATTTTTTCATCTCAAGATAGTTTTGAAAAATGTGATAATGTATGGCCACAGCCTTAAAGTTCATGGCTGTATTCATTAGAATTACTGTTGTACTTACTCAGGTCTAAAGCCTTGATTTAATAGGCCTTTACTGACCAGTCTTTGATTTTAGTATTGTGTATGGTGAGTATTTTCTAAAAACATGTAAACGTGATATGTAAGTTTATAGTAATGGATGTATGTAGATGTAAGTGTAATTGTTGTATAAACATTATCATAATTACTTTGTTTAAAGAAAACAAAATGAAGGAGGATGTAGTGACCGTAGCCCCTGTGTGATACAAACTGAGTTGAATGTCCAGCATGGCCCAGATGGCTGCAGGTCGTTGTGCTGGAACTGGAGGAGGGCAATAAGGATTCCCAGACTGTGTAAAATTTTCTTTATGCCAGACTGTTAAGGCAGATTATTAAATACAAATTTGTTAAAGGAATGCAATCAATATAAATTAAGTTCAGCATTTGCCTTTATTTATCAGTGCTCTTAATCATTTTACATTTGTTGTTGTTGTTTTTTGGTGGTGGTTTTTTTTTTTTTTTTTGTAACTGCAGAAAAATGATACTTCCTTTGATTTAAGGGCTCTGGATTTGGGGCATTTAATGTATGAGCCACAAATGGATTGTTGAGCTTAACTTTCTGTGACTGCATAAATTAAGTTCAGTTTTTACAACTTGAGTGCTGTAATTTATGAGCTGTCAACCAGTCCCACTTGAAAGAAAGGGAACTGTTTAGTTGGGAATAGCTTGTGTAACAGTGGCAGCTCTTGAAATGTCTGGGTGTAGTTTGAAAACCCTGCGTGGTTTTTTGGTAGTTCTGCTACAACAGGGATCCGTGGTTACCCGTCCAGTGTGGTGGAAGGAGCAGAGAGCGCTGTTTGCTTCTGCAAAGCGTTCAGTTTTTTGGTGTCATTTGAGTTTGGACTTTTACAAATGCGGCACCTCTCCCCCAGTTCTAGTTTTTGCTGTGAGCTTTTGGTCTGTTGAGTGTTTTATAATGTATGCTTTTATTATATTTAAATTTCTTAGGAATCAAGAAAATAGTTTGCAAAGTTCTCCAAATCTGCTTTTGCCTTAAGTTCTCGCTTTGTTAAGGATTTCACTTATTCTTGACAACATGTGGAGCATCTTCACGTTCCTGTCATCTGGCAGGTGGTGCTGCACATCACTTGTTCACCTGCTTGTTTATTTCTGCATGGATAATCGTAACAAAGCCTTCCCCTACACCAGGCACCTCAATTTGAGCGTGAGGCCAAAGACACTGTCAGCACTGGTGAGAAGTGGTGTCCCTGAGGCCCTGAGAGGAGAGGTCTGGCAGCTGCTGGCAGGGTGTCACAACAACGATCACCTGGTGGAGAAGTACCGAATCCTCATCACAAAGGTAGAATGCTTTCTTCCATTTCCCTCCCTCTGGCGTGTTAATGTAAGGAAATGGAGAAACTCCCAAGTATGTAACCTCTTGCTTAAAGGCTGGTGTGTTGTCTGAATGTGGTGTGTCAACCAGTGAGGGCAATTCAGTCGGAAAAAAAAAACAAACCCAAAAAACTACCATGCAATATTAGTTATTGCCATATTTCTAGAGAGTTTTCGTAATCCTTGCTACACCCAGATGAGTTCTGAGTTAATTTGTCAGAAATTAATATTGTGTTAATTGCATTCGTAAGTGACAGATTCAGGGAGCTCATTTCCTTTGCTTGTTTGGATTTCCTGGATGAAAGCTGAATTTTGTTGTGTTGTGTTATTAATGTTTATGCTAAAAATCCAGTGCTAGTTGAATTGCAGCTTTTTTTTTTTTTCTGAGATAGAAAAGACAGCACGTTGTGCATTTTACACTAGAAGCAGTTTTTTAACTTCTCATCTTGAATGCTGACCTCAATAACATGGGAAAAATAAAAAAAACAAATCAGTTACAGCCATCATTGAGTGTTTCTGAAAGTTCCAAGGTGACAAAGAGGATGAGATATTTCTTCCTTATCGGAAAATCCATGTGCTGATTTGGTTTCAATCATTATCATTACAGATAAGTTCTATTTTACTATTTTTATGAAATGTGTGTCTCCAGAAGGACTGTGTTGAATTCCTTAATATTGCTACCTGCATAGTAGAACTGTAACTTGTGTTTATGGTGAATAAATCATATAGGTATTATGGAGGTTGAGTGCTCTTGCAAGGAGCATGTCGGAGCTACCCTTGCAGTGCTGTCACAACTGCTTTGTGACTGGATGATTGTGTCACTTTCCCCTCTGTTTCAATATTTCGGTGTCAGGATGGGAAAGGTGGTCGCAGTGGCGCAGTGGATGGCACATCGTGCAGCCATCTTTGTGACTGGAAAAAAGAAAATTGTGTAACATCTGGTGTTTAAGTCTGTGAGACCTTTCTGCTCATTTACGCTGGGCAGACACGAAGGAGATAACCTGGATGTGATGTGCTGGAAGCACCTCTGGAGTCCAAGTGCAGGGGTTGGCTGACCAGCGCTGTGCCCTGCAGCAGGGGGTGGCCTGCAGCGGTCGTTCAGCGTGTAAACTAATTAAGGAATTAAAGACAATGAGCACTCAATGACCATTGTCACGCCCTGCTGCCTACTGTTAAGTGGGTAGTGCACAACCAACAGTAACCAAGTCTAGCAGGTGAACGTGAATTCTGCTTTAGGATGGGAGTGCCTTATTAGACCACTGTTCTGGCTGTTTGCCTCGTGACTTAAATATAAACTACATGGAAATGGGCTGTGATTCTTTGTGTAGGGTGGGCAGAGAGGATTGTGCTTTTAGAGCAGAATTATCTGTTTGGTGAATTCACACTGCAGTAGTGACTTTGTCAACCTGCAGACAATGGAGTGAGAAAAGGTTACCAAAAAGGTTATCCAGAAGGTTATCGCTGGCTATGAGGACCTGAGCCAGGACTTGGAAAGATGATGTGTGCAGACCCATAGTGTGTAGTATCTGCTAACAGTGTGATGAAGCTGCACTACATCTTGTCCTTATTTTTTTTATTTTCAAGTCTTTAATACATTATTTGATAATTTTTAGTTCTAATGCAAATAATTGTTCTTACTGCTTTGGAAACAGCTGCTCAGTTACAGTCAGTATGCACCGGTGGCAAGGTGCTTTATAATGCGCTGCTTTGCTGGCCCCGTAATGCACTGTCGTGTTTTGCATGTCATTAATGCAGACTCCAGTCTAATGAGAGTGCAGTTGTTTGTATTACCATGCACTGGAAATGGTCTGCTGAGGAAGGCTGCTGTGGTGTAGCGTTGAGGAGTTGATGTGAAACCTTTGCTCTTCAGTGCAAGCAGGAGATGCAGTGTGGCGCTCTGAGTGCTCATAATCCGGTGCCCCTTCTCTCTTAATGTTGACCTCTATTTCTGTAGCTGTATTTGATTTCTGCCAGACTGTTCATGACCCCATGTGGCAGCACAGCCCCAAATTAATAAGGATCCGTGTTGACAGCTGCTTCAAAAGCATCTGGCCTCTTTCTGTGATTTTTTTATTGTGAGCAGGGTGTTGGATGTGGTCTCTCCAGCATTTCTTGTGATGTTTGCTGCTTTCCTGTGGAACTGTGGCTTCTGGTGCTTGGAGAATTGTGTTTTTAGCTTTGTTTTGCAAATTAACTGCTGCGAGAATAATTTCTTGTTTACTGTAGAAGTGTGGCTACCCAGCAGTTGAAAGAGAAATGTCTTCCAATGGGTTTCCCCAGTGAAGGCTGTATCTAGTTCTCCCAGTAAATCTGATTTGTGCAAGAAGGTGAAAAACAACACTGAATCCACAGCTTGAGGTGTGCTGTGTGGAGCCTTCGTGACATTCTTTATCTTCTTTCATTCATTATCTGCTCCGTATTGTTTTGGTAAGCACTGGCTGGGTTTGGACTCAGTGCTTTTATTGTTACAGCAGTGTCTGAGTTGCACCACTGTGGTGCTTCCACAAATTACTTTTGAGAATTTGTACACCATCTGTGTGCAATAATGAAGCTTTTAGCAAACTCCAGATTGCCACGCTCATGATGGAGAGTGTGGCTGAAAGCCAGCCCAATGAATTGAGGTCACGTCCCCACTGGGGGCTGGAAGAAAACTCTAGGTGAGACGATCTTGACAATCCTTTGAGAGGCATCTGTTCCTGGTAGGACTTTGGCAGTCATGGTTATGGCTGTTGATCTTTGGGCTTTGGCCCCTGAATGGGAGGAGCAGAGAGAAGGGGACTCGCTGCGGGTGTCAGAGAGAACCTCAAGGAGAGATACTGAATGTTTTTAACAGTCAGAGATGGAAGGAGACATGGCTGAATGCAAGACCTATAAAGCTGGTCGCAGAGGTTAAAAATAAATCATCATCACAGCAAAATAGACAATGCCTACTTCTCAGACCAGATTTTTAGAGGATTAATACGTCTCCTGAATCTTTCAGATCAGTGGAGGTCTTGTGGTTTTCTTGCAGATAAATGCTTCATAATACCACAATTTTAAGAACCTGATATTTGGAATATTGAGGGAACAATAAGAAGCTTTGGGTGTAGGTCTGTGTGGGAGGACATAAGGTGAAAGGATTAAACAAACGAAAAAATCAACCCAAACATGAGCTGTTGTACCAGGTAAATACACTGTATTAAGAAGAATTCAACATGAGAGGGACATCTTGTGGTACAACTTAAAGTAAATAAATAAATACAGTGCAGAGGCAGAGCTGTCCTGGGCTGTCACCCTGGGTAACATTTCTGACAGGAGTTGATCGTGGTTCAAGTTGGGCTCCTTCCAGTTTTCCTGCAGCAGGGCACTTTCTCATTTTCCTCTTCTTTTGTCTCCATGAGCAGAGGATTGCAGTACACAAGTTCTACCAAATACACCCTCAGTCTTGGTACAAATTACACTAATATTTAATGAAGAAATTAAAATGTCAGTACCATTATTTGAGTGAATGGGTTGCTTCACCAGAGGCATGCAGTACAGCAGTGTTCCAGCTGTGGGTGGCTAACATTTATTTTCTGTGAGTCGCAATCAGGATTCCACGTGTTTAAGAGGAATCCGTGTAATTTTCTAGGAGTACAGAGGGCCATGACTGTGTATAATTAATTGAAATAAAAGTTAACTTATGTGAAGCACAGTATGGAAGAAGTATGGCATAGGTTTGCTGTTGGTGCACCTGAACTTGCAGATCCCTTGTTGGATGAGTTTTGATCGTGTGGTGATAAAAGTTTAATTATCTTTTATAAGCAGTTGGTCTCCCAAGAGTTCTCATTGTAATTTTGAGTTCTTGAATACCTTTTAATAGTCTCAGCTGAGGTTGTACTGCATCACTGGGAGAAACGCCTAGATGTTAGAAGTATTTTCAATGATTGGCACCCAGAATCCCGGCTCTCAGCTACAAAAAATACCCATTTTCAGATCTCTTGGTTGGCTGCTTGTGCACTGGACCCCAGAGCTGCTCTGGTAGGGTTATATCCTGCTTGGTCACCTTTTTAGTTCCAGTTCCAGCCTTCCCAGTGCTGCAGGTCAGCACTGAGAGTCAGTGTGAGCTCATGGTCGTGGCTTGGGTGCATGCAGTGAGCAGCTGTAGGTTGGCCTGGACACGGAGCAGAGCTGTTACCCTGTGCTGAGGGAACAATGGGCTGTCAGCTAAAGGAAAACATTCTCTTACTAAGAAATGCCTGATGGCAATGTAGGAGTTAAGCCTGGGCTACTAATAAAAATAAAACATGGAGGACGTTTTGATTTAGAGGAACATCTTTTGTTTTGAAATTTGAGCAACCAGACGTTGTTCTGGGCAGTCTCAGGATTTCCAATACTACCTTATTTTTATATATCTGAGATATATTTAAAGTTCAATGTGTGCTGTTTTCCTAAGGATGTTTATAATGTGCCTATTCATGCCTAAGGAGCCAGAAATACTATGTGAATCAATTGGTATGTAAATCATTCTCTGCTTTGGAAAGATAGGAGATCATTTCTCCGGCAGTAATTCAATCATAGCTTGTTTTTTGTATAACCACAATACACTTGCCTAAATTTAATTCAAAGTTTATGTTTCCTAGCTACAGTTCTAGTACTTAATTTTCCATGGGTAGAAATGCCATAAATTATAACAGAAATGAAGGACAATGGCAAAGTGATCTTTTGGGGGAAAGGGGTGGAAAAGTAACATTTTTGGTTTCGGGATGCTGTAGGAGACACAGTAAAAATCTGCCGAGTCATGGTGTTGTCCAGCCAAGGCTTTTGACCAGTAAAAACACACTGCAAAATGGCTTTTCTGCCTACAGGTCAACTGAAATCCCAAGTGTTGCAATGTGAAGGCTTTGATATTCGTTCCTGTGGCTGTAATTCCATTTCCATTGGGTATCCAACGGTGTGACAAAAGTTTAGCTTACATTAACCAGAACCTTGGGTTTCGGTAAGATTCAGTGTGTGGATTTGAGCTGGTACTGGTGACAGTGGAATGCTTTCATTTTGGACTCAGGTTGCCGAAGAGCCTCACCTTGCTCCACTGCTGGTCAGCTCAGCGAGCAGCTCCGGGCCCTGGGCTCAGATCGAGCCTCTGCCTGTCTCCAGGCTGTGCTTTGCAGCACGTTGAGTGGGTGAGATGCTCTCAGGTGTTATCCTGTCGTTGGGCAAATGAGATAGCAGCATCCCCTTATGACATCCACGCCTTGGGTGCATAGGAGAGACATTTCTGGTCAAATATGTGTGGTGGGATTTGTTGCTGGTGTGACTGCTGTGCACCACTGCTCTCTGGCATGCCAGCAAGCTTTTTGTTTTGCAGAGCTGGTTTAGTTCTCGTTGGGTGCTGTCGGTGATAGTGACGCCTTTGCACTTTGTGTGCACGTACGCAGGAGGTGACTTTCCCTTCGGAGCAGCACCTGAATTACCAGTGAACTGCATCTCTCAGCTCGGATGCCCTTGGTTTCAGGTGTCTCCTAAGCAACACAAACTACGCGGGGAAAAGACGCCGTTTCCCCCCAGAGCTCGCACCGGGGCTCCTATCGAAAAGCCTTAAGTCCCGCTAGACGCTCGCCCTCTCCTCCCTGCTCGGTCCGCGGCCACCCGCCCCGCTCAGGCGGTGGGCGGCAGGGCAGGGCACGGCGCGCCCGCAGGACCGGGCGGCAGCCGCCGCGCTGCAGGGACGCCTGCCTTCGCCGTCGGCTCCGAGGTCGCGCAGGGTGAGGCACCGCGGCGGTACGGGGGAAGGCGGCGGCGATCCCGCGGGGCTCGGCCCTTCCCGGGGCGGGGGCTGCGGGGGAGCCCGGCCGGGTCCCCGCCGGCGCCGCGCCCTCCCCCGCTCTCCTGCCCGCCTCCCTCCCCTTCCTCCCGCCGTCCCCTCCCCCGGCTCCGCAGCGCCGGGCAGAGCGGAGCCGCCGCGCTCGCTGGGGACGCGCGGGGCTTTTGTTCGCCGGCGGCAGGTGAGGGCCGGGCCGCGGCCGCGCGGAGCCCCGGGCCGGGCGGGGGGCGACGGGGCCGGAGGGACGCGATCCCGGCGGGGCGGGCGAACAAAGCGGCGCGCAAGATGGAGCCAGGAGAGCGGGGCTGCGCCCCCCGCCCCTCCGCGCATCTCTCCGCACGGGCGTCCGCGGGAGGTGCGGACCGGGAACCGCCGCTCGGTGGGCCCGGGGCGGGCGGCGGGGAGCGGCGGAGCGGGGCGTGGGGCCGGAGGCGGCGGGAGCGGGGCGGGGATGATGCCGTAAAATGCTTTCCCCTTCTCTTCTGTCAGCGTTCGGGAGGACTCCCATCCGCGCTCGAGGAAGGCTCCTTCTCCCTCTTCCCCGTCCCTCAGCCCTCCTGAGCGAGGCGGCCCACCCGGAGGGCTCTAATAGCCGCCCTGTGTCAGCGTGAAGTTGCTGACATGACTGCCGCCGGGTCCCCGTGCACCGGTAGCGGCGCGGAGCCGGGTTTAAAGGGGAATTGCGCCGCAGACAATGCACAGCAGTGGCAGCTGGAGCAGCCCTGGGGACCCGAGCTCCGGTTCTGACATTGCTGCACGCAGAGCCCCAGCCGCAATGACAGCAGCTGCCTGGGGCGGCTGCAGGCAGCAGGCAGGAGCATGAAGTAGAGATCACTGCAGTGCTCAAGATGAACTCCTCTTTGGTTGGCAACCAGAGTGGCCGGCCATTCTGTCTCCTGGCCATTAGCTATTTGGAGACCATCAATTTTTGCCTTCTGGAAGTGGTTATTATTGTGTTCCTCATGGTGCTGATTATTTCGGGCAACATTATTGTGATATTTGTCTTTCACTGTGCACCTCTGCTGAACCACCACACCACCAGTTACTTCATCCAGACTATGGCGTATGCTGACCTCCTGGTGGGCGTGAGCTGTCTGGTGCCTTCTTTGTCCCTGCTGCACTACCCAGTTGTTTTAAGCGAGTCTTTGGTTTGCCAAATCTTTGGTTACGTGGTATCGGTGCTGAAGAGCGTCTCCATGGCGTCTTTGGCATGCATCAGTATTGACAGGTACATTGCCATCACCAAACCGCTGACCTACAACACGCTGGTCACCCCGTGGAGACTGCGGATCTGCATCCTGGTCATTTGGCTGTACTCCTGCCTGGTCTTCTTACCCTCCTTTCACTGGGGAAAGCCTGGATACCACGGGGACGTGTTTCAGTGGTGCGCCAATTCCTGGAACACCGATCCCTATTTCACTCTCTTCATCGTGGTGATGCTGTACGCCCCGGCAGCTTTCATTGTCTGCTTCACGTACTTCAACATCTTCCGCATCTGCCAGCAGCACACCAAGGAGATCAACGAGAGGAGGGTGCGCTTCAGCTCTCAGGATGGGGAGGCAGGGGAGGCACAGCCCTGCCCGGACAAGCGCTATGCCATGGTTCTTTTCCGTATCACCAGTGTCTTCTACATCCTCTGGTTGCCCTACATCATCTATTTTCTGCTGGAGAGCTCCAACGTCTACAGTAACCGCATTGCATCCTTCTTGACCACTTGGCTTGCCATTAGCAACAGTTTCTGCAACTGTGTCATTTACAGTCTCTCCAACAGTGTCTTTCAGAAGGGGCTGAAGCGTCTCTCAGGGGCGATTTGTGCCTCTTGTGCCAGACAGAGGGTAGCCAAGGACTCCTCTACCTCTAGGAGCAAAAGATCTTCCAATGGATGTCACGTTTAAGACACCTATCAGCTTGACTGGGAAGTGCAGGACAGCTCTGTAATTTGCAAAAAGTTAAATATGATTTTATGATGTCCAGATTTGCAAAAAGGTTTCTGAGAAATGCTGCTGACACAGAAGAATCAGGAGCACATATCATTGTGGTTTCACTTTAAAAAATTTATTGCTGTGGAGGCGGCTGTGGAGTTTCACCTCCATATTCGTTTTTAAGAATAAAGCTCTATCTTGACACTTACCTCTCCAGCTGGTGTGACTGAATGGAGTGGGTGTCTGAGAGCTTCAGCAAAATGTAGTCTTTCTTACAGTTCTGCTAGGTTCTTTTGAGATTCGTGCTTCACATGTAAATGATAGATCTGAAGTGGAAATGTCATGGTGTATGGTATATTACAGGGATTTTTTAATATATGCCAAAGTATATTGACAAAATTTTCCAGCGTTGCAACAGAAGGGGCCAAACCTTGTTTTTCAGTGCTGCATAGACAGGACTTCCAGAACAGTGGGGAACAATGTAATGTTTTCTCATGAGCGTGGTCTCACGGAGCCGTGAGTGCAGCGCTCTGATCTGAGCCGGCCCCGGCCCCATTCCTCTGGTTGGCCGTGTGTGCAGTCAGAGTACAGCGACTGCGTTTTCCTGGTTGTTGTCAAGTAAGAAAAACTTGAATCAGACCACATCTAGCAGTTAAATAAAATGTGTTTTGATAAGCTAAGAGAAAAATACTTGTCATTTTATGATACCAGAATTGTGGCAGCCACTTGAGAATGATGCCAACATGTGAAAATTATTCTCCAAACAGTGGAGAAATGCCACATTTTTGTGTGGAAATTTTCTCAAGAACAACTTTAAAAATAACATGTTCTTCCCCCCCCCCTTTCTTTAATCTAAATTCTTTTGATATTTTACATACTAGAACTTAGGGAGAAAGGAAAGAAAACAATTGTCTTCTAAACAGCTAAGGGAACTATGTTGTAAATTTAACTGTAGTATTTGAGTTATTCATAAGCGCACAGAGCTAAATCAGAGACATTTTTCTTTAGGCTTCCGGGGATTAATGATGGTTCGAATATAGCAGGAGCTAAAGCCTGTTGGCAAACACATATTTAACTGGTCAAACAATGTGCAGTATCTGAGAAACAGTTTCATTGACCACAGCTTTTCTCAGGCTTGCTTAAACAAAGTGTTTTTAGTATTGTGATGCCGTTAAGAATTCAGCACAGCCCTCAAATTGATTGGTTTTTCAAAAGAACGTCTTTTTACTGTGTTGTATTGGAATAGTAAAGCGTTTGTGAGCCGTGTCCTATAGCAGTGCATTACATCTGCATGGCCCTTTGCAGCCCTGGTGCTGCGTTGGGTGCTGTGACTTTGGGGAGTTGTGGTGGGTTTATACTTATCATATTGGGGAAGGAAAAAAAGAATAGGGAAAGTTAGTTTCAGAAATGTGTTTTAGACCTGGGGCAGTTCTCTTGGCCAAAGAAAGGACTGTGTGTATTTGTTCTCAGGTCTGCTGTTGTCGTTGAACAAGATGATCTCTGTTTTTTAGTGGTCCTGCAAGCACACTCATTCACTCCTCTGTGCTCTGTGGGGAGCCCCAGTCCCTGGGTTCATGTGGTTTGCCCCGGGACAAAGCCATGTCGTGATCTGCTTTCAGTATTCATCCATACTCCAGGCTGGTCCAGATGAGCTTCCTTCTTAGTTTATCTGAAAGTTTAAGGCTATCCTCATGCCCTCACAACGTTGCTTGTTGTCTTTCATATTAAGACGTTGTCTAGGTCAAGGGCTTACGCCGTCATCCTTGCACAGACAGCAGAGAGGAGGATCGTTCTGCTAAGCTGTGTCCATCTGCACTTTGGTCAGAGACACCTGGCTGTGCCAGGTAGCCTTGGCGGGTGGAGCAGAGCACAGTGGTGCAGTGAGTCATTTATAAATGGTGCATTAGCTCACAGCTGGCTAATTGCTCTCTAGTGTTTTGTAGGTGTCCTGGCACTGGAGGGCTTTAGGGAGCAGTTTAAGGGCTTTAGTCACTAATATCGAAGCATTCCTGTGTGGTATTTTTGGAGCAGCCTCTCAGGTAAATTCCCAGTAGCTTTTCTCTGACTCTTCACCTTAGCTAACATTTCCACAATGCAATCCAGCATTCAAAGCATTTGATTAAATTCAATAGAAGAAAAAAACCAATCTGCTAGGCTTAAAACCCTAAGTATGATCATTTCAGGTTAAAGTGGAAGCTGGAGGACAAATGTTTGGGTTTTTTTTTCCCTCCAAATTTTATGGCATGAATAAAAGGTTTAAGTAGGATTATTCAGTGCTGGTTTTTGAGAATATGGAAGTTTAGCATAAATTGCAAGGAGTTAATGATGGCATAGAGATTTAACTTGAGTTGAAGCAGTTGCTGCTTAAGCTGTAAGCCTGGACTTGTACTTAGTATAGTGGCTGGTACTGATTTAGATGGAAATTTGCAGCCATTGCTGCTTGCAACTGAACTTTAATTGTAATATTCGTAACAGCTTGGCTTTTGTTCACTCACTCATCTCAATGTCTTCAGCTCAGGTGATTTCCATGAGGTGAAAGTCAGAATCTGGAAGTCTGTTCCAAGGTAAGAAGAGCAGAATTGCAGCCAGCTGAAGCATTCAGGTTTCATCCCGCATTTTCAGGCAGTTTCTAATACTGCATCAGTTGCCTGGTTCATTAGACTGTATCTCTAGTTCTGTCCGTGTTCATTTATCTGTGTTTTAAATTTTAAGTTATATTTTCCCTGTCAGTTAAAGGCTGGTCAAGGTTTATAGGTGATGAAGGGGTTTAAATATCCGTATTGT
This sequence comes from Tetrao urogallus, assembly GCF_951394365.1. Classification (NCBI taxonomy): domain Eukaryota; kingdom Metazoa; phylum Chordata; class Aves; order Galliformes; family Phasianidae; genus Tetrao; species Tetrao urogallus. The sequence continues at coordinate 8,988,768 of NC_136832.1, forward strand.
CTGACCCCACTGTCTTCAGTGAAACTGCATGGAGGTGGTTCTTGGTCCCTGTGCCAACCGTGCAAGAAAGAATTTTGGAAAGTATTACCTTGTTTGCTCAGCAATCCATTTAACATCCTTGCTCACATAGTAAACGTGAGGCACAGTAGTTCTTTCCATCACCATATGTGCTATGAGTTGTTGGGCAGCAGGCTTTCCACTTGGATTGCTTTCATCTCTGTACACATGAAACTAATCCTTCTTGGCCGTATCTGTGTCAGTGTGTGCCTGGCCATTTAGAAATTGGTGCCAGGAGCACTGTGTATGTACATGCCACAATGGAGACAATGCAGAAATCAAATTATATCTTCATAAAAATTGTGTGTTGTGGTATGGTTTAATGAACTAACTTCGAGATTCCATCTTATTTTTTATTAGAGTTCTGCCTCATTTTCACATCGAGCTGCTGCAAGGTCCAATGTATGGGGTAGAATTCAGTAGTTTTTTTTAATGCCACAGGAGAAGATTTCTATACGCACAACTTCTCAGAATGTGAACATTTGCTTCATTGAAAAAAATCGTACTGGAAGTCTGGGCTGTGGTGGCATTGTTGTTTCCCAAATAGGCTGGGAGAAAATCTGTGAATGATCATTTTAATAATTGTTAATGAAGTGACAGTATTTTTAAAAACAACAGTTATCTTTTGCGTGACGCAAACGTTTTGTTGTCATCTACTGTTAGTTTTTTATTAAATATTACTGGTTTCTGTGGTCTTTATGTGCTTTTGGAAGGGCTGTACTTGTATCTCAAGCTTCTTATCACTCAGAAATCTGTTTCTTTCAGTTGGAATTCTGACGTGGCTCTGTATCAGTGCCAAGGGGCAGTCGTGAATATTTGTCGTAAATCTTCTATAGGGAGGAAGCGGGGCCGAGGATTGAGGCACGGGGGATCCAGGAGCTGCAGGAAGGGTCTTTCTCAAAGCAGGAACTTGAATGAGAATTCCCACATTTTAGCCCTGCGCTGCATCTCTGAGGCATCGCTCCTTTCCTCTTTGCATAGAGGTTTTACGTGTAAGAAGTCCTAAATTTCAGGAAAAAGTTGATTCCAAAGGATACGATGTGAAATGGAAATATTCAGTGTGAAAAATTGATGAGCAGCCTTCTGATATTTGTTGTGTTGTTAGCAGCTGTATTGAACCTTTGTGAGCTGGGAGGGCAAACTTTTCAGTCTGCCCTTATTCCACATCTGGGTTTGGAATTGGTTTAACTTGTATCCCTAACTCAGGTTGGTGCTTTAGGAAGTGTTCTTCTTAGGAACTAATATGTGAGCATGGGAGCCAACCTTTAGGTGTGACAAACAAAAGGCCCTTTTTTTTCCAATGGCTTTATTAATCTATTATATTTATAATTCAGTATGAGAAGGTGAAAGTTTTGAAGGTTTTATTTAATCGTTGTTTAAACACATCTTTAGTGCTGCATGCTTGAAGCATCTGCTAAAATATTTGCCTGACCTGGTCCTTGTGTTGTTCCTAAGGTTAAAAACCCTTTTCTTCCCGTCTCCCACGTTGCAGAATGCAGTGGCACATCCTTTCAGTGATACCATTCAAAATAAACTTGAACTTTACCTTGCCACCAATTCTGTCTGAAGCTGAGAAAGCACATTTGTAGCTGATGCAAGAGGTGTAAAGCCTCCACGGTGGGAGGAGGAATGGGCACTTCACAAACCCTGGGCTGTTCTGCTGAGGCTGCCAGGAAGGCAGAAGCTGGGCACGGTGGGGGAGGCCAGGTCCATTGGTTCTCCCCAGGAAAGCAGTGCTTCCTCCCTGTTCTGCAGGCTGCGTCTGTTCCCTGCTCATCTCTTTCCACTCTCTCCAGTCCCTCCTTTAGGATGATGAGAGAGTTCCCTATCGTGGAAATAATACATTTTACACTAGGAATGTTCTGACTTGAGGCCGGCATCTTAAAGCTTCGAGGTTGTCATTTCCCTTGCTGCCTATGCATTGCTGTCACCACTTTGAAAGATGTTTGAAAGCCAAGGCAAGCTAAAGTTATATACATAACAAGCTTTTGGAAGAGGAAAGCTTTTGAACGTTAAGATGTAGTATACGTAGAAGCAGGTCATTGTGTTTAGAGAAAGAAACTGAAAGTTGCTGCCAGGGGAAATAAACAAAAGAAACCTGTGGGACAGCACTGCATGTGTGCACTTCTGGTATGATGTAAGCTGCAGTTGTGTCAACACAATGGAGTATTTAGTTTGGGTCACATCATTTAGAACACATTGTTGTAAAGATGGAGTTAACCTTTCTTGTAGAGCTGCAGTGCTCGGGTTCTGCCCATACTGGGAGCAGGGATTCTCCTGCTCTGTTGCCGCCTGGCTGCAGTGGGGCAGCGTGGTGAGCTGCGTGGCCGAGCCTTGGTGTGGTACAGCTGGTGTAGCTGCTTTCTGACTCTCCTGTGACTCGAGGTTATCTGGGTGTGAAATACTGTTAGGCAGAGAGCTGTGCTCGTGGTTCTGTGCTCCTTACTGACTTGTGCTGCTCTGCAGCTCTTGCTCCCATCGCCGTGTCACACAAAGCCCCGTCTGTCTGCTCTGGGTGTGCGTAGCGCTTGGCGCAAGGAAGTGTTTGCGGCTTTCACCTGTAAACTGTTTGCATCTCTTGAGCTTTGGCACTTAGTGAAAATGTTAATGTAAGCTTTATGTTCTTGCATCCTGACCCAAGTTGTTTATTTACAACCTGACTGCACTGGGACAGTCTGCACAGTCAGAGCTGATCCTCCACCTCGTGAATTTGCAGTTACTGAAACCAAGAGCCAGGAGTGATCCCTCCCTGTGTGTTGGCCTGGAAGCAGATCCCAGCAGCGCGGCCTTGCGGGCAATGGGCTCTGCGTGTGGCACCATGAGGGTGGTAGGTCTGGATTTGAAGCATTGGATTCTCAGGCGTCGCTGGAGACCCTTCGGTTCAAAAGTTACACAGTTGAAGCAGCCCCTCCTAAAGATGAACTCAACAAGTCTTGCTGTGCATGTGTGTCATCCTTCACTGCTAGGGAGCTCACGTGAGATGAGCAATCAAATACTTGATCAAAAAAAGGCATTCCTTCATTGTAAATTGGAAAAAAGTTCTTTTGGGATTTCAGCTGTAAGTGAATCCTTGAAAATCAGTAATTAGATTACTAAAGGGTGACGTTTTAATATGCTGGCAGGAGTACTGAGGGATTTGTCAGGGGAAAACAGCCAGACTTCGCACTGAAGTGGCGTAGGTATATTTATAGTGCTAGTGATAGTTGTGTGTGCGTGAAGACTTTGGACTATTTTAATATAGCATAAGGCTTTGAGCTTTAGCTGACTGAAGTTGCTCGTTTTATGAAGTTACATTAGTACAACACTGTGAAATATTTTAAATATTAGCGTTGCTGGGTATTAAGAGTGTTTCATAAAAACATTTTTAAAAACATTTTCTAGGGATGCTGTCAAAGGAGTTGATGTTTAGCATACAAAGACATAACTCCCTGAGGGCAGTGAGGTGTGGGTGTGTTCCTGATCAGCTCCGTTTTTGGAGGATTCGGTGTTTCTCGAGGATAAATTGCCATTAAAAGCTATAAAAGTAATGGTGCGGTTAATCCTGGGGCCGCAGGAAGCAGTGCTCCCTCCAGCCGTGCTTTGGAACTGCTTGAAGGGATTTGACATCACGCGTGTTGTGTTCACAGCGATGTCTTTGGAGGGGCTGTACAGCACGGTGTTTTGCAAGTTGCTATGCTGATAAATTTCTCTCCATATGTAACCTCTGAAATCAAGTTTCTATTGTAATTCTAGCATGTAAACACTAGATTCAATTTTGTATTCCTTTAATGAATGCAACAGGATGGAAATGAGTTTGCGATTGCTAATGATGAGCTTTCTTACTGTTCTTAATACTCGTGGGTATGTCTTTTCTTCAGGGAGTTCAGAATTGTATTAGTACCTTTTAAATTGTTTTTCCACGTGCTGTTTACAATTAAACTGCAAGCATGGGAGGCTATGCATGCATGTGCTTTTAGGTTGCTTTGCTGAACAAAATACAGTGGAGCTGCATCCTTTGAAGGTTGCTCTCTTGTCTGCACGTTCCACCTCTGTCTGCTCCTTCGCAGCCATGGGGACAGCAGAAGCCACTGCTCTGATAATCTCAGTGTGTTCTGCAATGTTTGTTTGTCTGTTTGAGGGTTGCTGTGAGGAGTCGTACAGGGAGACAGTCCAGCTCTGTACACGAGCAGTGCCACGGCTGGTGCTTTTTCCTGAGTGTCATGGAAAGGCCAAGAATATACAAAATCACACATAGGGGTGTGTGTGTGTTTGTAGAAACTTAGTGCACCTTTCAATGCTGGAAATCGTTTTGTATTAAAAGATGAGCAAGAGGTGTGAGTGCGAAAGCCCTGCTATGAAGGACTGCAGGAAACAAATCCAACCGAAGCAGGTCAGAAAAGCAGACAGGTGAATTTGAGCCCTTCCAACCCTTCGGTCCCGTTGTGACGCAGTGCTGAGCGCTGAGGTCTCGGCGCTCCTCATCTCTGCCTGGATTTGTTTTGTGGGTATCTGGGAAGGGAGAGGAGGTGGAGATGGGAGTTTGGATGTTCGGGACAGCTGAGGAACAGTTATCATTGTGGCTCCAAAGATACGTATTTTGTGGCAACTCAGAGTTGTTGAAATGCAGGGCAGAGGGATCCTCCTCCCCCCTGTTCTCATAGGCGTTTCTGTAGCTGATTTTTTGGCTAAGGGCGATAATAGGAAAAAGTATAGTTGAGCCAAAACCTACAAGTGTTACTGATTTAAAATAACTCACATATTTTTAAATATTAAGTGAACTACGTTAAACTGAACTGTGTAAATACCTGATGCTGAATCTTTGCATAATTGTTTCCAAGAGGTATTTTTGCTATGAGGTATTAAAACTCAAAGAACTGCATTATTCCCTTTGAGATGATCTGTACTCTGGCTGTCATACATCTCTTGACTTGTTTCCTCTTTGCTGTAGATGCACATACATACAAATGTATGTATGTATTTTTAAAGCAGACGGTTTAATATGGTAGTATTACAGTCACACAGTTTAGGGCTTTGTAAAATATGTAATTTTGAGAATGTCAATGTGGTTCTTAGCGGATTTTATAAACACTTTTCTGAATCTATCAGCACTTCCCATCCTAAGAGAAACTGCACATATTTCAGTGATTGTTCCACTGGTTACATCTTTGTCTGCCATTTGTTTTGAATTGATGTAATCTTGATACTACTAAAATTTCAAGGGCTGTTGACGTGTTTCACATAGCCTAGATTGCCTGTTAGCCAAATGTATGGATCATGCATCAACAGTACTCAGTAGCCTTACTGTTCTGCCTAAAGCCTAGCTAATTTATTTGATATTCTCTCCTTAAAGAGAGGTCCTTGGAAGGAGCAGCATAGTTTAGGATGCTCCTTCTCTTTAAAGGGAAACTCAGAATTGAATAGCAGTACTTGTTGATCAGTGATGTTATTGTAGCCAAAGGATGCATGGGTGGTTACTAGGAAGTTTTTGCTTCGAGTTTCTTGATGAAATGTCGTGTTCTACAGAGCTGTGTGAAGAGTGTAGTTTTTTATTCTGAAATGCACTTGTACACTTTATTTGAAAGGTCTGAATGGATCATGAATACGTTTAAGAAATAAATGATACGTCACACGTTTTCACGTCTTGTCTCAGATGACTTTTATGTAAGTGGGCGGTGGTAAAGGTGTGTTCTTTGTGGAGGGGGTGGGTTTTTCACCTCCCCTTTGCTGTTCTCAGTAGTCTGGTTTTAATGCAGTCACGAAGAGCAGGACAACCTTCCATTGTGCACTGTGTGCCTACTGTTACCCATATGTGATGTGGGGAGCTGAAGGCAAACTCTTCTCTGTATTTTTCCTGTGGGAAACTTGAGCCCTAAAAGGAAATGAACACAGCTAAAGGGCTGGATATCACAAGGGATTCACTTTTATTTTTAGAATTGCTCTATATTGCCATATTTGGACTGAAAGTATGCTGTATCAGTGCACTATTGTATCAAATTGCAGGTGTTTCTCTAAACCATTCATTTTATTTCCACGAATCCCTGCATTTATTTGTGAGTGTTCTCTGGGTAACACTTCTGTTCTCAGCACAGCGTATCTCGTGAGAATCTAACGTGCCTGTTGCTTGGAAAGTGGCTCTCGTAGTACTTCCCTAAGGCCTCAGTACTGGGTGTAATTCTGTGTGCTAAAATCCTCTCGCGTTGCTTTGGTCCAAGGCACATGCAGGGAATGTCTCTGTGTAAAAGTCAGTATTAATACTACTATCAAAAGTAATCTTGGGAACACCATCAACCTGCACAGTAAAGAAATTTGGTGACGCGGTGTCATACGAACATCAAAAATAGCTGCCAAGTGACCTTTCAGCATTTTAGAATGTATGTGAAATGTGCAGATCTTATCAGAACCACTTACCCGTGCTGTGTAACGCTGTCCTGTTTCAGACAGCTTTGGCTTTTTCTGCTCCTTGCGACTGCTGGAAGCTGTGAGCTGACTCGTTGATCTCTCCAGTGCCTTGCCTGTGCCCAGCAGCAACGTGCCTTGTGCTGATCAGACCCCAATTGAAGCGTGTAACGTTTGCTGACTGATGGAATCTCCAGACCTTTCTTCTCATAGTCTATATTTCTGACTGTGTGACAAAACCATTGCAAAGTTACTGGGACCTCCCAGAGTAATTGCAATGTGAAAGTGGATTCCGTGGTGACAAGAGTGAGAGTTTTGCAGAGCTTGAGTTTTGTTTTCTTGTGAGGATGGTGTTTGAATTCAAGTTTTGTCAGCCTTGTGAGGAGGCGCTGTCAACTCCAGCTCTTCCAGGTGTTTAAAGTGTGGCTGAAGATACAGAAAACACTTTCAATATGGCTTAGTCTCAATTTCAAGACATGGGTCAAGACTGCAGCTTCATTTGCACATCCTGGGATAATTCTCCCAGGAAGGATCACAAACATGCTGAACTTCAGAGAAAAGCACAAGCAATATGTCCTTTAAGTGTATCCATCTTAGCAGGTGGGAACCAGTATGTTTTTTTAAGGAAAGCTGATAAAGTGGATGGGCTTTTATCTGCTAGACTGCATCCTAGTTTCCGTAATTACTCTCGTAGTTTCTTTTTGATTCAGCAGGAGAGGAAGTTTTTAGTGTAACTCCACTAATATTTTAAAGTGCGCAACAAAGGGGAAGGAGAGGCATGTTGTTAGTCTGAGCATCCACATTTTCCTGCTTTCCTTCGGAGCAGTGAACTCATGTGAGAATTTTAATCTTTATTGCGCTTGCCTCAGTTCTCATGGCTGTTTTCCATTCTGTTTTCTTTATTACTTTCTTTTTCTTCCTGTCATTCTTAGCTTTCTATTTTTCAATCCCAGTTTGTGAAGGGTGTGGGTTCAGAAGGGTTTCCTTCAGTTCCCAGTCCCCTGAAAGCATGAGAAATTGCCCATTGAGCCAATTCTCACAGCAAGGTATAAAAATAGGAGTAAAGAAAAGGTTGCACAATGCTCGGATTGCAGCAGTTTGTACTAATGGAGAGATTTCAAAGCCGGTTTGAAAAGCATTTTTAAACCTTATCATTTCCGCTAATTTTTCTCTCGCTAAGCTGTGTTTCAGCTGCAGGAACTAGCCTTACAGATTGCTTGAAGAGTTGCACTGAAACATAGGAGTCAAGTGCTGAACAAGTCACGCAAAGCCAGAGAGGGGCTGCTGATTATTTAGTTGTAATGACAATGAAGTCTGTCCTGTACGTTTCCAACCAGATGCTTTTGCTTCTGCTATTAAATAAGCAAATCAAAAGGCAAGTGAATTTAAGATTATTTTCTGTAATCTATGCCATTACAGCAGAACACAGGTAACACTCTGGAAATCCAGTTATTCAGTGCCACAGGTGGGTGTTGGCAGTGAACAATACCTGCACTCTTGCATAGCAGGGTACTTCACTGCAATTCAGTCTTGCAGCCTTCCAAAAAATTGGTTGTTATCAGGAAGACCTTATTCAAAAAGTTCTCAGAATTCATTTCTGAGCGTTCTGGGCTCTCAGGTAGCGTGTAGGGAAAGTCCTCTTTGATAGTGGAAAACGGAGCCATGGTAGGCAAAGGAAACATCTGCAGACAAACAGAGGGCTTTTGTTTCTGTGTTCCTATCAACATCCCGGCCTCTGCTTCCCATTTGGTGGTGCTCACAAACCTGTGGAGGGGTCTTCTTTCCATGCTGCAGGGCCCTGAGCCCCACACACAGCTGTGCTGGTGCCAGCTCTGCTCTGAGGGATGCCACTGGTTCCCAGCCACCACTGCTCACAGCTCTTCGAGCCCGACAGGTTGTTGTTCCAGTTTTCAAAGAGTATCCAGGTCTCCATGCAGCGTGATGGAGTCTGGCGTAAGCATCTATAATAGGAACAGTTTGCAAAGTAAACTGAATGAACTGGATGGGATGATCAAAACATCTCTCTGCCGTGTTAAACGTTGACAGAGACCTTAGAAGACTCCACTGTGGGAAGGCCACCTCCTTGCTTTCCCCCTCTGAACCTGAATCTGTCCTAGATGGCACTTCAGGCTAAGCTGGACGTCGTTCACAAATGCTTATGGTTGCACATGGTGTACCTGACACAGACCTAAGAGGAAGTTTCCATATCCTTGCCTGTCCTGTGCAATACTGACAGATCCCATTAGAGCTGGCTGTTTGACGCCAGTCTTGCCCACTGATTTCAGGGAGGTCATGTGGTATTCAGATTGGATTACCATCGGGAGGAAAAGGCCTATGTTTCCCTTTCTACTGCACTGAATTATTATGCTTTGTCAAACTCTTTTAATCTCTTCTAGGAGTTTTCACTACTTCTTGTGTAGGACTTGATGCAGACTCGCATGGTATTTCTTCCAATTACCTTTTCAGTCTGTTGTTCAATCTTAATGGTTTTTTTAAATTGTATGCTATCTGTTATTGTGCAGCTTTCAAAGCACTTTAGACATCTGAAATTGATTGCATCTGAGAAATGTAGAGAACAAAGTTCCATCTTCCTGATGCTGAACTGCCCTGCTCCTATAGGCAGCCATGCCTGCATCTTATTATGTTTTGCTGTATGCAGCTCTTACACGATTTTCTACTTCTGAATTGCTTAATTTTGTGGAAGGAATGGCGAGTGGTTTCACTAGCTGAAGCATTTAGGAGAATGAATGAAAGAACTTAGGACGGCATTGTGCAGCTGCTTGCAATTGTTCGTTACCCTCTGCAGTTTAAGATAAATGAAATGTGACCAGGCAGCATTGCCTTTGGAAGACTCCAAGGGAAGGCTGCTGTCTGCATCGCAATGTCCCGGAATGCTTTTGTGTGTGTGTGCATGTGCGTTTTCTGCCACTCACTGACTGTTCCCAGATGTGCTTAGGTAACCAAATCTATCAAGATTGTGATCTGGAGCTGCCAGCCTGCAGGCAGTCTGTTCTGGTTGAGTAGACTGTATTTGTTAAATTTAGAACAGTGCGCAGAACACGATGTCAGTCCCTCAACTCTCAGCCCTCGCATGTAGTAATTTATTCTCTTCTGACGTGTTTTAGTTTATAGTACCTCAGCTTTTGTTTTTACTTTTTCTAATAGGAGTCTCCTCAAGACAGTGCTATCACTCGAGACATCAATCGAACGTTTCCTGCTCATGATTATTTTAAAGATACTGGAGGAGATGGTCAGGACTCCCTGTACAAAATATGCAAGGTATTCTTTACATTCTTATTCTGGTAACTGATGTTTAAAATCATTGACAGATGTATCTTTGTTACGTGAGAAGAATGTGTGGCTGTTACAATTAGCTCACTGTACCTTGGAGGCAGACTCTGCCTCGTTCTTCATTGCAGTTGTTTACCTGGTTATAGTGCTGTTCAGATGGGCGTTCTGAAGTAGTAAGCCCTCCGGAGTCCTGAGCACTAAGCTTTTAGTACAGAAACTTCACATGATTCCAGATGTGTCAGCCTGGATCAAAGCTGAGGGGAGGAGGTGTGCTTCAGTTTAGAAAGTGTCATTTTTTTTCCCCTGGTATCCAAAGATGGAATGTAGAGAGAGGGACACAACAGATCCACAGCTAAAGGCTAAAATGCAGTGAGAGAGAGAAATGGGATCCATCCCTGTGGTAGCAGGAAAGCTGCTTATCCCATTTAGTGTAGTTGGATAGAGATCGAAATAGAAACCCATATGTGTGTTTGTGACAGGCCTCCCTGACCAACGCTTCTACAGTTCACTCTTACCATAGAGACAGCTGAATTGTTCTGAGTGTGACAAACATTGGCAAAATGCAGATATGAAGAGAGAACATGAAATCCTCTGGTGCTCTTTCTTTGTGTTACTGGTGTTTCTCTTCCACAAATGACCTCCTAACATCCCTGAAGCTGTTTAAGAGTAAAAGCTCTCAGATAAGTAGCTTAATAGACTCCAGCAGTCTTGCTGCATTACTGTAACCAGGCGCTGCTACTGCTTGTCATGGTTTGATTTTCACACAGGTTATCCTCTCCTTTGAATGGCACCAGTGGCACCAATACACCTCTTGAAATTTCATGCAGTTGTGTTCAGTGCAATGTCTTGTTTTCTTTGTGCCTTTAGCTCAGATATGCTATAAAAAAATTGGATTCCTTTTTTAGGCCTATTCTGTCTATGATGAAGAGATTGGTTACTGTCAAGGCCAATCGTTTCTTGCTGCTGTGCTGCTTTTACATGTAAGTGGTGTTTTTTTTTTCCTCCAGTTTGTTTTAAGCTTAAGAATAAATATTGCTCCACATGTCTGGGACAGACATTGGTAACTCCTGAACAAGTGGGGTCGCAGGCTGCTTATCCACTTAAATGTTGGTCAATAATAATGTGATTTTAGGCAGAATAGTAAATTGTTTAAAACTAACTGTAGTATTCATAACAACTCTTGTCTACAGTCAGTGTTCATTTCACTGTGTTTCTGTTTCAGGACCCCTTCCAATTGAAACTCTACAGACTTGTACTCATGATCACTAGTAGGCATGGAATTTGTGTATCAGACAACTGTAAATGTTTCTGTTACAGGGTTTCAAGGTCAGATTTAAGCTTTTTAGAAGACCTTTCTATTGAAATCGGTCAGAAGTATGGTTGGTCATCACCACTGTTGTGCATACACAGAAGTAGTGTATTTGTGGCATTGGTGGGATGTCAGTTTCTTAGTGCTTTGAACATTATATGCCTTTATTTGGGCTCCTGTATTATGGGCCCTCGTGCTTTTTGGTTTTAGAGGTTATTGAAGGATAAAATAGTTTTTTATTTTGTTAAGAATATCTTTTTTAACTTAATGTTATTGGTAAAAGAGGCCTCATCAGAGTAATATCCTTTAATTGCTTGGATGTTCAGAAGCCAGGGAGTTTGATGCTTACTGTAAATCAGAAGCAGAATGCTCAGATTTGCTCATGCTTAGGAAATAGGAGAGGATTTGAAATCAGTGCCAATTATTTGTAGACCATTCTTTTTTAAAACAACGTCTGCTTTTTCTCAGTGTGTGCATTGCAAGTGGGGCGGTTGCAGCTGAACAGTTCCTAAGCCTGTAGTGTTCTGAGATTTCTTCTCCCCACCTGTACCAGTGAGAACTGAGTATGAAGGCATCTCTGCAGCTTTCAGTGGAAGGCTGGTCTTCATGGAGTATTTTCCATAATGTTGTAAAGTCAGTGGAGGATGCAGAACATAACATAAACTCAGTTCTTTTTAAGCATCAGCCAAATAACTAATCATAAAAACCTTCTAGTTCATTGTTCCTGTAATGTGAAACATTTGCTTGATGACCAATTAATTCTTTATTACTGTACTGAATCAGATCAAGAAGGCTGGTACTTACTGATAGGAGAACTGAACACTTCTGCTGAAACATACATGCTTCTGATTTGTATTGTCTTCTATCCATTTCTTGAATATCCATTGCATTAGAGAGATGTGGAGAATGGAGAATTCTTTCTTCAACAGTTAGGTATTGCCTGTGGGAATGAAGTATGCAATAAAAAGGCTGAATTTCAAATAGGTTTCTTTGAAATGAGCCTTTGGAGTACAGCTGCCAGGGAATACAGATATTGAAAAGCTTTGCAGAAATGGAGTCCATCACTACCAGCCCAGTCATGTCAGCAAAGTTTTCAGTTTTAACAAACTCCATCTGCAGATTAATAATAGAATACTGAGGTGGGTGTTCTGGCCTTTATAGGAACAAGTGATTGGCCTGAAGTCAGACTTTACTACAGAAATATTGAAAGCTGAATTTTTGTGTTTGGGAGAAATGTCTAAACACTGACAAGCCGGGATGAGTGTATCTTTGGTTTTTGGCAGGGAAGGGATATTGAACTTTCCTAAACCAGTGATGACTTGTGATAAATTGAGTTTTTGTTAGCAATTATTGCGCTGTCTTATTCATGGCAGCTGAAAAATAAGCGTGAAATGTAATTAATGTCATTTAAAAAGGTAAATATATGGCTAAAAATAAGGGAAAGATCCTGTTTAACATCCTCTGATGATACTGCATTTGTCTTAGTTACGTAGGTGACAGAATTAGGCTGTTGAAAATCTGTAGGATTCTGGCATGATGTGTAGCAAATACGACAAGAAACTGCGTTGGTCTTGATGTCTGTAAGATGTATTTTTAGTTGGCTGACGGGGAAGTGGTTTATTCCACTGAATGTGAATGAAGTGCAGTATCCAACACCAGGCCTCTTTTTGTGTGTTGGTACTCTTGGCTACTTTGGAACTGGCTACGAGGGGGTTAAAAAGTGGTAACAGTTTGGCCTTTCTGCATGAGGGAGGAGACCACAGTAAGGGCAGATGGAACTGCTATGAAGGATTTAAACACGCTTTCTTCTCACAGATGCCTGAAGAGCAAGCTTTCAGTGTTCTGGTCAAAATCATGTTTGATTATGGACTCAGGGAACTTTTCAAACAAAATTTTGAAGATTTGCACTGCAAGTTCTATCAGCTGGAGCGCCTCATGCAGGTAGGGGCTCAGACTTGTGTGAAGTGAATGGATCAGGACCTGCAGTTCAAAACGGCAAAACAAGCTGTTTGTCTTACAAACGAATAGTGTTTGTAGCCTCTTAGTAAAGAGGCCACACTGAAGGCTTTCTGAGAATAGAGGGTGCTGAGCAGAGTCCTGTCTGTCACCGCAGGCAGCGCAGTGGGTTTGAGGCCCCCCGGGGCGGCTCTCCTCCTGAGTGCCCAGCAGGCGCTCGCTGCATGCAGCTGCAGTGCCTTTGCAGGGTCAGCACAGCGCTGCCCGGGTTCCTCACTAGGATGCCAGCTCAGGAACTTGGCTCGCTGTGCGTTCGATGCAGCCGCACTGAGCCCTCAGCATCCCTGGGAGGCCCTGCAGCGTGTCAGGCAGCTGCCTGTCAGCTCTGGGTGGATGCTGAAACCTGCCTTTCTGCACTCCCACATTGGTTCTACCCAACTCCTGTTATACTTCGGGGTTTCAACTGCTCCTCCAAGATAGTGTAAATTAACTTTCTTCCTTTCTTTGTCCATTATTATTATTAGGAATACATTCCTGATCTGTATAACCACTTTCTGGACATTAGCCTTGAAGCACACATGTATGCTTCCCAGTGGTTCCTCACACTGTTCACAGCAAAATTCCCTCTCTACATGGTCTTCCATATTATCGACTTACTCTTATGTGAGGTACGTGTTGTAACTGAAGTCTTGCACTACTGGTAACTTCTGACCATTTCTCACCATCTTGATTCACATCCTTGTTACAGCTGTTCTTTCAGAGCTGGGCAAGTGATACTTATTTCTATGTAGAAGTGTTACATTTTTGCAGTGGAAGAGTTCTCAGCATTTTAAAGAAATGAATTAGGAATATTTATATATATAAAATATCTTATTTCACAGAGTACTGTTTAATGTGGATGTAATTCCGTACAGTGTTCATGGGATGTAAATTACGTTACAAATGTGGATGAAAGATTCCAATTTTCTTCTATTAAATTCTTCTTATTAAATTGTATCATACACTGATAACATTTGTGTTGGTTTGGGTGTTTTTTTTTGTTTGTTTGTTTTGTTTTGTTTTAGAATGTGGATGCAAAAAGGCCATCCCATGTAGAGTAGCTCAGCTAATTTCTGTGCTGGTGATCTCACAAGCCTGGGGCCCTTTTTCCAGGAGACTTGAAGTCTCTTTGTACTTCCCAGCATATATTTAGAAAGCAAAACTATTTACTTCAAGATTTGGACAAATGCATGTTTTAAAAGAGCATATTTGGTAGCGTGTTGGTAAATAGTATAATTTGATTAGGAGCTCATTAACATATATTAAGAATTCATGTTTTGTACCAAAGCATCCATGAGTTATCTCTTGATTTACTGGCTGATTAACATTATTCTGCATTCTCCACCAAGTCTGTAATTGCTTATGTGGAGTGGTACAGTTTGTCTAAATTTTGGACACTGAAGGGTTTCAGCATTCATAAATCTCCTGGTCAGTTTTACCCTTTCTCTGTTATCATCTGCTGCTTACTTTGTCCATGTGCCAATGCAACTGAAGGCAGCAGATGGTATCTAGAAAATCAGTTATATTTGTTTAGAAACACATTTTAAATTCACAAATAGTAAACGTGTTCCTAGTGAACACTGAATTTTTGTATTGCTTTAGAATAAGAGTGAAAAGAAATTCAATGGGAAAAGAAAGACAATCTTGAAATCTGATGAGCAGTGTTTTGTGATCAGGGCAGGCACCCCTTAGGAAGCTGTGTGCTACTACTGGGTGTAGGGACTGCTATAATTAACCAGGCAGCTTAAGCAAAACACCTCTAGCACACAGTGGCAAAATAGATGATGTGAGACTCTGTCCTAAAGTGAGTTACCTTCTTTTTTATTGCAAGAATTATCCCAACTTTTGAATACCACAAGTTAATATATCCATGTATATATTGCTGCATTTGAGTTCAGTGTTTTCAGAAGTTGCTGTATGAAAATGGAATCATCTTGAGCTGACCAACCAGTCCTTAAAAATAAAGTGCAGCACCTTCATCATTTTGGAGTTTGGAGCTATTAAGATAGTAAAAGCTGTGCTGAAACATTGGTTTGCTATCAGTAATGGCAATCCAGTGAACGTACCTTCCTAACTGAAGTCATTTAATGTAGAACCTGTTTGCACTTGTATCCTTGTTCTCATCTTTGCAGAAACTAAACTAACAACAAAATCCAGCAAGTAGATTAAAAACTAGGATTGCAAATACCAAGAAATTAACTTATTTTGTCATTATTTTTCTCTCTAGGGAATAAGTGTTATCTTTAACGTTGCACTGGGGTTATTAAAAGTGAGTATCCAACTTCTAACACGGTGCTTTCTGCACCATGGTGCCATTGTGCACAGGTAGCAAAAATTAAGATGCCTGTTATTTTTCAATTTTTTTTAAGCTAGCAGCTTCCTGTATTGCATGTGCTGTTGTCTGTCATCTTCGGTGCAGCAGAATGCTTTTGGGGGATGGGGAGGCAGGGAAATAGAAAGCTGCAGGAATAGAAACAAATGCTATTTACAGAAGGGTAACAAATAGATAAGTTCTTGGGAGCTTTACAGAACTGTCGTTGCTATATTATCTCTGGGAATTCGGTAATTGTCCAAAATCTGCTTTGCGATTGCTGCTTTTTCTTTCCTTGTCTGCAGACTACCAAGGATGATTTGTTACTGACTGACTTCGAAGGGGCTTTGAAATTCTTCCGTGTTCAGCTGCCCAAGAGATACCGCTCAGAGGAGAATGCAAAAAAGCTGATGGAGTTGGCCTGTAACATGAAGGTAAAGATGTGGTGATAGCAACTGTGAGCACATCTTCAGTGGGTACAATTTCTGAGGCACACAGTGAAGTTTTTTAGTTTGGGGCAGTGGGAGTTACGTTTGTTCCTCTCTGATGTTATCCACTTCATATCTACATATTAGAACACTTCATATCTACACATTAGAACAAACCCTTAAAGTGGAATTTCAACCTAATGTTACAAAGTTAGTAGCTTCTGGTCAAATATACTGGAAGGTTCACAATCTTTTTTTTTTTTTTTTAATTTTTTTTCCCCGCTTGAATAATTCTTCTGTAGCATCAGTGCGCAATTACAGTCTTCCTAGTACATGAACTTCCCTGCACTGAGGGGTACTAGCAGTATTCTCCATAGCACTCAAGCATTTCTTATGACACTAGTGTAGAAATTAGGAAGTAACCAGGAAGCAAGCAAGCTATATAAACATCCAGTCACTGAGGAGTAGCCACAGATCAGACATTCTGTGCATATCTGGTCAAGATGAAGTGTAATGACTGCATTTGCCTTTCATATTTCCAGATAACTTGTTTTTCTTCCCACTCTGCCAAATCTCCCTTCATTCCCAGTGAAGTAGTTAAAGCAAACAGTGAAGACTGTGCACTGCTTCCCTGAGTGCTGTGTTGTCAGGGGGTTAAATGGAAGTTTAGGGAGAAAATGCAAACTGTGTTACTGGGCTGTGCACAGGTGCTGTGTTGCTTCTGATTGGACATTGCACATAATTGCTTTCTTTGACCTAAAATGTAAGTCCTTTGCTGTCAGTAGAAATCTCCAGCTTTGTATCTGGAAGCGTTCTCGAGCAGAAAAGGGCCTGATGTCAAAATAAATCATTTATAGGAAGGGAGAAGTAGCCTAGCTAAGGCATTGTGATTACAACAGCATTCTGCTGAAAAGGAGGTCAGTAAATGATGAGCTTGAGACAGCAGTCGTTTCTTGAAGTGTTCTCTGCCCTTGAAATACTGGTGGGACTTCAGTATTCATTTCTGCCTTCTGTCACCATGGAGGCCCAAAGGCCTTGCTGACTCCTTGAGCATGGATCCTGCTAAGGCTCCAGTATCAAGAACTGGTGACAGTAGTAAATGTTCTCACGATCACCTCATTATTAGTATGCAGGGGCAACACTAATTTAATGCACTCCTGTCTGACTGGCAATGTGGCTTCCTCTCCTTTCAAAAGCTAACCTTTACATAGCTTGAGATTTGGTGTATGAAACCCAACAGTTAGCACAGTTCAGCCGGAGCAGAGCAGTGAAATAATCTAGTTACATGAAGTTACAGGCTGATTGTAAGAAAGAGGTTAATATTCTGGGCTGCTGAGTAAGGATCACTGCTGCAGCTGTAATAGGGCTGGACCCACTCCAGGTACATGGGCTGGATTCTCCAAAAAGACTCAGCGGAAGCGCATTCAACTGAATGTTTCCGTGCAGTTCTCACTAGGGGGAGCCTAGCTACCAGGTTTCTGCTGCTCGTTCCAAGTAAGATTGTTAATGATAAGGAACAAACATAAGAGAAACTGAAGCGTGTTTTCCACTGTCTGTCATTTATGCATATCAAATTTGTTTCTCAGACAAAATATGGGAATGTTTTCCTCTTAAAAAATAACTTCATATTATTTGGCTTATTGAAATAACAATAAGGATTCAGCAGCTTTTGTTACTGGTGATGTAATTTGGATGTGTACTGCTTTGCATGTGAAATGCTGTTAGTGGTTTTAGCACATGCTGTCACTACACTCCTGCAGCACATTGCACACCCAACAGCTGACACCGGGCAGGGTGCTGGTCTGGATCTGATGCAGTTCTTGTGTGTTCTCTGTTCCTGTAGGACTTGAACACTGCACAAAACACTGAATTTAATTCACTTTTCTCTCCCTTCTTAGAGACAGGAAAACTGCTTTTGCATCTGTAGTTTCTTTTAAAGTAAACACTTCAACATGATGGCAAATGCTGCTGCTAAAAAAGCAGCTGAAGAAACCTCAGCATTATGTTAGGTCAGCAATTAAACACGTATGGTGGATATCAAGAGATTCAGTTTTGCTAAGCTACTGTAATATTTTGGGTATCAAACAGCTGTAAGTACCAAGGAGAACTCAGGTAGGGTGCTCTTAGGAATCCCCTTCTAACACTTCTCTGTATTTCACAAAAGGATGAGAGATAGGGATACTTTTGTGATTATATTGAGTGAAATAAATTTTTTTAGACCATATCCAAAGGTTTGACATTCAAGAAAAGATTGTTAGCTGTGTTTTAGAGAAGGCAGGAGTTGCCCAAAGCTCGCAGCATAACCCTTTGTGAATTGTGTATCTTTTTAGTGATGTTTTGGACAGGAACTAATAGGCTGCTTTAATTTAGATTAGCCAGAAGAAGTTGAAGAAGTACGAAAAGGAATATCACACCATGAGAGAGCAGCAAGCTCAGCAGGAGGATCCAATAGAAAGATTCGAGGTAATGCTTACCCACTGTAATCTGATTTAACGTGCAATACCTGCAGAAGTTTTTGGTTTTTTTTTAAGCTGTTTTGTCTTCTGACAAGTCCATGTACACATACATCCACTTACATGTTTTAAGCTGAAGAGTTTTATGTAAACTTTAACATCTGTCGGCGTGATGGGAATTATAAGAGAATATAGAGTGGCTTTCCCAGTACATCCACTCTCACGTTTTTCCAGCATGAAAATTTTACTTTCAGCTATTAGGAAATGAGTGTTTGTAGGAACCTCTTGGTAGGGTGTTGGTGGCGGAGTGGCACTCCTACCACTGCATTCTTCAAAAACATTTCACCATCTCAACAAGGAAGAGATGAGTTATTAACGTGCGGTTTCTTCTCAAGACTAATATTTAATTTGCTTTATTTTGTATTTACTGTATGGGTAGCAGCTCTTGTTCTCATTAAATTTCATGCAGGTGGAATTGACTTTCAGTGTTTGAGATGTAAGCTGGACATTTGCAGTCAGGCACAGAGTGCTGTGTTTTATAGATAAATGCATAGCAAAACCTTTTTCTTGACTTTCTGTCTGCCCATAGCGTGAGAACCGGCGTCTACAAGAAGCAAACATGAGGCTTGAGCAAGAAAATGATGACCTTGCACACGAACTGGTGACCAGCAAGATTGCTCTGCGGAAGGATTTAGACAATGTAAGATGTTTTTATGCTCTGTAATGGAGACAAAGTACTGGGGCTAATTTCTAGTGACTCCTCTCACTGTAGGTATCACTGAGTATTTTCATACTTTGTAATGTTTAATATTTAATAATATGGGTGATAAATCCCATATTCTTTATTCCTTGAAGAATGTATTTTCACTTGTGTCTTGCCTCCAGGGTTAGGGATTGCCTTTGGTTTTTTTTTATGAGACTACTGGGCTTCTTGTAGTCCTGTCAGGGCAACAGGTTGAGCAGATGCAGGTCGTCACATTACGTGGAGTGGAGAAGCACCAGTACAGGGTGTCTGAAATGCTGCAAAATGTGGAACAGTTGATACGGGTGGGTTAGGATTCTTTCCTCCATGTCTGTACTGCAGAACAATGATATATAGATCTGTGTCAGATACCCACAGGAAACAGGACCAGCATCTGAAATATGGAATCTTCTGAAAAGCATTCAGCCTGGAAAGAGAAGAGAGGTTCTAAGCCTGGACTTGATTAGTTACTTTCTTCTCTATGTTCTTTCTATATTGAAAGAAAATATAGCAGGAGCTAAGTCAAGTCTTCAAATTGTTACAAAAATACCAGCATGGATTCTGTATTGTTTTTCTTCAACTGGTATTCAGATGAGTATGAGCTCACAGAAGACAGGCTTTCGGTACCTAATAAATTTGAAAGTCTGAGTCTGTCTGGCTCTCAGTAGGATCAGATCCTCAGATACCTATTAGGCAATTCTAGAAAAGGGTTTGGCTTGTTGAAATCTGCCCACATGAACTCATCATTGGTTGTTTTCCATATCAGCAGAGCTCTCAGAAAGAGGTTTCAGATTTACTTTTTTGTAGTGATTTTTTTTTAAGCTTGCTCTGCATTCCCTTCATTACATAGTGATGTCTTGGAGATTTTTTTAGGATATGCTTTTCACGTTACGTGCAAAGGCACTGGCATTTGTAATGCACCTGATAGGCTGGGCCACATTTAGTCCATCTGCTTGGGGAGATGAGGAACAAAGTTCAAGTCCTTACGTTTGCTGTTCTCATTGTGTGCCAAGATAAGGGTGCTTTTGAAATCTGAAAGAAAAATAACTTTAAAAATCATGTTGTGCAGGAGTTGACAGGCTTAAAAATGTTTCAGCTTATCTGCTTCCAGAGAACACAAGGTTTCCCATGGTCTCCTGGAAGCTGGCTGTTGGAAACATACTCCTTGTAAATGGTGATGCTAATGGATGAAGTTGCTTTTAATGAAGTTTGTTTTATGACTTTCAGGTTTGTTACATCTACTGCTCTATGATGTTAAAAATGAGTGAAACATAGAAGTATGTTCCCTGCGGGGCTTTCAAAAAGCATTCTTATGTTCACCTCCTATTACCTGTGCTTTTTCACTGTGTTGGAGATAGCTCATGGAAGGCTGTGCAGGATGCCACTTGCTATCAGAAGGTGGACTGCAGCAAAAAACCAAACCAAACCAAAACAAAGTAGTGCAGAAGTTTTTGTATCTGTTACTAACTGTTGTTTGGGGCTGCTCTAGCCCATATAAACCAGTTGTGCTTTTATTCCTTTAAATAGAGAGCTAAGAGAGAAAAAAACTGAGTAAGTCTTTGAGATACACCGGTGGATATGTAACGCTCATGCCTTCAAAGGTGGTAAACGATGTTGGTAGCATTCAGGTTATCCCCCAGGAGGAGATAGGTAGGTTTGATCCTATGTTGGAACCCTGATTAATTCTTCTAATTGGAAGCTGCAATGGTAAGTTTCATTCTACTGGCCAGATGTCCTGAAAGAAAAGTACCAAAGGAGATTGCTTGTACACCTTTTCTAATAATTTCATAGTGTCTCTGAAATCTTGCAGCCTAAAAGATCAAAGCAAAGCATTTGGAAATACGAGAATTTCCTTAATAACCTTTGCACTAGACCAGAAAATAGGCTTCATTTTTCTGCTATTGCTAGACTCCCATATCCCAGTTTCCTTTAGCTTTAAAACAGCTTAAAAACCATGTATAATGAAAAGATGTTCTCTTTGCCTTTGCCATCTGTTTTAAAGGATCAGCAGGACTTTAAGGGACTGAAATTCACTATTTGATTTTCTTCCTTTGAAGGGAAATGGTACAGCTACTTTCTGAACATTCTATATATCAGTTGAGTTATTGATCTATTTTTATGTTGAATTCATACACCTATTGGGAAGTACTGAGTTGCTGTGTGTCAGACAGGAAAAGCTGTCTTACTTTGCAAAGCAGCTTATGAACAGCCCAAGATTTTACAGCTATGCACATTTATTCTTAAAAAAAAAAAAAAAAAAAAAAAAAAGTAGTAAGAAAAGATTGTGTGCTTTCTGGTGGGACATCTCTTTTCTTAAAAGAGGAATCTGACCTAACATTACTTTTATTAGCAACAAGAAGAGACTTCTTTTAATAAGAATGAGAGGACAGTGTTCTTGGCTGTGTCCTACTGGAGTTTCCACCCATTGCTGCCTACCAGCATCCGCACAACAAGGAAGCTTCTCTTCAGTGCTGTGCTTTGCTCTGTGTTCCAGGCAGAGGAAAAGGCAGATGCTCTGAATAAGGAACTGCTAATGACCAAGCAGAAATTGATTGATGCAGAAGAAGAAAAGAGGCGCCTGGAAGAAGAATCAGCTCAGGTTAGGGGCACTTCTGTCATTTTCAGATTTCTGTGCAGTGCAGATATGGGAAAAAAAAGTGACAAGTGTAGGAAGAGCTTAATGTTCTAAGTCCTGCTTGTGCCTCCTCTGTAGTGTAAAGAGCGTCAGCAAAACAGAATTCTTTCCTGTCAGGTGCTTCACAGGATAGTGAATTTTTTACTTGAAATTGTGAAGGCACAGACTGTGCCAGAGATTGCTGCACAAAGAGGCAGGACAGAACTTCAGCTGTCAGTACGTTTAATACTTCCTTCTCTAAACTAGTCAATTTTCTAGCAAAGAGAGCCACCGAAGTCCAGCTTTTCCCTGTTTGCACGTAGCTGAGATAGACCTTTGTTCCCTGGAGAGTCTTGCTATGTGCAAAAGGTATTGAAGTTAAGGAGAAGGAGGAAGTACCATATGCTTATTTCTCAGATTGTACAAATATATAAACTTTTTTTTTTCCACAGCTGAAGGAAATGTGTCGTAGGGAACTAGATAAAGCTGAGTCAGAGATCAAAAAGAACAGCTCTATAATTGGTGACTACAAACAGGTAAGCACAACTTAATGATTACATGTTCTGCAGTCAAATTGCAATGTCAGGCATCCTAGGAGATTTGTGTCATTCCTTTGAGGAGACATTTTAGCTATTTTAAGCAGGAAGCTGGCACTTGTATTTGCTGAGATCATGATGGCCAGCTCTGTTTACTCTTAACACAGGTGTTGATAGATCACCAGTTTCACAGCCTCAGTGACAGCCCAACATTGTTCATATGGGCTCCTGTATATCTTAATTTTACTTCATTGCAAAGCTTTCCCATCTTCAGTTCTTCCATCAGATGATAATTGCATGTAAGAAGAGAGAAAGATGCCTTTTTCATTGTAGAGATTTTACTTTGGAATTCAAGCACCTGATCATCAGGTATCAAAGGACTAAACTGATGAGTCTTTTTAATGGAAACTTTCACAATGTTCTTAAGTCACAAGGGTCTTGAGGAACTGACTTCAAAAAACAAACAAACAAAAAACACTGCTACTTTTGGGGTTGTGGCTGGTGCCTTTGTCCCAAAGGACTCATGCTTTCCCTAACCGTTTTGGATTCCTTTAGCAAGACCAAACTTATGTGACCACTTCCTACAGACATAGAAGAATATGTAAGAATGACACAACTTAATGTAGTATCCCAATTTTCCTATTTTCTCAGAGCCATAAAACTGTCCCTGTTAATACTCCTGTAGCATTTATTTATGCTTTAGCATTCATCTGGGATAAAAATTACATTTCTAAATAGTCTGGTACATAACTTTGCTTTTCAGATTTGTTCCCAGCTGAGTGAGCGACTGGAAAAGCAACAAACAGCAAATAAGGCTGAAATTGAAAAAATACGGGTAAGAGAACAGATAGCATCAGTCTACAACATTTAAATCTCTTAGCAGAATCATAACAGAAAGCACATAATTAGTCATCGCAAAAATGATGGTTGAAAGAGCATTCCTTCATGACTTACAGTTTTGGAAAGATTGTAGGAGGGATGGCTGGTGTTCATCTCTCCCTTGTTATATTGCCTACATTCTCATGCTTGGCAGTAATATGTTTTAGTTGTTCTGAGGGGGTCTTATTTTCTTCTGGAGGAGATTTTTTTGGCTGTCTTTTACACAGCCCATTATCTGAGCCAGGCAGTCTTACCAAAAGTACAGCAGTGTTTCTAGAGTCCACAGACCTGAGGGCGGCCAGAGCTCCTGCTTGGCTGTGCTCCCTGGCAGTTCAGAGTTTGCAGATCATTAGCAGTCCCTCTCACATGGTGCTGTGCTGCCAGAGCAGAGGCACGGAAAGGCTGTGCTCAGCACTCTGGTACAGGCATTCACAATCAGGTATTTACTCTAGCAAAAAGTGGATGACTGTGAACACTGCCGGGAGTTCTTCAATAAAGAAGGCCGTGTGAAGGTTGCAAGCTCAGCCAAGGATGGTTCGGATGATGACACGGACGAGGAGAAGGAAACGCTGAAAAACCAGCTGAGGGAGATGGAGCTTGAGCTGGCCCAGACCAAACTGCAGCTTGTGGAAGCAGAATGTAAAATACAGGTAATACTTTGGGGTTCATTCTGCAGTGTATGTGGTGTGTCTGCATCCCTAGAAAAGTGTGTTTGTTTTAGAGAGTTTGGAACAGATCCTGTTGGTTGAAACTGTAACTTGCTGTTTCCTGTCTGACTTACTTAACCATCCCTGGGTCTGAAACTTAGTGTATGCAGATAAAATAATTCAAATTACATGAACTGTATTTACCAACCAGCTCCTTACAACTTCCAGACATCTGTGTGGCTGCAGTGCAGAACTTACTGATATTCTGCAACTTCCTGGAAGAAATCCAAATTCTGACAAAGGACTGAATCACGCAGTTCTTTATCTCACAATCGACATTAAACGAACAGCTAACATGTGACAAATGTTAGACATGTTTCTTAAAACATGACTGGAAAGCACTCCAGGTACTTGAGGTATTTATGGAAAATATGACAACGTTGTTCTTGTAGCCCAAAAATGCAATGTCAGTGCTTCTCCCCAGAAACTTAAAAGTTAGTTTGGAGGAAGTCCACTTCCTTTGGGAATACCTCCTTCTCAGACAGGAAAGAATTAAAGACCTTGCATGTACTGAAGGAAGCTGAATGTTTCACTGAGGGCAATGACACAGGCTTGCTTTGGAGTTTGAAGCTTTTTTCTATTTTTTTCTTTCATCGCCTGTTGTGCTCCTTTCAATTTAAGACTCCTGTGATAGCTGAGAAATTGTAGATGTCCTACAGCCTTCTTAGTTCAACTCCTGTTGTGCTGTGAATACATACCAAGTTATAGAAATCACTCTTCTGTTTGCAGGATTTGGAACACCATTTGGGTCTGGCATTGAATGAAGTACAAGCTGCAAAGAAAACATGGTTCAACAGAACAATAAGCTCTATAAAGACAGTGACTGGAGTCCAAGGAAAAGAGACTTGTTGAAATGCAGTTCTGTCAAACACACCTTCTTAACACAACACCTTTTGTTGCCTTCCTTGGCCAGATGTTTAATTCTGTGACACGAGAGGACCAGAATGTAAATACAATAGAAATACAGCATGTCGGGATTTCAATAGGTCAGTGATAAAAAGGATGGAAACACAAAAATGGCTTTATTGCTAGACATGGGATCTTCATACTACTGATATTTAACAGGTGATGTAGCTAGATTGAAGCTCTTCAGAGAAACACTCCATTCTGCGGTCTGGCTGGAGGCTTTTCACAGACTAGGTACGAGAACTTACCAAACCCTAATTGTTAAGTTTACATACGATAGGTTTTTTTACAGTTATAACCTTTTTTAATATTTTATTTGAAAGGAAAAGTGTCACTAAAGGAATTATAAAAAAAAAAAGAGGAAAAAAAAAAGAAAAACAAAGCAAAAAAAGAAGAAAAAAAAGACAACTACCAAGAACTGCATCAGTGCCAGAAAGCAGTCCCCAGAGGTAGGATATAGAGAGTAGGAGGTGAAGTTTCGTTTTTGAATGGGGATGATTTCAGCATTCCTGTCAGCGCAGCCCCATTTTGTTTCAGTTAGACGCAGCATCCATCTCTGTGTTTGGCATTTCTTTCTGTTACTAATCAATTCTATGCAACTCTGAGCTTTTTTTTTTTTTTTTTTTTTGTGTTTGCCAAACAAATTTGCAACCTGAGGTTCAGGGCCTTGGCTGAATGCTAGATGAGAATAATCAGAATTCTTGGCGAAGTTCTGTTTCACTTCTGTGTCATATTGTTTGATCCACATATCAACAGCGTTAAAATCCCCAGCTAACAAGGACTGCTCATGTGGATGGTCTGACATTTAATTGAGTCTTTTTGTTTGTTTTTTGTCACTTTTTTTTGTTCTGTTCTTCCGTTGTTTTTACCCGCCTGTAGCAGGCCTTCTGTGAAGCTCTGAGAAAGCTTCCAGGATTTAGTTTTGCACATAGGTATGAATGGGACAAAGAAACAATAAACTGAGATATATATGAGGCAAAAATCACTGCGTGAGTGTAGCTGCGAGCATCTATAGCTGTCCAACTGGCTTCCCTGGTAACGCGTTCAGAGGTTGTGTAGGTCATTTTCCATGCTCGATGCAGTTGCACTAATAGGTGCTAAACATGCTTGGATTGCTTATTCTTTGGATTGTCTGAGTTCTCACCAGAAAGCTGTAGAATGGAGTTTTGCACCTTGTTTTTTTTTTTTTTTTTAATTTATAATGGTTTGTGTTATGCTGAAGTATCTATTGCATCAGTGGATAAATTTCGTGTGCAGTGTGAGTATAAGCTGGTAACAATAAGAGGCACTGGTTTGTATATAAAGATATTTGGTTTATTTTGTATTTCTACCTTTTTCTTGTTTACTGTACTAATGCTAGCTAATGTACTCTGTAACTACAGAATAGAACATGCTATGTCCAAGCTTTTTTTCCTTAACTGCATACATTATCTCTATTGTTTAATACCAAAAACAAAACAAAACTTGTAACTCCATCAATATGAAATGCGTGGACATTGTGGTAGCATAGTTGCAGTGTGTATACTTTATGAATTGAAATATAAACAAGTAAAATTGTATAACTACTTCCTTGTTTCATTTCATTTTAACAAATTCATTAAATATTTTGCAATACAAAACCAATTCTCTTCCTAAAATAGAAGTGTTAGGATCTGCAAGCTTCTGTCAGACCAAAACTATATTTGTGCTGCAAAGGACTTTGCTAAAAAAGACTTCATATTCTTGGTGTTGCCAACATTGCTTTATATAATAAAATGTAGGCTTTGCTTTGAAAAAAGAAACTGCTAAAATGACCTTGTGCAGCTTGAGGCTTGTGACTCAGTATTTCTCAAATATGTCCAATTTAGAACATTTTTTTCCATGACCCTCCAAATTCCGCTTGGATCTGCAAAATAAATGCAGCCTAGCTCTACTTATCATCATCAGTAACATAGATTCTGTGGGGTGAAGTGTCATTCACGTCATCTTCACTAGAAGCTTGTAGTCATAGCTGAACTGGGTTTAGCTGTGCAACTGGATGAATGCACTAATTGGGTCACAGTGCAGATCAGGCTCCCCCAACTGTGTGTGTTCTGCAAAGAGATAACAAGGAGTAAAAATGTATTTTTGTCACCAAAGTGACTAAAGGTGACTCTGAAAGCAGCCTTACTCTGGGAGGCTGTTATCATGCTGTCATTTTTCTACCCATACTTTTCCTGTAAGAGAATGGCATTATAAGGTTTGTGTCGTTTTTACTGCTTTGTCTTTCACAGACTGGTGCACCTTGGTAATTCCAGCTCTGCAGTTTCTCAATAATCACAACTTCTGGAGAAAGTTTGAAGGCGAATAAAGGCAAGGTGGGAGGGGGAGAAGCAACCAAAGCAGTTCATTTGTCCATTTGTCTTTCCCAAAGGGAGTGGGAAATTGTGTGTGCTTTCCACTTTGCCCCAGAACTGTGCTGCTTAAAAGAAGGAAAAGTTGCTTTGTTCCACTAAGTAAACATTGCCTCAAAACTGTGCGCTGTGTATACTCATCATTTCAGTGTGGTGGTGGAACAAACGTAACAAAAAGCTTTATAATATTTTCTAAGAAATATTTTGTAGTCAGTTTCCAGTTGTGGGATTATTTTAGATATCCTTCTGAAAGACATTACTCACAAATAAATATTACCAGCATAGTTCAACTCTGACTCCATCTAAGGTATCTGCAACTAAGAAAAACAGATCGTCTGCTGAGAGGCATGTCTTTTGAAGCTCAATTACACGTGAAATATAAGGAAGCAGATCATTTTTAAGATGAGAAAGATGAATTTACAGGTACTCAAGCCTTTGAATGAGCAAGGTGAAAAAAAAAACCCACAAATCACATTGACTCAAAGTTGCTATAGGCAGGAATATATCACAGATCTGTAAGCAAAGAAGAATGAGTTTGTTAGCATTTTTTGCTGTAATAAGATGTTATCTCCTGTAGTTAATTATCTCTCTGTTCACATATGCTCTCAGCTGGTTTTGTGCAGTGAACTCAAAATGAATGCCACACTGCCTGCTGAAGCTTATATATTTTTCTGAAGAGCCTGGTGCGCTCTGGGCTGCTGCTTGCGAATGCTTTGTGCTGGATCGCTGAGGTCCGGGCTCTCTGGCACTGATCCTCTATGGTTACAATCTCCTTTTAGTTTCTGAGATTTTCCTTCTTGGTTGTGCAGGGTCTTCGGATGGAAGCGAATGTTCCAGCTCTATCAAAACTTCACCTTTAAGTGTTGCTGGTAAGCCTTCCTGCAATTTACGTAACCACCTCCTTGACTTTTTTTAGCTGCCCTTCTTATCCGTGGCAGTAATATAAAGTTCCTGCTATCAAGAGGAGGATTTTATTCCATCTGTTCAGCAGCTTGGCTTGCACTCATCCAGCCTAACTTTAGACACTTCAGAAGGGGCCTTTCTGGAGGGCTTAATGGGATGGCATGGCTCGGTGTGCTGAGGGCATGGGGCTCTGCTGGGCTGTGCCTGAGCGAGGGGAGTAACGTGCACTGCCTGCCTGGAGGCCCTTAAATGAAACAATAAAATGAGGCATCAGTTTACACAGCAAGGATTGTTTTCTGGTTTAGATTGCCCTCCTTTTCACTGTGCAATACTGTCTTCATTACCCAAGACCCCCGAAGACTCTGCATACAAAACCCTTTAGGATTTTACCAGATTTTACAGCTATGTGTCCATACTGAGTTGGAGGAATGAGGATTTGGGTTTGCTGCCTTTCTGCATGCTAATGAAACAAAGCACTAATCGTGTGCTCCTGCACTCCAGGTTTTGTGAGGGCATGCGGCTGCAGCCCGCTCACAGCGCTGGGGACGCACGCACTGTGTGAGCAATGCGCGACTGCTGCTAAGGGAGCGTGGAGTATTTGCTGCCTGGCTGGGAGTAATGTTGACAGTCAAGGGTTTTCTTGCAGTGGCGTTGGGTCTTGCAGAAGACAAGATAAACAGAACTGAGCTGGTTTAAAGATTTCACACACAGCAGACTTCTGTGATCAAGTGACTTATGGAAGGACCGCGAGGGCCTCAGCGTCTACGCTGCGAGGTGGGAACGGCATGGCGCTCCGCTCCCGCCCAAGGAGCGGGGGCGGTGCCCGCGCGTCGCACAGCGCTTTCTGATAGGTCGATGCGCTGATTGGCGGCAGAAGCAGCCAGTGAGAGGCAGTGGCTCGTGGCGAAGCGCCGGCTATGAAACACTCTGACGGCGCCATCTTGTTAGCAGGAGGCTATGCGGTGAGCCGAGGGGCTGCGAAGGAGGGCGGCAGGCCGGGAAGCAGCTGGGCCCGCCCTGTGAGAGGGTGGAGCTGAGGGTTCGTGCACTGAAGGGTGGTGCACTGCTAGGAGTTGCTGGGCCAGCCCGGGAGCTGAGGTGAGCGGCGGCCTTTGAGCGCGTCTGTTGTGCTAGTGAGTCTCATCCCCAAATGGCGCCGGTGGTGGCCGAGGAGCCCCTCAGCAGGCAGCGCTCCGTGACCTTCCCTGTCATTGCGGCACTAAGTGCTGGTGAACGGAGAGCACCGGTGTGTGGGAAAACAGCAGAGGCTTGCAAGAAGGTATTAGTTGCTGCGGAGTGAAGTACCTTCTATTCTATCCAGAATATCTATATTTACTTCTATCTTAACTGGTTTTCACATTGCTTTGTCCTTGTGCCTGCTCTCTGCAGACAGTGCTTTGGGCCCTTAGGCCTGAGGAAGGTTGTGGGCCCCGCTCCTGCTGCTGGGAGCTGTGGTTGTGCCAGCATGTCGGGTAGGGTCAGGTTTGCTCCTTTCTTGCACCAGCTGAGAGGTGAAATGAGGAGTGGAAAGCTTGGCAATAGGATGTGAGAACTGATGAAGCAAGGTGCACGCAAACTGCTTGATCTGCAGTGTGATGGATGGCTGCCTGCACAGGGAGACCTGCACAAGGAGGGGCTGCGCCAGCACTCCTGGTGCCTCCTCCCTGGTAGAAGTTCAGCTGTGTTCTGTTGTAAAGGAGGCTGGAATCATGAAAAATGCACTCCTGTCGGTCTTAGAATTGTTGACATAATGTTTGTATGGACAAAGCTATTTCTGTGCAGAAGCTAATTTTATATAGAAAAAAAATTTGTAGCCTGTGTGCTTATCACCTAATGCATAAGAATGCATATACGTGGGGTGAAAACTACTGTAAATAGAAATTCTCTGATTTCTAACCTGGAGGTAATGGGAGGAGAATGTGATTTATCAGATCTCCTCTTGAGAACCGCCGCAGAGTGCTAACCAATTCTGTGAAATTATTTTTGTTTTTAATGGAGCAATTATATCACGAGATTTGCCCCAAATTGGCATAGATGAAATTACTGCAGATGGTTCTGTAAAAATCCTGGACCATGCAAGACTTCTAAAGAGCAATGTTAAATAACAAGATTTGTAACAGAAATAAGCTTTGTAAAATTATCGTTTAATGCTAAATTAAAAGTTCTCCATACTTGCAGGGAGCTACAATCTGTTTTTACAGAATTCAGCAATTAAGCAATTCGGGCAGTGAATGGATCTGTCAGGATGCCAAACAGCATCCAGCCAGAGATGCAGATTTCAAGGTAATGCTTCTGCTTGTGCTGCTTTATCCTTACAGCACGTGTTATCAGGTCATATTAATTCTGTGTACATCAGAGAAGAAATAAAGAAGGAAAATTAAAGCTCAGGTACTTACACTGTACTTAATTTTTTTTTTTTTTCCCTTAGAACACTCAGATCTGCGCTTTTTGTTTCTCTAATGATTAACTCCACAAGTCCTAAGCCTTAAGCGTTACTGAAAAGCACGCTCTGTGATGAACGTGTTTTCTATCTTAAACTGTTCAGGGTGCAGATTTACAGTGTGATAGAACGGATGTAATGATTAGACTGCACCAAAAGGTCCTTCTCACCTGCTTGTTCCTGCTGGCACTCTGGTGACAACACTTGCACCAGGCATACCAATGCTAGCATAAGAGAGGGGATGAAATTGCAGCCTGCCTGATGATTTGTTATGGAATCAAATCCTCAGTCTGCAGCAGCAGAGACAGAGTTTTTATGTGTGCTTAGGCTCTTCTCATTCCAGTTGGATTAATGCATCTTAAGATGATTTTGCAGTTAAGACATTGTGGAGAACTATTCTTGCAAGACTTCTTTTTGCTGTAGATAAGGTTCTTCTGTGAACTACTTAAACTGCAGTGTGCCAGGAGCTTGATGTTCTGTAAGTAGGTGATCCAGAAAAGGTGCTGGCAGGTCTTAGCACAAATGCTAAGGGATGTGCTGCTAGGAGAAGGGAGTACCATAGGCTCTGTCCTAAAAAGCACTCTGATCTAGATGTACACTACTCGTGACAGTGCTTCACTCTGAACCAAACGTGGGTTCTAGATACGCTTTGTTATTATGTGTGCATGGTTTTCCCTTTCATTGGGGTGGAAGAAAGAGGAGCATATCCTGGTGTTCTGGATAGATGTTCTCTTTCAGAGGCAGACGCCAGCATCAGAGCATTTCGCTCTCAAATACAAGTTGTTGTAGGCTATTAGAATAATGACTTCATCGATGTGCTAGCAGTTTGTTCTTTCGAAATGAATAGGGGTTTAACTTTAAATTTTGCTTATTTAAAAAATTAGGGCAAAGTATTTTTTTTTAATCGCTTTTACTGGTAAGTTACAGTTGCTGTGATGTGGCCAAAAATTGTTTGCTTTACCATGATCCTGCAGTATGGGCCTTCTGTGTGCAGAGGAGCCCTGTACATGGCTGTCTCCAGAGGTGTAACAATTCAGAGTACAGTTTGCTTTACAGAAATGAACACACTGTTTTTGTTCTGACGTTGCAGACATCTTCCTCGATCGACAGCTTGTATGGCAAATGTATTTCAGAAAGGTTCTATAGTGCTTCAGATAGAATCACAGCCACTGTGGACTCACAGATGCCAGAAGGTGCAGAAGTGATGAGATTTGCAGGCTGCCAGATAGGAAGCAGAAGCCCTCATCATGCAGAGTGTACAGTTGGTGTAAAAGTATGAATACATCAAAGCAGTGTGTTTAAACTCCCTGCTGTGAGCATCTGTTAATGCATAGAGTTGTCTGTGATCCAGCATAGAGCTGTGTTAATAGATGAACTTTGGGAGGTGACACTATAGTGACTCTGATGAGATTTTCTAATCTGTGAGGCCAGTTTATCCGATAGAATAGGGATAGAAATAGGAAAGAAAGGAATAGGAGAAAAAAATTGTGCCGTTTTAAATCAAATTCTGTGCATGAGGAAAAAAGTAGTAAAATACTGAGACTGAGAGCTGTGTCACTATCAGCTTTCACAATGTGACCAAAGTGTGTGTTTTGTTTTTTTAATCAATCCTTTTAGAAAACTAGAAAACCATTGTGGTTTTGGCACAGTTTTTGGCTGACAAGAAAGGGAAGTGAATTAATGCCTTCTGTGCCCTGAAGGCCTGTGTTAGTTTAAAGAAGTGGTTTTATAGTAATTTAATAATGATGCACCAGAGCAAATGGATGGGAAGGAGGAGGAGGAAGGCTGGCTGCTTACAGTGTACATCTGAGTTCTCCGTCTACCCAGGACAGAGGACCACAGCATAATTCCCTCTAGCATGGAGGGGGAGGGATGGTGTTTCTAAGAGAAGACGATTGTGCATTGCCCTGAAGGGTTTTCTGCACGGGATGTGAAAAGCCCAGTGTGCCAGAGGGGCTGTGGAAGCCTGAGCCAGACTTCTCTGAATTATGAATGAAGTGGCTGCTGCTAGCACAGACATGAACACAGACTCTAGAGCTGCTGTGTGCCTGCAGCATTACAGTAACAGACTGGTTTTAGATTTCAGCAGCTACTCAGCAGCCTCATCTCTGAGCTCATTTTAATGTCTCTAGAAGAGTTGGGACGGAGTGGGGCCAGTAATGATGTAAGTGGGAAGCTCTTCCATTTTTGTCCAATTTTGTCCAATTTTCCTTCATTTGTTCTCAGTGAGATCCATTTAAAATACTTCAATTCAGTTTGTCAACTTTCATCTGAACACAGCTTTTTTTTCCTAGTCTGAGTGTTTTGTTATTGTTTTGTTATTTTTGCAGGGAGGGTGTTGTCTTTCACTATGCAATTCTTACTTTGTTCCAGTAATAAAAGAAGTCAGTCGGTAGTCCCAGACAACCCCTAACAGTCCCTGTGCCCTTTGTGTACATAGCATGCAAGGTGAGAGAATAAGCAGAGTGTAAGATATCCTGAGATAGCTGCTCAGACATGCAGTCCAGTCTTGGCAGCCCCATTCCTTTGGGCTTCTGTCAGGTGTTGTAAACAGATGCCTCCTGTGAGGGACTCAGCTATTTGCAGACAAAATTTACAGAACAGGGGATTGGAATAATGGCAGAGAATCTGTGCAGCTGTACTTTCTGTACAGGGCAGCATGAGCTGGGAGGGATAGATCTTTATTTTTTACTTCGTGCTGTCACTGGCATGGTTTATGGAGCATGGTGCTTTCTGCCTTCAAGTGCAAAGCTCTTAAGTAAGAGCCGCCACCCCACAGTCAGATACAGCACAGCCAGGGCTCCGCCCTC
The DNA here is from genome assembly GCF_951394365.1 of Tetrao urogallus. NCBI lineage: Eukaryota > Metazoa > Chordata > Aves > Galliformes > Phasianidae > Tetrao > Tetrao urogallus. The sequence continues at coordinate 9,021,896 of NC_136832.1, forward strand.
ACTCCTACTGAGATGAGTGAATGAGATCTGCCAGCTGTAGCTCCTGACTTTCACTGTCAAAGCACCTTTCTTTTCAGACTGCATGGAAATGGGCCCTCGGAGTCAGTTTGGAGCTGTTTCCTGCCAGTTCCAAGGGTCCTCAACATTGCAGCTGCCTTTAACAGCTCTGCAGTTGCGATCTGTTTGTCATTCATGAGAAAAGGGAACTGACGCCACGTCAATAAATAAAGAGGCAGTAGGGCATGGAATTTAGATTGTTTGGTGTTGGTGTTCATTGAAAAGTGAAACCAGAGCTAGCTGTGTGAATTTCTGGGCAGGCTTGGAGATGCATCAGGTCACGTACAGTGACAAGCTGGCTTGTTCCTTCATGGCTGTCAAACAAATCCTTTATTAGAGTTTTCTTTGTATCATATGCAGTTTTTTAAAGTAGTGCTGATGGCAGCAAGATAAGCTGGACTTCTTGCTTGTTCAGTAGCTGGTTGATTCTGCAGGGATCCCTTCAGTGCTGTGCCAGCAAAAGACAGGACTGGTGCAGTCAAGCAGCTGTGGGAATGGCTTGAGCCTGGGGAGGGCTATTCCTCTTAGAGAGCTCACTGCTTGCCTTCAGCTGCAGGCATTGAGTGTTGGAACAATAAAGCACTATGGTGAGAAAAAGTATATGGACTGAAGTGGTTGTGTGGTTTGTTTTGGAAGGGGGTGGATGAAACAGTAGTGATACAAGGGGTTAAACTAGCAGCCTCCCTGTAGCTGCCTTGACGAGCGATGTCAGGCCAAGGAGTGAGGAAAGAGAGCCATACTCTCCTTTATAGATCTAGAATCGGCATCATATAACTCATGCCATGTGCCACTCTCTTATCTACCCCATGTTTCGTTCCTGTGATGCCACAGGGCATCGGCTTGCTGCTGGAGCACACCCAGTGCATTTCATTAGCTGGCACTGAGCAGCAGTTGAAGGGCTGTCAGTCTGCTCAGCACCTCTGAGAAGCTAATCCTGAGGTAGCTTTCTGAATGACCTCTTAATAAGCTAGCTAACGCTGTGAGTACATAGGTGGAGTATTATGGCAGTATGTAGGGTAAAATGGCTCTGTATGTAGGGTAAACAGTTGGCTCTGTTTCAGCCAACTGTTAATGGGGTTTTCTTCACTGACTACAGCCGGTTCTTCTTTGGATCATACCTTCTAAGTATTTGATAGAGCTGCCTTGCAAAGGAAACATGGTCTAGGCAGTTCTGGTACAGAGGTTCGTTCCCTCAGTAGCTCCTATGTGCCCAGCTGAGCTGTTGGCCTCACAGCTGCAGGCTCAGCTGGCTGCGCGCTGCTTTGCAGAGTGCAGAGGTTGCACACCACTTCTTATTTCCATTGGTATATATGCTAGGCTGTGGCTTTCCAGATAATTTTATTAAGAGCACTCATGACTGAAGTCAGCTCCTAGCCCTTTTTCAACCTCTTCAGAGTTGATCTCCTTTGAATTGGATTAATATCTGTGCAGTCAGATTTGAAAAGTTGAATTAAAGACCAGAAAAAAGCACTTAGAAGATAAGGGCTTCTGATAAAATGGCTAGTGTTAGTTTCTAGGATAAAAGCATGTTCTGTAACTCCAGGCAACTGGACATGTGTGTTCCAGGAAGCTGTGAGTTGCAGCCTCAAAGAAACAACAGCAATCATGTGGTTTTCCTGGGATCCTGTTGTGCCCTCGGAGGCTCTGGACAAAGAAGAGGCCTGGGTTTGCTTCAGACCGCAGAGGGCAAACTGGGACCCCAGGAATTTAATGTTCTAGGAAATAGAATGAAGGGATGGGGGTGGAATAGAATAAAAGTGAGAGGTTTGCTTTTTTTTTTTTTAAATTCTAGAATTTACCTTTTAAGAAAACAGACATCGCATGTTAGCGATCAACGAAATGCTAGAAAATGTCCAGCTTTTATTCTGAAGGAAAACTTCCATTTCTGGCCAGTATTTTCACAGTCTTCTCAGTCTTGTGTTACTGCTCTCATCAGCTGTCGCCACCCCCAGCAGAATTTGTGTGCAGCAGCCCTTGCACAATATCTGTGCCTCAGCATGCATATGCAGACCTTTCTCCCCTATGTTTTATTCAGTTGCAGCCTTTGTGCAGGAGGGCATTCTGCTCCTTATGCTGTAAACATGCTTTAAGTTTCCATCACCCAAAATGCAGCTTTGCTAAATAGCAACCTCTGGTAAGACTGCAGCCTGGGAAGCCTGTGTTAACCTTTTGCTGTGCCTGTTACCTGACTGAAACAGGACAGATGTATGGCTTTCCAGGCTTCAAAAAACCTTAAAGCCAGTTTCCTCACTGCAAACAAAAATAAAATTAAAGAACCCAAATAAGTAGTAAGGACATAATTTTTGTTTACAGAGATATAAGCCTTTATTGTATGCTATTGAAAGCAAGTGGGACATGGCTATGGTTTTATATACAGAGAAGTCTGTGGCATTGGGTTACAATCAGTGGCGAATGAATTAAGATTACAGTGCAAATAGAGGTGCTGTGTACAGTTTATAACAGTGGCTGGCATGTAAACCACAACACAGAAGTCAAATGAAGCCAAATGTACCGGGTACAGCATCACGTGAGGAAGCAACTCAGTATCCCAAGAGCATTCCATTTACTTTACATTTGCAGGTTTTTTTAGCTAGTGAGTAGATCTAGCTCACTTCATTGAGATTTCTCCTGGTTCGTAAATTACCTGTTGTTAGATCACAGGGCTCTCTTGTACTTCGTTTGGAAGTTTATTTCTGAGTAACTTCTTTTGAGAGACTTACTGGGAAGAAAGATGGAACCGTCCACCATATGTACATACTTCTGCAATTTGGTGATACTATTTAATAGTTCAAAGGCCTTATTTTCTTTTATTCAATGCTGTAAGTAATTTAGTGTAAAAATAAACATTCTGTCCTCTGTGGATAAATAAGTCCATCTGGTGGCTGCAGGTCAGCCCTCTCAACTGGTGAAAGAGATTTATAAAAATAGACCTTTGCTTTAGTGTTTACTATGCTGACCCACAAAGGAAAAGTGAAATTCATTCAAGTCTAGAAACAGAAATACAGTACAAGTGATTTATAGAATTGCATTCCTTCCCTCTGCAAGCTTGCTGAGCATGAAACACTGCTCCAAAGCCCTGCCTCAGTCTTTTCCTGGTCCTGGAGTAACTGTCATTAGAAAAGTAGCATCATACTGCACTGCCAGATCACCTGTCTTCCTTGCAGTATGCACTCTCTTAGCAGAGATCTGCCCTCAGATGACTGTTTAAAAATTCTTCAGATGGTGGTGGTGGTAGTTTGGGCTACACAGGGGAGAAATTTTAGCCCAAATTAACAGCAGTTGTTTGAATTGATTCGAGTGGTGGTGATTTTTGGTGGAAGCTCAACCTTTTTTTTTTTTAACTATTATTTTTATTTTTATTTTAAGTTTGTAAGTTGAATGTGGAAGACAGCAGCCTTTCCTCAAAGTCATCTTCCCATAGATACCACGTATTTTTGGCAGTACAGGTTTCATGCTCAACTTTGCCACTAAGACCTGGGCAGGACTTTAGAAAGTGTACAGCCCACGGAGATTTGCTCCACTGCATTTAGCACTTTTGAGAATTACCCCCACAGCAGTGTTGCTCTCTTAGAAGTGCAAGTGTCACACAAGGTTCTGACACAGCTGGAGGACAGGTGACATTCTGCAGTAGAAGTAGTAGTTAAGCACCAGTCGTTGGCCCCTGCAGAGGCTCAAGAGGAGAACAGAATTGCTTTGTAGAGAGCTCATCAACCTAAAAAGCTTAGTCAGTTTGATCAATAAATATTGATTTAGGGTTAGGATCAGAAATAAGATGCTGTACTTTGGAACTGGAAGACAGAGACAACTTCCTTTATTTTCTGTCCAAAGGAGACTGCCTTTAAAACATTCATCCTTAAAGGCTTTTGTGATATCTGATACATAACTCACTCACACGTCTGAATGTACCTGTACCTTTTTTCAGGGAAGAATAAGTGCATGAGCGGACAAAACTTCAAGGCTTCTTCTGGGTCGTTATTTTTTAAACATCTGTTGTGTGTTCTGTTGGCCCTGAAGGCATATTTACCCACTCTTAAATGATGCAGCATTGCCCAGAGAATGGCTCTGTATAGTAGAACATGCTCTCAGCAGTATAAGCTCAATTTTGTTCCAGTACATTTCTGTGTAATAATGTGTTGTTGGAGAACTACACTTGACTTTATCCCATTACTTTGAGCAGGGAACTAGCGATGCTAGTTTGAAAACACAAGAAATAATCTATACAGTGAATTAAAGTTTCATAATTCATATCACTAAATTTCTGAAAGCTGTACTACTCTGAATATCAATGTTCTGCAGCCCACAGCTATTCTGCTTCGAGCATTATCACTCTGCAATTGCTTATAAACAGCCCTTTGTGGGAATAATGAAAGAATAATACTCTGTGCTGAGTTTTACTTGTTCAGTTTGCAGGATGCTCTTGCAGAACTGTAAGTTATACTAGAAGTGCAGGAATACACACATTTCTGTATGCATAGATCATTAAATTATAACAGTACCAGTAGTAAAGCAAACCTGCCAAGATGTTCTGTTCCTCTTAATTAAGCTTGATCTATTTGTGCCTGCTGACTTAAGATGCAGTTAGTGTCCACTGCTGAGATGACAAAGTACCCTGAGTAGCTTTGTGATGGTTATGCTTACAGAAACTTGTGCTTTTCTAAGAACATAGAAACGAGCACAAATAAATAAGTACATCTAGTTATTTCCATAGAACACTATTAATCAACTTACTCACAGCAGCTTTGAAGTACAAAGCTAAAACTTACCTTCTGCTCTACTCCCTTACAGATTAGTGTTATAATTAAACTTGCTGTTGGCTTAATGTAAGTGCACAGAGTTTCAAAACAGCTTTCATGGTAAGATGAACCTACTTTGTCATAGTTATACCAGTATTAGTGATCTGAAATTCATACATTACAACTGTAGTTCTGGAAGCAGTATCTGCTTTCCTTTGTTACCATTCTGTTCTGTGCAAGAGCAAATTGTCTAGAATATTGTACAAATAAGTTGCTAGGATTCCCATACTAGTGTACTGCATGGAACAGTCTCCCCATCTGGATTGGGTTCCATTGGCAAATAGAATTTGTTCACTGGATTTCTCCTGTTTCTCCACCTCCTCTTTTCATTACCTGCTTATTTACAGAAGTGGGAAAAAAATATGATCTGCTGCAGCAGCTTTTAGCTTGTGACATGGATAGCTTAAGCCTCTTACCTAATTTCTTGCAAACTTCTTGCAAATAGGAAAAAAACCCAATACCGCCTCCCATTGCTCTTAGTTTACTAAGGCTGCTGATTTACCATAGTAGACAAACCTCCTCTTTTTACTGTAGACTGGTATTTATGGCTTTGGAAAAGGCAGTTCATCTTTCCCACCAACTTGCTGTCTGTTATACTTAATGTCCTCAAACTGGAACATTCTACCTTCATTTTTTCCTTCTCTCTCTCTCTCTCAGTGCATTCTATCAGGACCAGGTGTGTTCAGCAAGCAAACGTGTTCAAGTAGAAGCTGCACTGCACCTTGTAAACTGCAAAGTGGCTTATGGTAACTGGAACTTCTAGATTCAGGTAAGAGGCAGGAATTAGGCATAAATCCATATGCTATTTTGGACTTACTTTTTAATTTATTGCAACTCTTAACTCATCTCGGCTCCCCTGTTCCAGTGGATGACTACATTCAATTACTGTCCTTTAGAATTAGTGTGATTTGTCATAGTAGAGATAAGAGTCTAGAGATTTTGAGAAACATGCAGTGCTGGGCAGCTGAATTACATTTTCATTTTTGTTTACACAGCACAGAAGAGATTGTACCTTTATCTTCCTGCCACAAAACTTTCAAGTTGGAAATTTGATACCTTCTGTCTCTATCTATGGCTAACATTTTTATATGCTCTTTAAATTCTTCAGCTCCAATTTATCAATGGATTATTAATTAAACATGCAAGAGAACTCTCCCACTGAAACTTCAGTTGTTGCTACAGTTCCTGTAGGCTAGTTCAGTAACATCATTAAAGTTCCCTTAACCACTAAACTACCTCTCGTACAGCATATTTAACAGTAGAGTACAAAGAGTTAAGGCACCAAATACATAACAAAACAACATACAAAATAAGAAATTTGCTTTTGAGCTGCACATCTTCACTTACCACTTTGGATCATTCAGCTCCTCTTAAGCGTCAAGGTAAGTATTTGGCCTGAATGTTTCATTTAGCCACATGAACTGGAGACAAAACACTGAATTGAATCTTACACTGAAGTGAATTTTTCTCTCACAAAACTCATAGAACAACTTTTGCTAAGGCATTCAAATGCCTGTGCGGTGTCAGCTAGGTCTAGCAGAAAGAACACCCTCTTCTGAAAAACCCCAGTCTGCAGGCGCAAGGCTGTGTGCGTCCCATCATGTTTCTGTGTCACCTATTACCTGTCTTACCACTTGCACACAACAGATGAATCACTACCATTTCTGTGAGTACGGTGGGAAATGGCAAGGTACTTCAGGGTACTGAAGAGCCTGCACATAAATAGGCATGGATTTAGACGACAAATTATTAAGCTAAAGAGACATAATTACAGGGCTGAGAAACAAATCACAGAATGGTTTGGTTTAGAAGGGACCGTTAAGATCATGTGGTTCCATCCCCCTGCCATAGACAGGAACACCTCCTAGGGATCCCTGTGGATCCTCTGGGGGCATCCACAGCCTCGCTAGGCAACCTGTTCCAGTGTCTCGCCACCCTCCCAGTAAAGAGTTTCTTCCAGCTTTATAATCAGCTTTATGATGAGAATTCTCTTAATGTCAAACAATTACTAGTTTAAATGGTTAACATTCTAAAGAAAATATGAATGAAAGCTGCTTCATAACCCACAAGCACTGGGTACTGAGTTTCTTCAGTGAATCCTCTAAAATGACTTTAACAGAATTTCTGCCTTACAGTAAGGATCAGTTTAACAGCAAATCAGATCTGTTAAAACAGAGCAGTGAAACCAGTGAGTTGTTAGACAGACTGTCTTGTACTGCAGATAGTGCATGCAACTGTGATACACCTTTGCTTCACTTTGAACAAGTCAGTAAAGTATCTCATTTTTCAGTACTGTTTTTTTTCCTTTTTTTTTTTTTTTTTTTTTTTTTCCCCCCAACAGGAAGCTTGCAAGGGTTTGTGTCCCAAACATTCAGTTACTGCTTCTTCACACAGTACAACTGCACTGAATGGAATTTCTCAGTGAATCCAGCAGAGAGCTTATTTTCATTCTTTTTTTTTTTTTTTTTTGCCAAATGAAAGGTACCGGTCTGCTTTCCAGCTGAGAACAGCAATCTGAACATAACTCATTCAGAACATATCTCGTCATGTATCCAAAAGAATCCAATCCTTGTAGAGTTCCTGTGCTGTTTCACAGAGCCTCAGGAAGTAGAAGCCTTTTCTGTGAGCTGCTTCTGTGATTTGGAACTCACTTGAGGGTGGGAGGCAGTTTTTTCTCTTTATTAATTAAAATGCTGTCTAAAGACAGCTAGTCATAAACATAGACAGCTAGACATAAATCTGTCTAAAGAGAATTTAGCTAAATGCACTAAGTAATAATGCACAATTATTGCATGTTAGCCTGTGGAGCAAAGGAGGCAAAGAGAAACTTAGAATCTTGTCTAAGACTGAAGTGCTGTTTGCTATTTGTTTATACAGTTCAGGGATCTCCACTAGACTGTGATGATCCACTGGTTCTTAGAAGTACAAATGCAGAAGTATAAAGGAAGCAAGGACAATGTGTTTCTATGCTATTTCTGTCAGGGATCGCTGACTGAAAATACCGGGGCATACAGACTGTTTTTCTGAGGACATGGCTGGACTGGATCAAGGATGGTACACTAAAGCTAATTGCGTTTATGAGTTTTTGAATTGCAGGGGATTGATGTCCCACAGTTGAACACCTCCAGCCTGGAGATCTCTTCCCCAGGCCACCTGTAAAGTTTCCATGCCACTCCTCTTTCTACCTGGTAACACAAGAAACTCAGGGTAGGGAAGTTTTGCTTCGCAGTCCAATTAAAGGAAAAACACACAAATAATTTTGGAATTGGATAAGATACACTTTAAATCTTTTTTCCTGCCAGAAGGCAAGTGTTATTAAAGAAAGATCAAAGATATTAGAATAGTTGTCACAGATGTTTGCATGAGTAGAAATAGTCCCTCAGCAAATGGATGACTTTCTAGGAAAACCTGCTTCCCTGGAACTCTTTGTATGCCAATTAAAAGCATTCAAGAATCTAGAAACATATACAGAAAATTCTGTAATTCAACAGAATCAGTTATTTACAGGGATGTTAGAAGGAAATTTGCAAGAGGTAGGCACAAAAAACAGTAGCAAGGGTATTTAAGTAAGTGCAGTGAAAGTTATGGCAGCAGGGTCAGCAGATCCATGACACATTCAGCAGGATCCATGACAATTGCTGAATCATTTTATTAACTCACATTGGCTACATGACAACAAATTAGACAGATCAGGAACCACCTACCCAGGCACTAAATTGTCGTTGTGAGAGTTGGACTGTGTACTGTGTCCAACAGAAACTGCTTGGGCAACAGAGGCTGCACATTACACAGACTCTTCATGGGTAGAGGCTGGCCTCCCTCCATCTGTGTGGCTCAGTGCCCAGGAATAAGGTCACCGTGGTCCAACTCCTGAATGTGCGCTTAAGGAAGTCAGCAAGCCCTGGCAGAGGGAGGACATGGTGGCAGGAAGCATCATGCACCATGCTTTCACCTAGCCAAGTGCTTTCACTGTTACTCAGTTCTGGTTCTGTAACGTACAAGCTTTCAAGCACAGGATGGCGATGGAATAGATCTCGAAAGGTTTATGCAGATTTTGATATAGTGTTTGTATAATGTACAGGTAAAACACTTGCTCAAGACGGCAGTGCACTTCCCAGTCATTCCAGTTTGAAAGCCATCTCTAGACAGAAAATGCCTGTAGAAATCTGACATGGCTGGCAAAGCAGGATTTAAGTTCCCTTGTAAAAAATATATAATTCCTTCAAAATACAGAGTTTCATATCTGGGTAAATTGACAAGCATTCCAGCTGCCACTCACCCATTAGGAAGGAAAATGGTGAAGAATGGTTAGCAGTGTACAGGATCTAGGGATTTTCATAGGTGAAGACTGCTGTCATGCATGGGTAACTCAGCAGGCTGATTATACTTTTCTCTCTCACGCAGCTCCATGAAATCCAAATTGTTATAAAGGGAAAGTAAGTACCTGCATGATTACAGGTTTGTACTCAAGAGCAGCTAAAGGCAAATAAATTTTAACAATGGAATAGTCTGCATTTTAATCTCTCAATTCTGTAAATAGCTTTACTTCTCTCAGTGTCAACCAACCAGGCCACTCAAGCACACATTTTTCTTCTGAAGTCAGTGTAAATGCTGCTTATCTCCAATCCAGACTGCACAGGCCAATTTTTCATTGTAAAGTTCTGGTTTCTTTTAATCCTTTAAGTGCCAGACATCATCTCCCAAAATACACACTGTTAGCATTTGGTTAGCTAAAACTAGAGTTAAGGTGGGAAGTGAATGGATCTTTCCCAAATGTCCTATTGATATGTAGGAGTTGAAAGGTACTTTTCAGAATTCTTTTTCATGAACCAGAAGTTCAAACTATAACATTTTTTGCTTCACAGACATGTTACTACAAATTGACAAAGATAGCAGCTACACAGAGCACATGGAACCAGTTTCCACATTTTACTGCTGGGTGTATCTAGAAAGACACAGCTCAGTAACCATCAAATAGCAGACTTCAGGCTCACAGAAAAGGCACTTCAAACATGCTCCCGTGAGATGTCTTTTAAAAAGGCAATGAGCAAGTTTTTATGCAAAAGAAAGCAGATTCTATTTCTGCCTTAGAGTAACAGTGGTTGTTACAAAATCGAGCAGCTGTTATCCAGTTTACTCATCAAATAATAGCCTGGTATTTCAGTTAAGTTAAAAGTTACTCTTAGAATTTAGTCCATAACTATTCTCTCAAATGCTCATGTAGTAGGCATGTGTGGAACTCACGAGTGACACTTCAGCACATGAATGTTTTGCTCAAGTTCCACCATCAATAGCTGAGGTTCCTGGGCTGTCTTACCAGCCATTTCAAATGGCTTAAAAAAAAAACAAACAGATGTAAGAGTGCAGTATGTATTTCAGCATCAGGAAATGTCATCCATCCTACTGAGAAAGGGTGCAGCAAAGCCATGAGGACAAATTTTGGAGGTATCTACTGCTTTATGAGCAAAAACATACCAAGGAAATTCAGTATCTTTTCAGTGAACAAAAGGAGAAGATCCAAGAAAGTGAAGATTCCAAGCAAAGTAGTAAGGGCAGAATGGTTAGGATAAAGCAGTAATGACAGAAAAATGTGGAAGTTCACAGGCAAAACAATACTGATGGAAAGTGATACACAGAAATGAAGCTGCCAAATACAGGCCACAAAAGAGAGATCAAAGAAGTTAGCAGGACATCTCATTATTCAGTTCTTGAACTGGACAGATGACTGCTTGTCAGACTGTAATCATTCTGATTTAAACCTAGGAAAGGAATACTCAAGAGAAGTTCATTATAATGCACCATAACATTGCCTTGAAGCATATACAATACTGTCTTCCAGAGGAAGCAGAGCAGCCTGCTGCTCCACTATCAGGACTGCTTAGCCTGACAAGCTGAAAGAATGAACTGAATTTTAAATGAGCTTCAGACCAAGCCCTGTGTTTGCACCTTGAAGGTAACAGAAGATGAAAATCTGCACCACCAAATAGGAAGCACATCCTGATGGCTCATCAGTTGCACCTGCAAATGTAATCAAATGGCTGTGTGCTTTAACAGGCAAGTCATGGTAAAGTTCCTTAAGTTCATTTCCTCCAGTGCAAGCACATAGGCCACTTGCAAGGTCAAGTTTCCACCAACATTAGCTAAACTAACAAAATTTGACAGCTATTTTTCTACATCAGCCTATGAATTTTACCCAGACATATCCTCAATTATGGAGAACCTACATATGCAGTTATTTACCGAGTCTGATGTTTTCAATTTTGAAATGAAATACAGTTTGTTTTTGGCATTATATTTTGATGCGAAATAACAAGCTTTGGGTCTGATTTACTACTACATATTTCATACCAAGTATTTTTCTAATTTTGTACCAGTATGAACTGTGATCAGTCAGGGCTATTTAATGCTTTCATCTCTGAAATGAGACCCTAAAATGTTAATACATCACCCCACTCACCCCACTTCCCTCCCCCCTCCCCCTTTTTTTTTAATATAAAAAGAGTTGTTTCCAGCAACTTCAAGTGCTGCAAGTATTGCAGTTGAGCAGCACTGTACTATGCAACTTTGCATAATGTAAGGTTATATAAATGCAAATTAAAAAAGTAACTATTTTAAAACTACATGTATCATGTGCACCATATAAGTCGGAAACCATTTTCCCCTGTGTAAAACATTAGTTAAAACATCTACTTCAGCACTGAAAATATTTATGGATGTCTCTATTTTCATTTCTATCTTTAGAAAACTACAGCTGAACAATTTATTCATGCAGGCTTAAACCCTGCCTGCCTGCCTTCCCATCTCCTGCTGTGCCCACTAGAGGAAAGCAGATCGGCTGCTCTGTGAATTAACTTGGCCTAGTGCAATCTGATCTCTGCAGATTTAAACTGTAATAAATATCAAACTTCTTTGTTCTTCATTTGGATTCAGCTTTAGTAGCTCAGGGAGATAATTTCTCTCTTACAAGTCAGATAGCGTTCATATTCCACCTGGCATTTTTATTTCACATCCCTGTCACCTTGGTGTGGCTTTCAGCGCAGGCCGTGGCTTCAGTACCTACCCGAATGTTTTCAGCAAGTATGCAAGGAATGCAGTGCCTCGCACACAGCACTATCAGTACAGCTTTCTAGGCTGTGCAAAAGGATATGTGAAGTACAACAGTCTGTTGATAAAACCAAACTATTTCTTAAGTGCATTAAGTAATATTTTCTCATTAAACTCAAAGCAGAATATTTGAACTGGCCTTGACAACGTAAAAAGTTGGAATTCAGACCTAAGTATTACTTGTTTAAACACAGAGTAAAATAATAAAAAACGTACCATATACAAGACTTTCACAGGTAAGTGAGGTTTCTAGGAAAAAAAAGCAGTAAAAATACTTTTTAAGCTGAAAATAAAATCTCTTACCTTTTATATCACGATCTCAGCTTACAGTCATTAAATTTCTGCTTATTTTATACAAGTGCATATGGCTATGAAGGTCCGGAGAGAATGAGAATAAAGTGGTATTAACCTGCTGAAAGCTGCTCAAAAGTCTTAACTGCAATATATAGATATTCCAATACCATTTATATAAGCAAAGACATTTACCTTTCAGTTATTGCTGATTACTGATTCACAATCTTAGAGTATCAATAAACAAATACTTAGAAGGAAAAAACCCAACTAGTAAATAATAGCAGCAAAGATCCTGATCTGGAGATTGACCAGATACTACATTTTCCTATCATTTGGTGATAATTTTCAGAGACACAAAAGCAACTATTTCAAAGTCAAGTTCAGGCCTACCCTTTTTGTGCCTCACATTAATGATGTGGTAAAGAAAGAGAGAGAGAGAGAGAGAAAGAATAACTTTTAGTTATATTTTGGAGAAAAATATACTACATTTTCCTGGCTTTTTGCTACATTTCATGTGTGCTGACATGTACAATGGTACAAAGCACTACTGCTTCAGAATTGACCACTGTAAGTCTTTGTAGCAATTTGTATAGGAAACATGCAAATAACCATAGTATTAAAATTCTAAAATACTGAAGTGTGGAAAGTCAATGCAGGATTCACTGCTTAAAGCGAGCGCCCTGCTGGGTCTTGTTTTGTTTTTCCCTCCCCCTTAAGCCCACCCCTTCTAGACCAATCTTTCTCTCCTAATGTAAAGAAAATAACCAGAAGTATATACACATCTATTGCTATGTACCCAAAGAAAGGACTGTGGCTTGGAGTATTGCTTTTCATTAAATGGAACAAAGTTCAAGAAGTGAGAAAAGCACTTTGGAAGGAAAAAAAAAAAGGAAAAATTCAGATTCCATGTCTGAAGTTGAGAAACCTCAAAACGAGCCACTTTTGTTCTTGCTTTTAAGACATGTACAAAATGCCATTTCGAGCCACACAACCTGATGGTTCTAGAAGTCAGAGAAGAAATCTTGAGGGCCCAAGTGAATAATAAAAGGTGCGATGCTGAGAGGCTGGCAATAGGGACTGTCAATGAAAAAACCACCTACAGTGGGAAAAGAGCAGAGAAGCAAAACTTCATGTTAATTTCAGAGAGTGGCTGAAGCTAAAGCTCCATTTAAATTTCTCTGCTCTTTCAGCTGCAAGTGGAATTTTCATTGTAAAATGGGCACTTTGAATTCTGTGAAGGTATTGAAATATCTAACACTGTCCAAGGTTACCACTTTCTAAACAAAGAACTGACAGCTCATTCATATTTCCAGTAAAGCAGAGAAATGTAAAATATGCAGCAAGGGGGGCAAGTTTACAATGTGGTTAGTAACTCCCAACAAATGACAAAAAAAAAAAAGACTTTTATCAATTGTCTGAAATGACTGCCATCATGTTGGAAAAGAGCATAGCGCCCTCCTTGTTTTGAAATAAGGAACAAGTTCTTTGGTATACAAATGTTTATTGTATACAATTGGTTCAGACATTATTTTGTTAGAAAATTTTACAAATCTGGGGATTATTGAAAAAGAGAACAGTTGCCAATTGGGAACTCCAAAACGGGCCGGGGGGAGGAGGGGCGGGAGGGAAAGGGGAAAAACGTGTGCAGAGGAAATATTCCTTTAATGAATATTTGATTAACAAAAATGGGCTCTTATCAGCCATGCTTTTTCTGCTCCGTGATGGCTTCCTTTCATCCATAGGCCAGCAAAATGTGTTGGTGATTTATGAGCACCACTCAATTTGGTTACATCCTCCAGACCCTGCTCTTTATTTCAACACTAATGCGTGTATGACAACAGCAGGCTCATCGCTGCTTGTCAGTAGATCTTCATTTTTTATTAAAGTACCACCAGCACCAAACAAAAGTGAGAGCTACAGCAGAAGAAAAAACATTTAAAGATAGAAATATTTCTAAGCACAAATACTTAGCTTCACAGCTGCAGTTAATTCTAAGAAGAGCAGCTTGTTATATAAGCCACCCCTTATTAAGCTGTTGTGTAATTTCTTTCCCTGTAATGGAGGGGATGGAGAAAAGGAGGAACTTTACATTGCTTTAAGCAGTTCTTAGATCCTCTTCATAAATAAAGCACCCCTCTGCCTCAACAGCAAAGTCTGTTGGGGAGCAGTGCATAAGACAGTCTTGAAAAGAGCATGACCTAAAGCAAACCTCTGGAAGAACAACTGGTGAGGTCTGAGAAGTACGACCGCAGTGCTGCTTATTTTGTGGGGGTGATACCTTAATAAAGACTGCTTGAAGCCTACAGCAGGTTTTGTGCATAATTCTAAAATACATGGAGACAGCATGGAGCTGGGACCTGTCTGGGATCCCAGGACACGTGTGCATGCTCCTTAATCTGAAAAGAATTCATTTGGTTTGAGCACTAACTTAAGAAAAGTACTGGCCTATGGCTGAAGTGTGTCACTTTCCACAGCAGCACTCAACAAGAACTGGGACAATTAAATAGCAAGTTTTCATGGGGACCTTGTTGCTGCTTTAGATTCTTGTAAATGTAAGGGGAAAAAGGAGAACCTTTTGTTTTCATAAGAAATTAACAAATAAAACCCTTACTGAAAAAATAGTGAATGGAAAATCAAGGGTGGGCAGACAATCTTAAGAGTGAAGAAGGCCACAAGAACAATTGCATTTTTTTCTTTTTTCTTTTTTTTTTGTAAAAAACGAAAGGAAAACAAGCAGTTTTTGAATTCTAAAGAATCTGACTGTAATGTTATCGTTGTCCTTTCTCTGGGCAATACGGACTTAATTGTGTATAGCTGTAATTACATAATGAGTCCTTTTGTGGGAAATTCCATTGTTGTTTTTCACAGAATGTAACCTAACACAAAGAGACAGTCTAAGATTAATTCCCTTTGTTTGTTTTTCAGTATTCTGTATACAAATGAAAAATCTTGGATAATTAAGACTGAAGTCACTGAGAATTTCAGTATGCTGACTTTAAAGGTTCTAAGGAAACTCAGGTACTGATGCTTAGCTCTATAAAATAAAACAATATCTAACCCGTATTTTACTAAGTTTATTACAGACCATAATATTTACAAACTTGTATTTTAACTGTGAAGTTTCTGTTGTGTGGTTGTTGGTTTTTTTTAATTTATTATTATTTTTTAAAGAACTACGCCCTACTTTAAGACTTTAAGGAACCCTACAACAAGTACAGGTCATTAACTGAATCTGTGCGACTGCATTAGGAAACAGGCAGTACTCTTGTGTTACAACAAAACAGTTTATTTGTGATCAGTGTTTTATATTCTATACATCCTTCACAAATTTAATTTTACATAATTGGATACTTCATTTAAAACGTAAGGTTTAAGCTTCTAGTTCTTCCCTATAACAGAAGGCTGGTATAAGTTATTTGAAAATGAGGTAACATTTCACAGAACATTTTTTTTCAAGTTTTAGAGAACTAAATTTGCATTTTGTTAAAATCAAAAAGTAGGAAAAAGATGTTTCTTTACAAATGACTTTGCTCAAGTATGTGTTCAAAGGAAACAGGATAAAAAGGCTTTTTTCTTCTAACATTCTGTACTGTACTGTGTTGTTCAATCAATAGGAATTAGCTTCTGCCATTTGCTAAAAGAATGAGTAGTGGGGAACAGGATAAGTTGGGAATTTCATAACTGGTAACAGAACCATTCTCTTGGGTAAACCTACAGAGAGAAAAAAGGGAGAGGACTCCAAATAAGTTCAGTGATCCAAGAAAGTCAGATAAGAGCTTATAATCACGTTTGCATTAACCTTTTTCCAAATCAATCAGTGTCATTTTAGGGTGCAGAGTCTCAGACAGTAACATTTCAACACTTTGTGCTATTTCAAACAGATGGTTAGCATTAAGTTTGCTTTTATTTTTGTCCCTGTATTTTGTAAAATTAAGCAGTATTCTCAAAAGAGAATGTGTTTTGTTGAAAAGAGATTGAATTTTAACTCTCATTTTGAAATAGCTTCATCTCTACTACCTCATTCTGTTTTCTAACTTCATAGCCCAGTTACAGCTGCAGATATTCTAGACAGGAACTGCTATGCATAGAAGAAAATTCACAGGGAAACTGCATTTCTGATAAGCATCTGTGTAGATCAGTCAGAAATCAAGCACCTACAGTAAATTCTGTATCTTCTTTGTTTTGCATTTGCTATCCTGTATTGAAGTTGCAAGTCTGGAAAGATTAATATATGCCTGATTTCATGATTATTATAGAGTTCTTGTGGCCTCACAAGCTTCTGCACAATTAAATGCTTTTTAAAAATATTCTTTCCTATTTATATACTAGTTTTTAACCTACGTATCCATTTAGAAATCACAAAGCAGCAACAGCAGGTATTCCAGAGCATCAAATGATCAAAGTGAAGTTTCCCAACATGCAACAGCTTACAAAGGCAGAGAGACGTTTACCTTACAGCCAAAAAGCATTATCCCAGTACTTTGCATCACAGTCATCAGACATTAAAAACAGAAACTCTTTATGTGAAAAATGGGGGCATCCAATTCCACAACGCTTTGAAGTCAGTGATATGTCACATATACACAAATAAGTGATTAAATCCAGCTCCCAAAATAAGCATCATGAGAAAAACATGAAACAGAAGGAATGAAGTAAGGAATATAAGAAGCCGCAAGTGAAAGTCACTGCAGAACATTGGTAACAGTTCTGTCTTCAGCTGGGAAAGGATTTGTGTTATGTCACTATATGCTCTGGCTTGTAAAAATACATATGGGCAGTTATCTAGTGATGTAGGCTACAGCCAGTCACTACAGGTTGGAAAGAAGTAAAGGGATTCTTTTTTTAAATGCATGCCATGAAATAAGCTATAAACTTAATTCCCTTTTATTTTCCCTTGAAAAAACATGAAAAAAAGGTCAGTGTACAGAACACACCAATAGGAAAGCACAGCTGTCAGCTGCCATTTTTCAAAGCACTTGGCCAGTCAGTGAGACAGGATTTGCAGAGCTAGAGAGGTTTACTTGAATTTACAAGGGAGAATTCCACACTTGTAAGTGCAGCCCACTGTCCACTGTACTTCCCCTTTCCACTGTAGAAGTATAGAATAGGACCAGCCAGTCTTAGTCAAGCAAAGTGAATATTTTCAATAAAGCAGCACCATTTTTCCGATGCTTATAGCTCATACCTCTAAAAGGAAGTGATGAAATAAATATTTGAAACTGTTTCTAACTTTTACAATGCTATCTGGGGAGTTGGTATTTTCCAAGCTATACAAATTGGAAAGGAACAACTATTATAAATATGACAAAAGCTAGGAAACAGGAATGCAAGTGTGGTTTCCCATGTGAAAAAAAAACTGCAGGCCTTGAAATGTACCCAGCTTGTCATCTGAGTAGCAGGATTTCCCTCCTGCTCTGTGACAAGTGAGGACACTGGTACCAGTTCTAGTAGATGCAGGGTTTGTTTTTTTGTGTGCCAGGACATATCACTGACTCCAAACTCCTTTGCTCCCATTACCACATAAACCTCATTCAAAGTAACCAAAAGGGCCAGATAGAGATAAATCTGCTATGTTAGTCTAGCATTAAAAAAAAAACAAAACACAGGTGAGTAGGGAGAAGTTGAAGTAAGAAAAACCGTACCCATCATTGCTAAATTTTAGTTTATTTTACTGTCTTCATGAAACCAATCCTTTACCAGCCTGATTTTACTGCACTTCTTAGTAAAAAGCATTGTGGCAAATGACCATATACTACCATCCTTGCAGCCTAATCACAGTATAAGCTACACAGAATCATTCTGTTTGTCCCAAGTAGCAGTGGTTTTAGCCTGCAGCAAGGGGGTGTGCTTGTTGGGGATTGGCTTGTGTATGCACACAGACTGTACTGGATATTTCATGGAGTTGCCTATAGTATGGGAGCTTAGTCCACAAGCCAGTTAAACTTGTAGACAAATATTTTGCCAATGATTTTAATGTCACTTAGATAAATATTGCTCAGAGATGCTGACATAGGCCCTTCGGTAGTCTTTGAATGGAGCACAGATTGGCTGTAAAAAGTAAGAAAACTACTTCAGTTTCAGTATGAGAGGGAACAGGCAATTAGAACAAGCAGTCCTTCCACAAGATCAGGCAAAGCATAGGCAAAAAAGCTACTCCAACCAAAAAAGAACCACAAGGTTATGGCATAGAAGTGTTCTTGTAGTCACAGTTTAAGAGCTTTAATCTCTTAAATTTCTACTGTAAACCCTAAGCCAGCTTGGACTGCCACATTTGGACTGGCACAAGAATTTCTGTGTATTTTCTAATTTGTTAATTACTGGGCTGTACGTACCGTAAGCTGGTGCAGCTGTACTGTACCCATACGGTGCTCCATAGCCTGCAATACAAACAGATGAGGGATGCATTTCATTTCCCCTGGTAACTGCAGACAGTTGGTATTTGCACACCAGAACACATGTACCCTTTCTGGTACATAGCTTTTCTTCAACTTCCACAAGAAGGAAGGTAGTGCTAGATGCCTGTGGCAGATGCTGTGTCATTATCAGTGAAGTTCCTATGTGAATTCAGCACTTTCTGATACTTGACAGCCAAAAGAAAGTTTCAGAAAGAACATCTGAACATCTAGATGCAAACAGAACAGGAACCTTTTTCCAAAGAGGTAGGCGTTACTGCGGAGTGAGATACAGAAACAGTGCATAACACCGATCTTATAACAACATCTCAATAATTGAGGCTTTACAGGCTGTGTCCCTCACCTGCTTTATCTGGTGGGATTACTTGTCCATCACAAAAAGCAACAGATTTCTGAGAAGAGGATGAAGAGAAATATTGTGTGTCGGCCAAGACCAATAAAAGCTTAAAACTGCAATGACTGGGAAATTAAACCTATTCCTGGAGTAATTCCATGCTGGCAAAGAACATGCCCCTGACAGGTTCAAGTGTCTCATAAATGACTCCTCAGGCAGAAAGACAGTTCCAAAACCAATGTTAACAGCCATTAAAAATGAATTACTGTTTTTTTAATATTTATGATTACATCAACATGCAGGAACAATGAAGACATCATGCTGTTTTACTGCGTTCTACTGTGCCAAGAAGGAGGTCTACCAAACAACAGGGCTTTGCTATTGGTTTGTGTGAATAGCTGAAATTAGAACTCATACTGTAATCTGAAAAGGAGAAAGTGAATATTAAAATTTTCTTGCAGTTCTGTAACACTTTACACTGCGTGTCTTTCAAACCTACTTGCAATCTTGCAAACAAACAAACAACCATCCGTCACTATATTAGATGGGTCTAGTGAGTCTAGTAGCTGAGCAGCTAACCTTTCCAGCTTAAACAATTTTGCTTCTGATGGTTGCAAACCTGCCCTGAAGAATCAGCAGTAAGGTAACCTGATTAACAACTCAGTTTCTCTATACAGTAAGTATGACACACAGATGTGAACTGCGAGGCCTCTACATTCCAAAAGATCCAGTGCTCACCGCTAACCAGAACAGTACAACCAAGATGATAAATTAACATCAGCCAGGGTACAAATGGAAATTCTTTTAATTATTTTTTAATCACTACAGAAGGTAATGCTAGAGGCTGTGCTTGTATGCCAGATTTCTATGGACAACTTCTGGGATCACAGTGACTCCTAATCGTGCCAGATTTATCCCTGCAAGAAGTTCTTAAGAGGGCCACTCATAATGCTAAAGGTCCATGTCCAAGAGATTCCTTACTTAGGAAAAAAGCTTTGCGAATTGTGCCATAGCAGAGAACGACGGAAAAAAAAACAACAGAATAAAGCCCAGAAAGCTATTGTGGGGATAGCTGTTTTCTCTTACTCTGTGTACATGGAGTTCCAGGTTGCAGACTTGTGAAGGATAAAGTACTGCCAGTTTTGGAGCTCTGATTTATTTAAAACCCCAAGAATTCTCTCTTTTGCTTTATCTCAGATGACTGAAGCTGAATAGGTGACTAACACACAGAATGGAAGACACCAGCAGGCAGAATTGAGTGCCATGCCTTACCTGGTGTTAAGTATCCAGTAGCAGCAGCTGCCCCAACAAATGCACCTCTTGTTAAAGCACCTCGTCCTCTACCTCGCACAGCCTGGACTGCTGCAGAAACAGCTGTATTGACAACTCCTTTAGCCTGCTTGGAGTAATAATAATACCAATTCAGAATGTTAAACACTGCTGGAAATACAGGACCATCTACATTAAATCACTATCTTTCTTGAATGTCTTTAACCATGCATGATGCACTGTCCTTGCTTAAGGCAGAGTACAGAATGGAAAAGTTATGTCAAAAGAATGACTGACAGAAACTGAGTCCCTTCAGCAAACACTTTCTTGTTCTAAATCAGGATCGTGTTCACCTTACTCAGACCTTGTAGTCAGCATGATCAGGCTGTGTTTCATTTTCCAGAGTTCTGGTTGTGTGGTCTTGACCTACCCCAGTCGTTTCTGCACCTTTCTTTGGTATGCCTCTCTGCTGTCTTTCCCTACAAACTGCCTCTTGCTGATTCACAAAAAGGCCTTTGCTTTTCTCCTACCACCCTGAATCCATGTATCTTCAGCAGGGTCAGGACTTCACTGCAAAGACAAATCACCACCTCACAAACACTAGACTGCTTTAGATCAGCATTTTCTTTTCCACTGTCAAAAGATCTCAGAATACTGCAAGGAGTTGCAGAAACTGTTACTGCTTACTGCATCAGAGCAGAGCTTAGTGTTACTAGATGCCCCCTTGGCTGTCTTCTAGAAACACTGTAAAATCCTGCATATCCTGTCTGTGGAACATTATCCTATGAGGTAGTGTTTTTCTGATCTTGTAAACTTTCAGCACAGTAATGAAAATTGAAATACTCCTAACCAAAAGTCTTAGTAAAACAAGGAGGATTGTGATTAGTAATAGAACGAAGACAAAAAGAGTTGACTTGTCATTTAAGTCTATTCTATGATACATTCTGCTCCTGAAATGACAAGAAAATCCTAATGTTAATGTATTTGTACAAAAGAGACCCAGATGGTAGTTGGTAATCCTCATGGTTTGTTTGGTTTTTTGTTTTTTTTTTCTCCTCTGTCAGCAGTTCTCTGTAGGAAAGACACTTGATAGTTTCTGCTCTGTTCAACCTTAAACTTGAGTGATCACTGGGGGCTGTTAAACCTAATGGACAAGACCAAGATTACTTTTTGTTTGTTTTCTTAAATTTTAGAAGTGTTCTTCACTAAATGAAATCTCATTTGCAAAGTCTTGTACAGAAATCTCGGCCTACTCCAGAAGCTAGAATCATAGAATTACCAAGGTTGGAAAAGACCTAAAAGATCATCCAGTCCAACCGTTCACCTATTCCCAATAGCTCCCACTAAACCATGTCCCTCAACACAACATCCAGCCTTTCCTTGAACACCCCCAGGCTCGGTGACTCCACCACCTCCCTGGCATCCATTCCAGTGCCTGACCACCCTTTCTGAAAAGAAATACTTCCTCATGTCCAGCCTGAATCTCCCCTGCCGTAGCTTGAAGCCATTCCCTCTGGTCCTATCACTGATGACACGAGAGAAGAGGCCGACCCCCAGCTCACTACAACCTCCCTTCAGGAAGTTATAGAGAGCCATGAGGTCTCCCCTGAGCCTCCTCTTCTCCAGGCTGAACATTCCCAGCTCCTTCAGCCTCTCCTCATATGGCCTGTGTTCCAGACCCCTCACTAGAAATAATGCCTTTGCCAAACTACACATGATTTATTCTCTAAGTCTATGTATGTAAGTGATGGAGGAGCACAGTATGCTCTGACAAAGTGTAGACTTCCATGTTATCACTCAACCACTGAACTTACTGTATTTTCTCCAGCTCATCACCACCTCTTTATGCCACCTTTTCTACTGTATTTCTTTCAGTTTAAACTCCTTAATAATATGAAAACATTTCACAGTGGCAATTAGTACTGTGTGGTCCCAAATATCATACTGTGTTGTTACGCTACTGTAGTTACAATCAAAGAATAAAAGTCAGAAGCCTTACTGTGAGCCCATAAGACAAAACACTGAAATTACTTCCTGTAGAGACTCCTGTATCATAAAAGACACAGAGCTGTGGTAACAGAATGCAAAGCAAGCAACAGTTCTTACCTGGGGAAGAATTTTCTTCTTCTTGTTGTTTGCTGCATTAGGTCCAGAAAACAGTTTCTCAAGTGCTGCTAATGCAGCGCTTGCTTTTGCTACTTTCTTATTTGGGCCTGCACCTCTGAATTTCTGGCCATCTACTTCTACCTGAAAATCGAGATAAGAGTTTATGTCTGTTATATACCCTTGGGAATATCACGCTATACCTGCTGGTCAGCGATGAGACAGCTTCAGTAGTTAAAAACAAGAACTCTGTTGCTTCTGAAACATAATAAAGAATACTGAAGTGATCACATGAACCACTGTTATCACTGAATCAGGAACCTAGAAACTACAACTAGAAGTAAAAGAGGACCAATGTATCTACTCGATAATAAATTTAACCGATATGCTTTAAGTTCAACAAATAAGTGATGCTGCTTGGAAATGGGATTTTGGAGTCAAATTTTGATGCCTCCCTCATCTTTAACAGTGCCTCATATACCAACATCTTTGCTTACACTATACTCATACTATTTATCTGAAGTGCTACCTCATACCTCTTCTAAGGCTCAATGCTACTTCAAATATAGCAGAAGTAGGTGAAGACAAACAAATTTAATCTCTCCCAGTCATTTCAAATGATACTGATGACAACAGAAGATGCAGACTGTAAGGTTACCAAGCATGTTTGTAATGCTTGCTAATCAGATTTTTTTTTTTCCAGGCTGTGGATCTTTTCTCCTACTTATGTCAAGATATGATATGGTTTAGGGCTTTCGAAGTTCAGCTTTAATTCTCATTTTGTTTTCCTAGAGCACAAGAGATTCTTCTGCAAGTCAGGGGAGCAGTAAGAGATACAAAAAGCAAAATAAAAGCAAATCTAAACTGTTGCAACAAGCAACTCCAAGAACTGAAGCAGTGTTAGTAAAATCGCTTACCAACTCTCCAATTCTGTTTTGCTCACCTCCATCACAAAGCGCTTGTCGTGGCTTCCCCCTGTTTCAGAGATGAGCTCGTACTTCAGACCTCTTCTTTTTTCATTGAGCTCCATCACTGGATTTTTGCCACTTGCTGTCAGTATAGGACCCTGAGTTCTTACCTAGAGAGACATTCATGGGGTTGATTTAGAGCCTTATGTCCTCAAACAGTGGACAGATATCTGCAGCATTATAGCACACAGTGTCAAGCGGTCAGCCATTTGGCAGCATTTTCAATTTTTAATGCCTTTGCAGTAGCATTTTGTTCCCAATACACGTCTCACCAGAATTTCCAGGAGCAGACTTGTATCAAAGGTAACACTGCCTTGATAACATGATGCACTAGAACAGGAGATAGAAACTCTCTTTTCTAGCACGATAGCAAGGTAGTGGTTTCAGAGCCTAGTCTGGTATCTACATATCACCAAGCATCACACCAGCTGCACTCAGAATTTAAACCCCCAAGGTATCCAGGACTGAAGTCATGGTGTCAAGTTCCTTGAAATCAAATGCTGATACAGGGGATGCTTGCCTTCACAACCTTGCACACTTCTCTGCTGCTTGATCTAATTACTTTCTGGTGCTACTGAGAGCTCTGACTGAGGAAGTTTCAGCACAGGTCACATGTTGAAACAAATATATCTGGAAGCAAGGAGGGTTGTGTTTAGATCTAAGTGCACCAGCATGTGAGCCTGCATTATAGTGCACTCAGCTACAGGAGCAGATGACCACTCACGAGTAAAGAGTGATGGATTGAGAGAAATTTCCAAACACAAGTTCTAATTTTAAGGATCAAGAGTTCTAGTGCTAGGAACTGTCCTTTGAAAGTAAATTAATATACTAGAGGCCCATACCACCATGATTTCAGAGATGTTCAGTCAGGACTGCTAAAATTTCTGGTAATTTGAGGAATACTGTATTTAAATTCAAATAATCAGCCTGCAGCCTATGGCAGGACAGGTCTGAGCCTGGAAATTCTTCAATTTCTCAACCACTGCTGTAATTAATAAGTCATCCTCTTCCAGGAAGGAAAGAAAGAAACAAAAACCACTGTATCTCTTCATCACTTTGACTTTTCTATGGACTACTCACCTCTAGGGTAGCAGAGGTGTCAGCTGTAGAATTTCCAGTATTATTGCTTGAGATTGAAGACACTGTTTCATTTTTACCTTCGTTATCTGATTTTTCATCAGAACTCACGCACTCAACATCTGCATCAAAACCAGTTGGATAACCCATTGCTTGTAAAACCTACAACAAAAATACAGGTAATTGGCTGTAAAATAGGTACTAGTACAGAAACAAAAACAAACATAGAAGGCTGATCACAAAGGAAGAATGGCCACCAGACTCTCAGTAAAGGCACAATGCTTAGAAAATGTATCTTTCACACTGAAATGGAGAAAAGCAGAGTAGCTATAGGAAAAATAGTCCCAGGTTTCCAGAAGTAGAATCAACACAAACAGAAATTTTTGTCTCTTTGTGCTGTACATTTAGCTGAATTTTCAGGGCTCCCAGTTTTCAGAAAGGTCAGATCTAGAAACTGAAACGTTAAGAGTAAGCTCCCTTTTCAGTATGGGAAACCAAGGCCCAGATTTGCCTGGGGTGTAGGGGGAATAGTGAGAGTGGGGTGCTGGCCAGGGAAAGCTAGTCTGTCACACCATCCATTTGTCCTTGGCTTGAATCAGGGATGTTTTTAAATGCAGCCCAGGATATGTGTGTGGAGATAGGGAACAGAGCTGGGTAGGTACCAGCAAAGATCTGTCAAACACGGAGAAGTTCATGGGCAGAGAAGTTACAGCCCTTCAGAGCAAGCCTTAGCTCCCCTTCCCCACTCCCTCTCTTTTACTTCCCTGCAAACAGCTGCAGGGAGTGAGGTAAAATAAAGGCATGAGGAAGAAAGTCAGGAAGGACACACATGCAGAGCTGCCTTTCCTGAGGAACAACACATTCGCTCAGATACTTTTGGACACTTTGAACTTGAAAGCACAAAGGACAATGGGATTTTCAATACTGAAATCAAAAGAAAGCACAAAGTTGCCAGATGAAGCTTCTGAAAAATGCAGTTCTTCTTAAAAACGCACAGAATGACAGATGCACTTGTTTTTACCATAATTGCAGTTAAGAGGTTCTCCTACAGATAATTCATGTGAAAGAAACTTCCCTTTTTCCAGAAACCCAAGACTTGGTCTGCTTTAGTATCTCAGCTACCTCCTTGTCATGCAGTAAAGGTGCTCACATTGGGCATTCCAGTCTACTAATGTTTAAAATACAAGAGCTCTGACAATGTGCAGCACCTACAAGAAGTCAACCAGTGACTGTGTTTCAGTCTCTTACTGAAAAACTGACTGGAGACCAACCAATGTGCATTGTGTTTACCACTGTGCATGAAGGTATTCCAATACTGAAGACAAAAAACATCTCCTTGTTTCAGGGAGTTTAACTGTCTGTGAACGGAGAGATTTGGAGAAGAAAGGGGTCTAAGAAGGAGCCACCAACATACTGTCTTCTAATCAACAAGAGCAAGAAGTAAAACGAAACTGACACACAGACACCCCTCCCACCGCTGATGCAGAACTTCAATACCACATTCAGTCCATGAGCTGACATGTAGAGCCATGGGAGATTTTCCTTCCACACTGTTTCTAAACTATTTCCACTATTCTAAAATCAGTGATGCTTTTTCATCCAATTGCCCAACCACGTTCTGAGTACATAGGTAGTAACTCACCCTCACTCAGATAACTTCATTTCACTAGCATTACTGGTTGTGACAACCATGTTCCATGCTCTGTGTTCCAAGATCTGAGGTTAGCTGATTACTTTAGGCTGCCTTACCTTCACTGCCACGTGGAGCTTGGCTGTTTTCTTAGAAGGTCCTGATGCTTCATATGTTGTACCATCAACATCTACAGACATTGTGAAGACTGGGGCATGGACTGGACCAGACTGGGACAGCAGCTTATACTGAAGCCCCGGCCTGATTTGGTTCAGCCTCATCAGAGCATTCATGAGATCTATTGCTTTACTATCTAGTACTAAGTGGGGGGAGAAGAAAGGAGGGAGATTAACAGGATAAATGAAGAAATGAAACAGTTTGTATCAGTTTGCATTTAAGTGCATTGTTGGTATAAAGGTGAAAACAACCTCCCAGTCTCTTGAAGATTAAGGGTAATCACAACATTTATGTCTGCAATAAGCTATTTCATGTTTGGGTAACTATAATTATCCATATTTTAAAATGAATTCAACTCTCTTACAGCTAACTGTATTCTTCCTGGCCTTTATAATAACAGCTTTGTAAGTAGTGAAGAACCAGACACAGAACTGGCACCAGTGGTAGCACAATCAAAATATCCTTTAGATGTACCTAGATATCCTCTAGATATAGATATCCTCAACGCTGAGATCTTTTTATTCTGTGCATAAATTCAATGTCAATGTTTTGTAGATGAAGCATTTTATGTTTTTCTTGTGGGAGGCTATTGAGAGACCAGTAGCTATCTCAAGAAGGGAGTGCAACAAGGCAAACCTTCACACTGCAGTATTACTGGAGAAAAAACAGTAGAGTGAAGCAATCAATAAAATACTTTAATCATTTAGGAAACCTAAATTTTTCCATGACCTGACAGACTATTCCATTTAAAACACAAGTGACTGGGTTATTAATACATGTCGGGAGACATCCAAATACACAGTAAGAACTGTGTAACACTTGCAGTGCTGGACAATAGCAACACCATTTTTTGTTCCACAGACTGTTTCACACACTATTCCACTCCACCACAGAGAAGCTCTTACACCAGTTCCTATGTATGGTGTATCTTTGAAAACAGAATGGAGAAGTGTTCACTTACTTTTCCTCAGATTACGCTTCATCTTTTTATTTGGATCTTTATCATCCCCAACACCATCTTCAAATGGTCTCTTGAGAGCAGATGAGCCTGTACCTAGGGTATCATGAATGTACTATTAGAAAAAGAAAATTCTGAAACAGGATTCACAGCAGTCCCATACTGTTCTTTCCATGTTTATAACTATGAAAACAACCCTCAGCCTTCAGTCAAAGCTTTCTTACTTGTACATGTGGGCCAAAAGTAGTTTATTACTCATTGTACTAAGCCATGGAAGATATCTGTTTCCAATATTATGTACCATATAAGTAATGAAATTCTTGTTACGGACATTCATTATATGCTTTTTCATCAGTCTAAATTCTCCCCTTCCCCATCATAAGAATCATAACTACTATTTATCTTTAGGTCCCAAAATGACTTTGTGCTTAAGGAAAACTGTCCATACCCTAGCTATACTGCTACTACTCTGTTGGTAGTCTGGAGAAGACAACTTCCACAACAAATAATTAAGTAAAAGACAAAAACAAACAGAAATTTAACATAAAGAAGAGCTTTTGCCTTACGTTCATAGCATGTAACTCAGAAATTTTGTTCATTCTACATTAATTCCTAGTTTACTTCCAAATTAGTAACTTTTGAAGCAAACAATACTTACCTTCTTTGTCAGCTACTGACCAGGAGTATTTCTGAAATGACTTATTTGATGGGAGAGGATCCATTTCCAAAACCTTATAAATCTGACCAAAGGCTGATAATCTGAGGGCATGCTACAAAGTGACAGTAGAAATAAAAGTTACATCACAGCGCTGCTTTTTCCACAGTTGTCTACATTTCTAGCTAGGTTTGCAAACAGTCTTTTCCTTTATGTGGAATGACAGGTGTAGAAAAATGTTTATTTATAAAAATCTAAAACTCTTTTCCATAATAGAAAGTGCAGGCCACATTGACAGGGTGCCTACTCTAGGACTCTGGGCTGTGAGCACTTGAGATAGGATGCAGAAGGTGTGCACACAGTGGGCTGCTAAAGGATTTACTTCATCTCTGCTAAACTCTTGCACTCATATCATTTCATCTTCTCATTGTAGGGCACTAGAAGAACCATTGGGACTGCTTTTAAAATATGCCACCCTGTCAGAGAATAAATTGAATTAATCAGTTGAAATCTTCAGTATTATAGCATCTAGCTCTTGAGTATGAGTTCTGTACCTGAGCACTGTGCGTAATGGCTTCTTTTTGCTGAACTGTCATATCAGACAAAGCATCTGTTGGCTCCCGTTCACAGGGGTCATGCAGACCAGGGCCTCCTGTGAAGGAAGATAAAAGGAGATTATTGGGAGTAAACATGAAACAATATGAAAATAGTGACTGTTGGATTTTGCATGTGCTGGTCTCTATCTTCAGCAGCGCTCCTTTTCCAAGAAAGGATTCAAATATCATAGAAAGCAAGCTAACCCTTGAAGCAGGAGGCCGTGGTACTAATCCTTGTAAAAATAAATGCATACGTACAGCTGTGTGAACTAGAAGTAGGAGGTTTAACAACAGTAATGATTTGGGTACATATGCTGATTTCAGTTTAACAATAGAAAGCAGGTAGTCATTAGGTCAGTATTTATACGTAACCCCTTAATGAAATAGAAGTTTATTTGTAAGCAAACCTAGCATTTCCCTAGAGATGTTCATGGCCAGGTTGGATGGGGGCCTGGGCAACCTGATCTAGTGCCTGATTTAGTGTTTGGAAACCCAGCCCATGGCAGGGGGTTGAAAGCTGATGACCTTTGAGGTCCTTCCCAACCCAGGTCATTCTGAGATTCCCTATGAACTCCTAACTGCATTGGAAGTACTTCATTCAAGCAGTTATGACTGTGCAACCTTCCTTTTGTCTTTCAATTTTAAACAAGAAGTCATTAATTTAGCTCCACAGCAGGCAGGGAGCACAAGGTAGACATTTTTCACCTAATCATACAGCAAGCAGCAGCATGCTGTTAGAAGGGTGAGGGCTGCCTGATACGTCTTTTGTATTGCTGAAGTTAATCCAGCCCCTTACCAGGAAGCAGAATTCCAGATGCCAAGCACTCCATCACTCGTCGTAATGCTTCCCCAGCGCCCAAAGGTCTATTACAAGTACCTATAGATTTTTCACATATAAGCTCGAGTGGCTAGAAGACATTAAATTACGATTAGTATGGACACAAGGGTAACTGTATCTGTAGTTAAAAAACGAGAGGTTGAGGGGAAGAACATTCACATCAGTTTACTCCAATTTTAATGCACTACGGTCCTAACTGCAGATACTGCCATTCCAGCACATGTAATATTCCCTGCTCTGAGTTTGTTACCTTCTGAGGAGACGAATGCTCTCCATTAACTGAATAGGAAAGTCTGAAAGGATGAGCCTTTTACAGCCAAATCAGGAATATTCTTCTCCTGTCTAAGGGATATTCAAGGGGGTTGGACTTGATGACCTCTTCGAATCCATACAATTCTTTGATTCTGTGATATCAGTTCTACATGAGAGAAAACACTGCCTTCTGTGAGCCCTTAAGTGTTCCTTTCTGGACGTGCAGAGTACCTGGCCCTCTCCAAACCTGCTAACATGGAATAATGTGGTCTGATAGGACCACCATCGCCGTTGTAGCAGGGGAATCTGAATAGCTGAAGTTGGACGTAACATGGGGAGTTCTGTTGTAAACCCGTAACGGTGTGCAGTTCCCCACAGTGTCATTCCTCCTTCCCTAATAATGGCACACCTAATAGACTGAACAAATATTCATACTCTTTTTCTTCCTGTAAGCACATTCCTATGCAGGCAGCAGTTAGTGGAAAGTTCAGAGAGTTGGGAGAGAAGCTAAAGGGAGAGAAGCTAAAGGGAGATACGTCATACAGCGCACTGCTTCCCCCAGTTCAGACACTGCTACAGCCCTTAAAAGAAGTCTGAGATCTGAGCAGGTTGCCTTCAGCTCTTTTTGTACTTACCCATCCTTTCAGTGGTGCCCATGTGGGGACTCTGTTGCACAGATCCCGCAGAATACGCAGCACAATTACACATGATTTTAGTCCATTTGCCCTGGCCTAAAACAAACAAAATGGTTCCAGTATACCTGCAAAAAACCTTGCCTTCACTTTTGCTTTTCTTTTTAAATGCACAGAGTCCCAGGATAGGCTTTTTTTTTAAAATCATAACTATTTAATGCTTAATCAGACTCATGCAAAACAAGAACAGTTATAGAAAATAAAATATTTCAATTTATAGAGAGATAAAAAGGAAGCAAAACGTCAAGATTGCTTTCGTAGTCTCACAACAACTCTAGACCAGTTGGCTGTGTACCTGTCATGCCTGCCCTTATACAGTACAGCACTGAATTCCAAATTGCAGACCTTTGCTCTACTAGGGACTAATCAGAAATTAAAGAGGCATTAAAATTAAATATCTCAAATTAAACCTCGTAAGGCTACAGTAACAACAAGGTAAGAACAAATAGCCAACCTGAAACCATTTGGCGTGCCGCAGAGACGCCAAGGCCTCCAGGCATTTCTGCCTGTCCAATAAGTCCGGAGGATCTTTCATCGCAACACTGTCTACTGGTAAAAATGGGATAAAAAGAGACAGATACAATTTGACCAAGGGGTTTCTGTCACAATACAAAAAGAGCGGCAGCATCTCAAAGAGGTAATAAGACTCCCAGAATTTAAGTGCACTGTTATTTAATTTAAACAAGCTCTTAAAGGTAGTAAATGTGCACGTGTGCAACAGAAGCAAAGGCATTCGCTCCTTATAATAGTAATAATAAAGATGGCCACTGCTATAGACAATCTGGGATCTTATTAAAAATGTAGAACACATTTCAGGGCAGAAAACAGCTATATAGCACTTTTTTTGGTTGTTCTTTCCCTTCTTTGTGACTTTTAAGTGCACAAAAATGGCACAGGATTTAGGAGACAAGCTTCTTTTGACAAGGGGAAGATTTTCGTGAGAGGGGTAGAATATAAAAAACAGTACAGAGTGCTCTGAGGTTATTGCTGTGCAAGCGTTGGTGATTTTTAAGAAATTGAATTTATTTGAAATATTTTTTATTGAACAGTATTAGCAGTATTGAACAGTAATTCACTGACAGAAATATGTAAGAAATGCTAATGAGAAATTTCTGCAGTTTGATTAATTTCTCATATAACCAAAACATAGGAAAGAAAGAAGTTCGGTAAATTACAGATACATTTTGAGAAGTAGCCCCCACTTGTAAAAATCTTCACTCTCAACAGCAACCAAAAACAAACAGATGAAATTCAAAGAAGGATTTTAGAGACAAGACATTTTCTGTTGAGCTTTACACTTTCCTCGCATCTCTTCCTCTTTTTTTGATGCAGCGTGCAAAAGACTGCTCTTAGCAGTCACATCCAATTCTGAACAAGGAATGTTGTAACAGCCCTTTCCTCCCTCGTTTTTATTTTTTCTTAAAAGGAGCAATCAGCTTCCAGACTTTCTGGAAACTACAAATGACAGATTGTACATATCGGAGAGCACGTAGATTCAGATTTTCTGTGACAGGAGAACATCAGAGTGGAAGAAAAATGAATTCATGGCTCAGCTGTAACTTGAACATGTTGTTTTCCCATGAATACACAACTATTCTTCAAAGTAAATATTTTGGAAAAACTAAAACAACCTTTTCATCATTGCTAATGGACAACTCTACAGCCTGCAAGAGAGATTATGAATGTCTGGATGAAATAAAACATCCAGTCCAAAATCTATGCTGGATTCAGTATCCAGAAAGACTTTTAAAATATCAGGATGTTAGGAGAAAAAGTACAGTGGGTTTGTACGTTGCAGTAGGTACTTTTCCATAGGCTTCTTTCAGTGGCATTGTTTGTAAGTGGAATCACACCTTTAACGTTAAGCTGCTCCACCTCCTGTGCCCCCAATGGGAAGGTTACTCTGCTTAAAGCACATTATGTTACAACGGATAAAAGAGCCCAAGGCCCAAAAAAAGTGTAAAACTGAACAGAACCAGGTGTCTTGTCTGATAGTTCATAGCTGCATCTTGCACCTGCTTGTTCTGCTGTCAGCAGAAGACTTAAGTGCTATAAGCTTATTTTCTGACCCTGATGAACTTCACAGCAGATATTTGCATTGTTTCTTATTGCCCTCAACAACACCATTATAATATTGAGATTAATCACTTCTCTTGCACGTTCTCCAAATAAAAGCTGCAGTCTCAAGGTACTTGATTGCTATGAGAATACAAGGTCACTTACGAACACAAAGCTTGCTTCTAAATTTTGCAGTTTCATTTATTTTCAGGAGTAGTTTCATGGCACGGTTACTAAATATACATCTGTGCAGTTGCATAAAAAGATCCTTTATTTTGGACAATAAAAACATCTGCTTAAAGCTCACATATTTTATAAAACAACTACTGTCAATGAATGATCAGAATCTTATTTTAAAACGTTAGAAATAGCAAAGATGACTGACTGCAAACTCATTAGATTTTGTCAAGATACAGTTCATCGCCAAGCTAGTCTACTGCACAAGACTGCTACAGCACGTTGCATCAGGTGGCAAAGAAGTTTGTTTGCCTTAGAACTATAAGGCCACAGACAGAATACGTCAGTCATTCCGGTGAATGAAAAGGCTTTTCTATTCTCTTAAGATCAGTTTTCAGCAAACTGAAATCTTAATTCTGCAGTAGGAATAAGACCATTTCAAAAGGCCTACATCAGAAATAACTTGGGGAATTTTGCTGATTACAGTTTCAGTACTGGTGTTCTGAGTACTTTGTGCAGATGCTGCAGTCAGCCAACTTCTGGTGCTATTAAACAGGAGGATGAAGAGAACAGGCAGTGAAGAGGGTGAGCAGCTTGTAGCAGACTGCCTTTCAACATCCTCAGGAGAATGGCATGTTTCTTCATGCTCTGCCAGTCAGCAAAGTGAGACCCAATCAAAATTTTTCAGGTGTGGTTGCAAAGCTTTCCTTTTTTTTTTTTTCCTTCTGGTTTTAACAAAAGCAACGACACAAGGAGTTTAAACAAGTAGATAATAATAAAGCCCTGACATCAGCTCACACACTGCAACATAGAACCAATCTTCAGTAAATCTCTCCCCACTTGCTGTATTTACTCCCTCCTTACAGCGGCTGCCAACTTCATTCACTTAAGTCAGCCACACAAGGAGTGTTGTGTTCTCCACAGAGGCAAGGTTCCTCTGTTCTGGAGCATCACTGGCTGCCAGCTAAGGCAGGTTGTTTATGTAGAAGGTGCTCAGTTACAGAGCAGGGTTGATTCCAGCACCACTTTGGTAACTGAACTGGTTTATTATTACATAAAATTAAGCGACTATTGCTCAGTAGCAGGAACTGATTTGCCAGGTACAGCATTCTGGTTTGGAGAGCTTAATTTATATTTGATGTTATGGCTAGAAATTAGTTTCAGTTTAATCTGAAGCAAAATGCAAGCATTTAGATGCTTATCTTCTTAACATGAGAAAGCAGAGCTTTATGGATAGCCATTTGAGAAACACTGAAATGCACGCGCGCACACATACACACAGTAGTCCACTATTTATTTTTGCTAACAAGCAGCAAAAACAAATAGGGAAACACCACAGTTTAAACATGAACACTTTTCCAAAGAGGTGGGGACTGAAGAGAAATCCAGAAATGTTTTTGATACATTCTGACATCAGGGCATGAAGGTACACACAGCATTCCTACAGAACAGATGGGAGCACTGAGAAGGAGGCCCATTGCCCTAACCTCACTGATTTGGTTAGAGGAGGATTAGTGGCTCACCACCGAACAGTGAAACCTTGGTCAGTTTCGTGCGGGCTCTGCACCCCGGCGGAGGCTTGCAGGACGCCTGGATGCAGGCAGCCTGTCTTACACTAAAGATGAAAGGCAAAATGACAAGCATTTAATTCCTTCATCAAAAATACAGCATGGAATAAACTTGGATCAGGTTTTAAAATTGCACAAGGTTGTAATTAAGTTTGGTTGGCATTTTTTCCAGGAGTATTGAGGAAAAAAAAAAAAAAGGCACTATTTTCTTTGGAGATCAAAGTATTTTTAGATGCAAATTTCTCTGAATATTTTCACTTGGTAAAAGGGACTCAAAGAATTGCAAATATTGTGAAAAAATATGAATTTATATTTTCCACTTAATTTACACATCCGTATTTGCATACCTTTTATACAGGGAGACAATACATTTGCTTCACTTGGGATGAATCAGTGTCAAAGAACCTGCGCTTCAAAACAAGATCCATTTACCCACCTATTCTTATCAGCTTTACAGAAATAACAGTGTAACACTGCTGCAGAGGCAGTAACACAGTTTTATGTTTTGAAAAAATAGAGTAGTTAAGATAGGAAGCTATTAAAATTAAAATCCTCGTTCATTTTGGGATGAATTCCGGAGTCATAAGAGTTCACTGCCACAACAGCATCCCTTACTTTTTTTGCAAGAACATATTTGGATGGAAGTCTTTGCAGAAAACCATCACCTTGTGGGCATATTACAAATGCCTTGTCATTAAAACTTGTTCTGCACTTTGTGCATCTCCTCATAAACATCCATCAGCTGCAGAAACAACAAGCCTGACCAATGTCTTGTGGAAAGCTGAAGAACAACTGAAGTAATATGCAGTTTCTTTTTAGTGGTCTTGCAAAAGAGCATAATTACTAATTTGAGAATAAACAGACACTGCGATTAGGAAATCTTTGCCGTTCATCTGTTTTGTAAGATGTTTCTGCATCCAACTGCTGCCAGAGTGCTGAGTTTCCTTTCAAAATGAGCCTTCCTGCCCTTGCCTCAAAAGAAAATGAAGAGAAACTGACCAACATTTCATATTGTATCGGTAGTTTATGTGGGAGAGGGGAGGAAGCAAAGGACTTGTGGCAAGTCTAGAATGGGAAGAGAGCAACAGGGAGTTCCCTAGCCCACATGGGCCCAGCTGCCTCAGTTGTCATGACAGAGAATGGCCAGTTGGTCAAAGGTCTGACATCATCCAGTGGCAAAGTCTCTAGGGATTGGCTTGGGAAGCGAAGCAGAAATTACTGACATGATTTAAAAAAAATAGAATGGCTACATTTGCTCTTCTCTATTTCTCTGTTTCCAGCCTCATTGATGCTACCAGTCAACAGTTCTTGAAAAAGGGGCTTATGACTAGATTGGAGGTCAGGCAGTTAGGGAGAAGGAGTAGAAAGAAACTAAGTTACAGTTTTCTAAATCTATTTTGCACCAAGGATGTGAGGTACAACATTTAATTCAGAAGCAAAAGTACTCCATTATAGCACCCTAACTTCAATTGAATCCAAGTTAGGAAACTCTTAAATCTAGAAACACACATATGTATCAAGAACAAAAATCGAGGGTCAGGGGAATATGCTTGCAAGCTTTGCAGGAAAGTTATTGTATATAAGAAGAGAAACAGTTTAATGAGTTTTTCAAGATACTGGGAACCAATCCCACTTGACTGACTGAATTTAAAAAAGGACTGTGCAGCGCTGGGGTGCTCAAGAATCAACTAGCAAGACTGAAAGAAAGGAGAACTAAGATATCATTCTGTATCAAGTTAACACTACCAGTATTGCTTGCACATGAAAGCTAATGCATAGTTACATGACAATTAAGTGACTGTTGTCTTCTTAAGGCATAAGTAACGTAACCAACTGTGGCAATAGCCAGTCTGGTTAGTACAAAATACACAATCAAAAACCTACTTGCTAATTAACCCTGTGCTGCACAGTCAGGGTATTTAGATAGAATTCAGATAGAACACTCTTAAAAACAAGTTAAAACGCTCCGTGTACCTCCTTCCTTCTTCTCTGCTTCATCTCGAATGAGAGGGGACGTAAGTATCACCTTCAAGGTTAGCTTGGGCTCCTTTGTGTTACGAATAATAATAGCTGCCTCATTTACATGCTCCTCCACGAGATACTTCTCTTCTGTAAGTTTCTGAAAGTCACCAAGAAAGATTTCAAGAATCTCCTAGTCAACTGAAAAACTGTGGTTTCTGTACCTGCAACACACCTCTGGAATTAACGAGAAGGCTACAAAAGATTGCAGTAACAAGTATGGCCCTGCCTCCCTCAGTGAAAACAAACTGAAAAACCCAGTAACATGCTTGAAAACAAATATTCTGCAGTAATTTAATTACAATGCTAAGTAGCTTCCCTATCAATATATTGTATACAATCGTGTATTATCACATCCCTATCAATATATTGTATACAATCGTGTATTACCACATCTTTATTTTAATCAGAAACAGAAGCCAACTTTTGTAGCTGCTATTATGGGAAATAGTAACATCTACTATTAGTCTTAGAAAGTGCATGCCTGTCCAGTACTGCTTCCTCTAACTGTAGAAGCTCTTGTGTGCAGTATGACCAACACAACCGTAACTGTCAGCACACACGGACAAGAGCCTCCAGAACAGGATTGGCTGACAAAGTCCATTTCTTACCAACTCTAAGCCACTCTTCAAATCCCAACGGATAGTTTGGAGAGGTGCTGAAATCTCTGCTGATTCTTATCCGCACGCAATTCTGACGGCCTGTTTTGCAACAAAACTGCCCCTTGCTACACTTCACACTACTTTTGGTAGCCATGGGAGGTACTGAATCCCTGTCCCTTTATAAATAACCACTGACATCTTTTAGAAACTCACAGTTGCATTTCCATCTTGCATTTTTCCAAACACAAATATATTAATCTTTCTTCAGAGGTTTAAGGTGCTCACTCTTCTGATTTTGTCTCTTGATCTCTTCTTCACACAGCACTTGAAACTGAATGCAAGACTCTGCTGTTATCCAGTGCACTCACTGACACCAGCCCCAGAAGAGACTCCTGAGAATGCCTAGAAAACCTGACCTTCCTCTCCTGACAGCACATCAGTAAGTCAAGAGTGTCTTTCAAACTGATGTATTTTCAGACATTTTTCTCTTGCTTAATTACTACCTACAAAAGAATTTAATGTAAGTTGCCTAATAATTTGTCCTAACTAACATCAAAATTATCTCAACTGATCTGTATCTCTCACCCTTAAGACCTGCACAGAAAACTACAAATTAATTCTAAAGCTAACTCCTAGTATTTGTATGTTTCAGCAAGATTATGAGGTTAGAACATTAGTAATTGGAACATATCTAACTACTTTTCCTGTTGAGACTTGCACCCCAACTCCAGTAGTGTTGAGATGAAATCACTTAGGCATCTGCTCATGGTTAGCCTACAAGGCAAAATAAAGCAGAAGCTAATATCTCTGTACATCAAGTGCAGGTTTTGCCCACTAACAAACCTACATCTTCCTTGTCTGTCCTTGTCTGGCATGTCTGCAAAACCTCCTTATTGTCGTGATAGTTGTAAGCTGGTTTCATGATTTAGATCCCTCTTACCTCAACTTTAAAATAAAACCAACAACAACAAAAAAAGCAAACCAAAAATCCCAAGCGTACACCAGCTTTTCTTATCACTTTCAACCTTTCTCAACTCACATCATCTGTGGACAGGGAACAAACATAGTATTTACTATCTCATATCTCTTTATGCGAACAAAGGAGCAGTGAGAACCAACAGCTGTCAGAAGTGGCAGAACACATATAGTCTATGTGGAAATAAGCAAGGCAGAAAAACAGATCAGGAGAGAAACGAATCCTCTTTGGATCTGGTTTGGAGAGAGGCACTTGCTGTGGAGTATTTTGGGGCACAGTTTCTCAGTAACAGCGTATGTTTCAATCTGGATTGGACTTAAAGGTATCTGGATTGGACTTAAAGGTATTAGCTTTTTAGCTGCTTTGAAGAGACCAGTGTTAACTCTTAAGTGCTGGATGCCAAAATTAAAATGAAATAGCCATAAATAAAAACAGTTATAAGCTCATGAATAAAATAAGCTAAAATGAGCGACCATCTAAATTGACTTTTTTCTCACTTCAGATGTACAGTGGCACTTATTTTGGGGAAGCCTAAGGAAAGCAAAGCTACTACAGTGTAGAACTCAAGAAGTTCAGGCAGGGAAGCGGAGAACAACAAGGACCGCATGCTTGAGCAGGGAGTTATTTCTGAGACTACTGTTAGCTCACATTACTGATTGGAGCAGAGAACAAAAACCAGCAATATTAGTTACTAAATAGAAAGGTTAGCTATCAGAATGGGAAAACTGACATCATAAAAAGGGATTAGGACAGCACCATGAGCAAGACATTAAATTCTGTGAATAGCTACTTCATAACAACGCACTGGAGATGTGGTCTAGAGGTGCTGTCCTAGATTCAAAGTATGCTTTTTAATCTTTAACACATTTCTCTTCTCCTGGAAGGAATTACAGTCTTTACCCAAACACATCTTGCAGTGCTATCATTCACTGCTACAGGACTACCCTGAATTAACTCACCTGAATTTGAATGGGGAGATTGTCTTTGACTATACATAATAAGGTCTTTGTGGGTTTTTCTTTGCACATGAGAACCAGCTCCAAATCCATATCATCTTTAATCAGCAAACCCTTTGCAACCAAGCCAATTCTCATAACACCACACAAGGTCCGACCACTCTGATCCCTGGAAATGAAATAATTCTGAGTAATTAAAATGGTATTTTTACATATTCAAAATACTTGTATTATGCTATAACAGTGAGGAGACAAATGGATGGGACTGATTACAGTGCTGAAGTGGCATATTACTTATCAGAAAATTAAGCATAGAATGCTTTTATAAAAGTGGTTCCTATGAAAAAAAATAATCAAAGCATTGATTTGCAATTCACATGAGTGCAGAAGATGCCTAGCTCAAGTCACGAAGCACAAAAAAAAGCAAAATTAACTGTCTGCAAATCTGCCAAAAGAATACAGTAATTATGATCTAGACAAGCTCTGACAGAGTTCCCATTAGCAGAAGTGATCTGAGCTGTCTTTTAGCAATGCTCCAAGTTTAAACACGGCCGTAGCCCTTCATAATGTTTTGTTTAATTCATATAGTCAAACCTTTACCTTAAAATTTATATCAAAAATTATTATTATTATTTTAATTGTAGCACCTCCTGGAAACTGATTTTTCAATAAAAGTCCTGGTTCCAGAAAATCTTCCAGGCCTAATTCCTTCAACAGGTCTCACCAGTGAAACCTACAGCAACAGAGGTTTGAGTACTAGGCACTAGATTCCAGTCCCCAGTAACGCTTAGGGAACATTTAAGGACCACAGCAGACAACTTGCAAAGCGATGTGAGAACATTTTAGTTCTGAGTATTGAGAAGAAAACTGCAACAAAAACCAGTTTAGTAGGCTAAAGAAAAACCATAAAACTTGCATAATAAACAGCGAGGAAAATGCAAGAAATGCACCTTTGACAGTTCAAAACCAGCTACTGCCATGACTCATCTCACATACTGTGGCACCAACTAGCGGCACATCCCCCTTACAAAAACAACAGAAAGCACATAATCAGTAAAAGCAGTAAATCATCTCAGCCAGTAAGGCAGCATCCCTGTTCCTGTCATTGTTACCATCCAGTAGGTTAGACTGGATAAAAAAAAAAAGCAACAAAGCATATCACATTGTAATCCAAGATCATCAAATAGATCTTAAGAGATCCTACGCTTTACTCGATCAATAACATCATCCAACCATCCCACAGACTTTGCGCAAGTACTTTAAGTGGAAATGCTGCAACAGGTGTCTGCACAAACAGAAGAAAGGAAGGTCAGTCAGCAATCCCACTATCCCAGGAACAGTCAGAAGCAAACAAGCTTCGGCTTTTTTTAACTACTGTTACAAAAGCAAACAGTATCTCAACTTCTAGCCTGAAACTGTGCTACTTAACCAGTATCTGGACGCAGATAATTCCTTTGAATATGGATTGCAGCTAGCAATGAAGATAATTCACATCGTAGGGAAATATGCTTCAGCCCCTTTTAGCTTGTAAGTGATCAGTAAAATAATCTGCCCCCAAACAAATGCATAAATAAGCAAATTGTTCTATATGTATAAATAATGCATGGATGTTTGCAGTAACTGTACTCCAGATTTGTAATAGAGCAGAAGCACAAAACCACATGCAAAGGTGTGAATAGCAAGGCTGTCCAATTGTCTCAAAAGCGCTTAATGCAAGCCTGGAACTTTACTTTTTTAAATTTTATTTTTAGAGAATCCATTCCACGGCCTGTGTTGTCCACATCAGAAGACATGTGGAGACACTGCCAGTAATTCTAAAAAATAACCAGCAAAGTGTGTAGTGCACTTAGAAAGACTTTTTCTGTGGGAATCGGAACTTAAACACCTTCTTCAATAAGATGACAACATTAAATTGTCCATCTGTAGAAAAGCAGCCTTTCAGTACAGCACAGTTATTCTGCAGTGGTAATACAATTGGCTAAAATAATTTTTTACATTAGTTTATGTAACAATATTCATGAATTTACATGTCTTGCTATTTCTGTTTGAATACATTTCACACCAAACAAGTGATACATCACAGCTCGTGTGCCTGTTAAATATTTATTACAGAAAACATAAAGCCACAGGAATTGAGTAAATCTGTACATTTACTTTTCAAAGCTATTCTGTTATGGTCTTCATATGGCTGAACATTTCCTATTAGAAACTATATCTGAAGAAGGGGGTGCCCCATTGGAACTTCACACAGAACAAGCAGTTCTTATAACAGTTCCCAGGCCCATAACTTTGTATTTGACAAAGTCGAATACGAGTATAAATACTAAAAAAAAAATCTGCAGAAAAATGCTATTAATACTTGAGGCATTTTCTGTAGAACCAACAATGCTATTTGGAAATAGCAAGATACCAAGTCATGAATGCTTGCTGCTCCTCCCACCCATGAAGGATTTTTCCTAGTTAATACAGAAGCAGATTTCTTGTTTCTAAATTGGAGTACATTCAGATGGTGAGGCACAGCAGAGCTTCATACTGCATTTCCTGAATGCTTTATGAGACCTGGGAAGAGCTAAGAACCACATTACAACAACAAAACAAGAAGCAGCATTTCATTTTTAAAATTCCAAAGATACCCCACTATGAATTTAGGAATAACTGATAAATATAATGGTTATCA
Source organism: Tetrao urogallus (assembly GCF_951394365.1). Lineage (NCBI taxonomy): Eukaryota > Metazoa > Chordata > Aves > Galliformes > Phasianidae > Tetrao > Tetrao urogallus. The sequence continues at coordinate 9,063,139 of NC_136832.1, forward strand.
GTGTCTCTTCCACCTTAAGCAAGTATACTGTATTTTCTGTTCACAAACTGATATAACTCTGAATTAGGAAGACTGTGTCTTCTTCCATTATCCACACTGAATTGTATCTCACTCCAGAAGTACATAGTTCAGTGCGTTAGTATTTCTACTGCTGCTAGAGTAGTTTGTATTGCACCCTGACCCCACATATAAACAATTTTAAATAACACCAAGCACACCAAAAAAAGGCCTCGCAATAGAACTTTCACTGGCATAAAAGGTGTCAGAAAACATAAGGAATACATATGGATAAAGAATACACCATTTATCAGTTTTAAGAACAGAACTTACTGGGCAAAGCCCATGTAGCTGCAGACTTTCTTAATATTCCACACAGCATAGGAAAGGAAATTGGAAGAGTCCTTTGACTACATCTCTAGTGCAGGTTACGTTACGGATGTAACCAGATTAGAGTCCCGAGAAGTTCAATGGAGAAGTATTATCTAACAGGAAGAGCAGAGAACTGGAAATCAGGTTTTTCAGGTCATGACATATTTGCTGTTCGCCTCCTAGTGCTTCACTTCCTCATCTGCAAACTGGAGAGAATACTTACCAGAGCTGGAGAGCATATGAAACAGGAAGCCCAAGTTCTGGTTCTAAGTGCCCGAGTTAAAAACTTATACACCAAGAAACCTAAAATAAGGAGCCAGTTGTTTCAGTCTCTTCTTCAACTACTGGAGTTATGCTAGAACAAGAAAACTTGGCACCATGTCAAGGAGCAGACTGGGACATACAGCAAACAGATGTTTCACTCAGAGCACAATATAACAGAAGGAAATGGATCCTTAGAAAAGCTGGTTTTCTAAGTAAACAGTAAGTTTATAAAAATCTTTTGTTTCTTAAATGGAAGGAGTCCCTAAGCTACATGACTGCGGATTTGCATTCACGTGCTACAGGTACCTATATTCACTTATTGCTGAAACATTTAACTGCTAAAATGCAGTTTCACATTACATGAAAATAAGAGAGCAACTGCTGCCTAAATCTTGCTTATTCCTATTCCTTGCACTCGCTCTGTATGTTCCCACCTCAAGCAGTGCAAATATATTCACTGTGTCCCATGAATATTTGTACACAACAGAATCAAAGCACACTACAACTCTTATTTAGTAGGAAAGGAACCTGCACAGTAACTGCACAGTAACATATTATGAGGCTCAACTCACTCACTTGGCATTGCTTTCTGCAGCTTCCTCCTTTGCTTCCACATCACCCTCACATTTTACAGACTTGTTCTTTTCATCCATCCAGTCAGACACGTGCTTAAGGGCACATTCTACTGTTGATACCATGTTCTGGACAGCTTCAAGTTCTTCTGGAGATGGATAAATGGTTGAATGTTTCACCATAACATGGCGGTCATCGTTAGCAAAAGATCGGATAGATCTCTGTTACAGAGTGGGAAAGGAGAGGAAAAAGAACAAAATTATTCAGTTATCAATAGAAAGACACTACCTGAATGGCAGTCCTCACTGATAGATGTAAGAAAAGGTTTTATGATGACCATGTGTTGCAATCTGGCAGGACTGATTTCTTATCAGAGAGATACACAGACACCAAAGACTATCATGGAATCCGCATTAAGCTGGCAAAATGTATAAGCCTTAAGGTGGGGTTTCTTTTTGACACCTAGCATTGGATGCCTAGAAGCCTTTACTGGCCAGTAATACTGGCTGCTAACACTGGCACATCTGGAGCACAATTTATGTCCACAGTAGGATGAGATAACTGTGCTCTGGAGGTACATCCCTTGGGTCCTGGGCAACTCATTTCACTTTCAAACGTCTTTAACTTCCCTTGTTCTTTGACTCGCTTGTTAACTAAGATCAGGTTTTCAAAGTCAGTGAAAGAACACCTAGACCCCAATCTTGTCCAAAGCATCTACATGTAAAGGAGAAACAAATTGTGAGTAACAGCACTGAAGGAAACACCCTACCCAGCAATACCTGCAGGAACTTAGATCCTGAATTTCAGTGACCTTTCCTGACTGTCTGAAGCTTCAGTAGCTGCATAGCTCAAAGCAAAGGGAAAAGCTTAGGCACCTTGATGCCAAAAGGTAACCACATTTTAAAGTAGGCAAATTCAAAATGTAAGTAGCCCAGGATGAAAGCAAAGGGCTGACAAGGATAATATGGAGACAACTCTCTAAATACAACTTTGTATATTCTTGATGCATGGAGTGCAGCTGTCTGTCCTCAATTTCTGTTAGAGACAGTGGCAACCCCTTTAGAACCAATCAAGTAAATAGCCACTCCCCTATGGCTTTGTTGCTGCTGCAGACAAAGTCACAGACACTACGTATTGGTAAGTGCAGCTTAGCAAAATGCACTGGGATTTACAAAGGCACGAATGAAAATGAGGATAGGGATAAGCTGGTAAGGAATGCAGAAATTATTTCTTAAAAATATGATAAGTTTGCAATGAAACTTCAAGACCTGAGCGATACTGCTGAAGGAGGTAAACATGATTAAATGACTTGTGCCAAGAGGTTATAGTTTGCTACGCTCTAGCCCATTGAAACTCAGCTGATCTAAACAGCGACCTGGACCAGCTACACAGCACAGACCTCCAGCAAGTACACCTCTGAACATTCTCTAGACACATGCCAGTCACTACTGAAAGTCCCCTGGAACTTAGAATCATCAACCAGAACTCCATCCTCCTACACATTAAACACTGCAAATGCTTTAGTTTTTACCCCTAGTTGGTGGGTTTGTTAACAGCACATACTCTGCAATAGCACACGTTTTTCAGGTCATAGAAAATCATAGAACTGCTCAGGTTGGAAAAGACCTTGAAGATCATCAAGTCCAACCACAAAATGGGCCTGTGAAGGATGTGGAAGGCTTTTGGGTCTAATACTTGTAGATCAACAGGTCGTGGCTTCCTAGGTTATTACATTCAAAGATCAGCACTACAGTTACTTCCTTAACTTCTTCATGCCTCCCCACAGCAACAATTCAAGTAGTAAAAACTCATCAGCCAGGGGTCTGGTGTTACTCCAGTGCTTTTTACAGTTGCAAAAATATTTCCAGAAGCTTCCTCCTGAGGTTAATCTGCAGCTTGGGTGTATAGAGAAGCTGCAGTTCTGCAGTGAAAATTGACAAGCTGGATTTATTCATTCATCTTTACCGTCTCAAATATCATGAAATATCAATCAGGAAAAACAGTCAAACAACAACAAACTATTAACTCAGATATGAAGACTTTTCTGTTCTTTTCTAATAGATAAGCATTGGCAAGATCAATTATTCCTTACAATTTAGGCCAAAAACAATAGGAAAAGAAGACTTCATGTTGATAACTCTGCTGTGTCAAGTGTTCTTCCTCCCTTTGTGCTCTATAACAGGTAAAAATCTTATCTTGGATCATATATGTGTGTAAGTAGTTATTTAAATATAAACATACATCCTGGCTATCATCAGCCACAGCTATACAAGAATTAGAGAACAGAATTTAACATTTACTGCATTTATTCTCATTTCCCTTCTCTCAGCAGTAACACTTAAGAGGACTTACAATCTATACTTAAACTGCTCTCCACTGTATTTTTCAGAACTGGGTAGGTTTACTGCCCTTTTGTGAACACATCTTCAGAATCTTACCATCACAATCCTTCACATTTATACAGCTTGATAATGTAATCATCTCTGATGTTCCCAATTTGCGAGCAGCACCAGGTAGACTAGAAATGACTCCTTATTTAGTTCAATACACTTGGTGCATATCCTTTACTTACATCTCATCTACACTGTTAATGAAAAGTGCATAGGACCACATGCATTCAGCTTTTAATACATGTGTACAAAAATACAAATAATTTTACACTTGCTGTTGTGAGCAAGGAGTGAAAGGGGAACAGCAGCATTTGGTTGTACAGTTTGCAAGTTCATGGTCACTCACACTGTTTGCTACAGCTTGCTAATGCTAGTTTTATTAGAAAAACTAGGAGCATCCCCTTCATTCACATTTAATAATTCATGTAATGCAACTCTCTGGTTTGAAATGGCTGACAAAATATCAAACCTCATCTGCTTTACTCAAAGTATGCCCTACCATCTCCAATTTAGTGCGAGGTCAGAATATCTCCTTGCTTGTTTCATCAGGCCCCATGCAAGACCATCAGAGAATATTATTAATGTGACCCTATGAAAGATAGGGATACCTACCATGATTTGTTACTGTTTCAGCTCTCTCTTTCTTTCTCCTTTTCCCTCCTCCTTGGTGTCTTTGCTAAGAGCTGTTTTGCTTGACAGAACCTCTTCATAAGCCTCTCAGTCCCTTGACAGCTCAAGAGTTCATAGAGCTAAGATGCTATAAGAGTCACTTTCTGTAACTCACCTGCAAAAAAGAAAGAGAAAACCAACTTGAATCCAGAAGAAACATGTTAATTCCAATAAGTGCTCAATGCAGAACACTGAGTCAAACCACCGACTAAAGCTTCACAGCAGAGAAGAGCTCGCCAAATCATCCTTCCCAGAACAATAGCAGATGTCACTACAGGAAGCAGCTTCATGCCATGTGCCCACACCTATTAACTGCTTTCCCATGCCAGTCAGAGCTTCTCTCAGTGCACTGTCAGCCAACTGGCAATCTACATTTCTGATGCAAGGAAGATTGGAAATCCAAAGTCTCAAATACATATGAAACCAGCTTGAACAGATAGCTATTGTTAACACTAATTTAATCATTAAAAAGTAAGTAGCAGCTGAAATCCTCTGTGCGGCCTTTGATTCTGAATGTCAGATGCTGTACTTCGGGTGGCAATAACTAATCTCTTATTTAAAAAGAGGGATGTACGTTATAATAAACTGAAGAGACGAGAATTGTGATCATGTCTGCCTGAAATCATTCATGATGATTTTTCTGCCCTTGCACTGCTTTTTGCAGTACATAACAGCTAAAAAAGCCTCTACAGCAGCCCTCTTGTACTAAACTAGAAGAATGACAGAGCAGGTAGTGCTAGAGAGGAAAGTAAAAGCTTACTGCATAGTTCTTGGAGAAAACTCCTGTTTTCCTTTCATTGTATATATTTTTGCATCAGCTTTCTGGCAACATTCTGAAGTAACTGGAAAACCCAGTCAAAATTTCTGCAGGGTGACACACACACACACACAGAATGTTTTCCTTTTTGCCTGTATGTCAGTCTTTACTTCTCCAGCAGTATGTTACACGTTGCCTGTCAAAAAATCCTGATGGTTTTGGAGATTAAAAGCAAGTTTGGCAGCAACACAGGGACAGGTGAGATGGCTTATGCTCATACTAAAAATACCTGGGAAAAGCAAGCTAATAAAAGCCCTGAAGGACCTCTTTTCTTATCACAGAGGCTATGTATTGTACCAAGTTACCTTAACGCTCTACCATATTGCTTTCCAGAAGCAATCAAATAAGATGTTCTTTAGTGGGACCAGATTCCTACCTTAGGTGATCTTGAAAGGCAAGCAGGGACAGCTGGAAGCACAAGCAATCACCAAGATTACTGCTTCAGCACTATCTAATACATGAGCTAGTCATAAGCTCATTCAAACTTAAAAGCTATTCACCATCTCTAGAACCAGACTCTTTATCAGGATTTTTGCTTAGCTTTTCCTATAATAGTCATAATAATAATAATAATAATAATAATAATAAAAAATAATATGCTTTAGAGTCGGCAGATGGCAAGCTAGAGATACTTATCAGACATGTTTCCAGATCATCTCTTTCAAATTAGATGGATTCAGTTTGAAGAGAAAACCACCTTGAGATAATCATTCTTCCCTGTGACTCCAGCACTTCACATTTTCAGTTTGCTGTCTTCTCTGTAATTTGGCAGATCAAGGCAGAGGACACTGGAATGTGTTGCTGAGTTTAGCGTGCGCCCAGCATGACATCTCCAGACTCCAAGCAACACCCCAGCCTGGACTCCCTCCTAAGTCTACTGCAAGCTGTTGCTTATCAGCTCGTACAGTATATTGAAAGCAGATGGACAAGGATAGCTGGCTGAGCAAATTCTGGTGCTTCAGAAAAACTGCAAGCAGACTGTTGTCTAGAGGGCAAGCCTGCAGTCTACCTCACAAGTTCTGAAAACAGCCGTACCCCAGGGTGCAATTGTAGATATATTCAGTGCTTTTCAGTGCTCTTTGAAAATACAGAGCAGCTGTGAAACATTTGTTTTCAGTCTATAATTTAGACAGTTAAAGCAAAATCACCAAAACCTCTCAGAAGTCTGCTTTAAAAGGGTAGTAACCATCTTATCTTAAAAGAGGTTCAAGTTTCAACAACATGCAATAGATCCAGACGAAGATATTTATTTATGAGTTTGATTCTACCTGCCCTTTTTCTCATCTATGAGTGGCTGAGGTCTGAGCATCATTTTATTTCTAGATTACAGCAGGATGCTTGTCCCTGTGCACTCATGGAAGTAACAGCTGAGGTCCAGGCTAAAGGTACAAGGATATTACGCGTGATTGCCCTAAGCACGGGTTTCCACCTACTCTTGTAACAAAATTCTAGAAAAAGCTACCAGCAATAATGAGACCTTGGTGTCCTTGAGAAAGTCACTTTACCTCTGTATCATGTGGCCCTGAAGTGTAAAACAGGGCCAATACTTGCTCCAAACCATGCTAGCAGTTGCATAGAGCCTGCAGTGTGGTTTAATGTCACTGGGGATTTGACACAGTAGAAATGTTATTGAAACACCATGACAGTCTAACAGTGTTTCCATTAAACATCCCATCCTTCACAGAGGAAGTTTATGCTTTGGTGCAAGACAAACAAGGAAAAGAATTTCAAATGAGGCCTTTGTAGTAGGGCATATTCCTGCATCTGGCCGTTCTGTTCCCAAGAGAGACATTTCAACAGCCAGAAATAATGAATATGCTTATGTACCTTCAGGTGCTTGGGAACAGCACAGAGAAAAGCAGGAGAAACAGGTACTTGTCTTCCTTAAGGAGTGTTGTAACATCCAAACCTGAGAGCTGTGACCTTCTAGAATGCAGAACTGCTCTGGTCTTCTGAAGCCTCTCACAGCACACAGCAGTACTTGCACAGAGCGCTGCAGAAATGGCTTAACAGAGGAGGAAACTGGGGTCACTGTGCTCCATGTCCTCACTTCAGTGTGCTGCTGTTAAAGGCACAGATGCCATGCCATTTATTACAGTGTAGAAACTGGTCTTAAATGCGACAGCAAAAGGCACAGGCCAGAAATATTTATCTTGAGGAAAAATAACCTCCACCCTCATTATCTACCCTTACACCAACATCTGCTCACAAGAGCTCCGTTTACAGCATTCGTACACCACCCTGATATCCCTCTGAGTTTGTGTTACCAGAGCAGCAAGGGCAGCTACAGTTGCTGATAGCAAATGAGCGAACATCTACAGCCTGAGGTGCATCAGACAATAACAGAAACAACTCGAATTTGCACAGAAGGGGTAAGAAAAAGTGGGATTTGTATCATTTTTTGATACTTTCAAAAAATCATAATAAGAGGACTGTAGCTTTAAATTGCAACTTTATTTTAACTTCTGCTTTGCATCCAGGGGACAGGTAATTTTCCGTCACACCGTATATAGAGCTGCTGAAAATACGCTGCTTTTTTCTGTAGTATAATTTTATTGCTGGCCTCCTGCCAAGAGCCTTTCTGGCAGCATCTTCCACAGTTGGAAACTGTGTATCTGGGTCAGAAAAGACAAGTTGCTTTTCAGAACAGCTCAATACATTTGGCAGAGATGCTGATATTATAATTGAACTCTTTCAGCAACTCTTTTTGTGATGTACGCAGACATCAAACAAAACAAGATCTGCAAAGTTGATTAGTGTCAGAATAACTGACAGCGAAACAGCGAAATAGTTTTCTCTCATGTTAAAAGTATCAACAAACCAAGAGATATAGAGAAAAATGCAATTCAAAAGGATGCTGTGAGGAGCATGGGGCAGAGAAACCTGCAGAGTATGATCAACCTTTGTGCACATGTTTGCTGTTTTAAATGCAAACTCCCTGTGTGCTGTACAGAACTGGTTTACTCATTCTGCATCACCAAAAAAGAGAAACTCTTGCCCAGTGCAACCATAAAAACAATCTGTAAAGAAATGCAACCATAACACTGGGATATGTATTTACTGAGACTCAGGTTGCTCGCAACAATATTCTCAGCAACCATCCAGTTTCACCTGTACATCCACATGAGTTTTATTGTTTTCAAAGTTCCTGGCAAAGCTGCATCTGGCTTAGCCTTTAGAAGTCTGCAATTTTCCAGCCAGACAGAAAATTGTAAAGCAACACTACACTGAGAGCTGGAAAGGTTCTTCCTCTGACATTCTTACCCTACACACAATAAATACTGACCTAGTATCACTCCTGCTTGTTCAGTTCTTAAGACAGTTTGACAAGAAGCTCCTGTGCTCAGATTTCTTCTGAGTAGATAGGCCCAGCACCCCACTGTTATGGTTGCCAGACAGGTTAGGCACTCATTTGATAAACAGAATAGAAGAATCATCCAAGTCATTCTTCTGGGAGCCTGGGAGAACTTTTGGCTCTTAAATAACAAATTGACATATGAACACAAAGTACAATCAACTTAATTAACATTCAGCCTGTCAGTAACATCCAGAACAGAACTGTCCGTAAAACAGCACTATAATAATATATATACATATATAAATAACAAAGGGAGAACTTGTTGGCACAGCCTTAAAAAAACAATACAAAAAACCCACGGTTACATACTACATAAATAAATAAAAGCAAAGTATTCATCTTCAGACTAGCCAGAAACCATGACTAGACTCTCCATGTCTGAAATGTTCAACTGATTTCCAGCTTCCAGCACCAAACACAGGCATTCCTGCTCTTCTCGCTAAACTGGACACTGGAAACCTGGAGCTACTTTGCAGTACAGACCTGCTGGTGAAGCAGTCATAATCTGATACCAACATTCAAAAAAGAAAAAATCACAATAAATTTGAAAACTGACTGCGTTCATTTACAGTTGAAGAATTAACTAAATTAATAAAAAGGATCACATTACTAAAAAGACTCCATCTGTACTGTCAGTTTTCCCAGAGACATGCACTACTTAAGCAAATGCCTGGATCTAAGTCTGAAGTAATATCCAGCTCTCCAAAACAGAACATGTTCTGCCCCCTCAAGTACACAGTGCAGTTTGGCACCATGCTGGGCTTCCTGCTGCCTAAGCCATGCCACGCTCTCCGATCTCAGTACCACAGTTCTGTAGACCTTCAAACTTTTGGACATTTTCCATCCCCATATCATTTCTGTCCACATCCTTACCTTTGTGTTTTTCTTTGCTCCAGAACCATAGTGGGAAGCAGTCACAGTGAAGGAGAGGATAAGAACTGGGACATTCTTTCCCCAGCATCCTTCAACTTAACTCAAAAAGCTGCAGTGCCCCAGTTTCCTTCCTGCTATGATTCATATCCCATTGACTGCAGGTTAGCCTAAGCTACAGATTTTGTTCCTCTCAAGACAAAAGCAGCTAAACACCATAGGAAACACCTATGCAGTTTGGATTCCTAGAGGACAGTCTCTGCAGGTACCATTTAGCACACAGGCTTATTGCAATGAAGTATCACCAGACACTTCCTGGGCACTCCAGAAGGTCAGTCTTACGTGACCACTCACCAACACAGAAGAAAATGTTTTTAAAATTCTCATGTAAAAGAGGAAGGCCTTTTTCCTTCAAGGTATCAGGATCAGCGTCTCCCCTAGAATTCCTTCCTTGATGTCCCCAGCGGCAGGCATGAAGAACCTGGCATTTTCAACACTGCAGATTCACTCTGGATGGCACGCACATCAGCCAGTTTAAACATTCATGACTCTCCACTTAAGTGCATTTTGTGATATGTCAGTCTTGCTGCCTCACTGACTTTTTTTTTTTTTTAAGAGAGAACATTCACAAGGATTTGGAAGACTATCAGTGTACAGAGGTGCTGTGCAAAGAGCTCTTCTGTTCTCTGCCAGTACACATCCACCATCAGACTTGACCACGTTCTAGTTCCACTCTGATGACCAAACAAGATTTTGTTTTCAGTTTCTGTATCATTCGTATTTCCCAAGTTGAGAACTGAATTCCTTAACTGCTTATTTATAACAGGATGGCAAAGTTTTACGTACCAAAATATCTGTAGCATCATATTCTAATTTCTTTAGAAAACACAGTTACGTAATTGATCTTGAACTTGAGAAGCTACATTAAAATTCAAATAAATAAGTATATTATCTGGGGAAAAACAAACAAACCCCAAGGAGCTGTCAGCATAAATCCACCAGCCTCACCTGGCTGTGATTTTAAGGACACAAACACAACTTTGTTGCTTTGGTTCATTTCCCTTAAATTTCACAAATTGCCACAAATTTGTTTAATCTCTCTTTACAGCTAATGATACCATCTCTACTGTGCCACTTTACTCAGAACAGCATAAAATATACCAATGGTTCTTCAGTCTTTGTCATTCACCGTTTTCTCTCCATCATGTAATTACCATCTCAGTTTGCTCTCTCAACATAAAGCAATACATGTCTAAACAACAAAACAGAAGGCTATGATGAACACCAGTGCCTTGGAGGCAACCTGCTTGCACAATCCAAAGGCACCAGCATTTCAGTAAACGTGTGAAAGTAAGATGTCATCCAGGTTAGGAAGCAGAAGTGCATGACAGCAAGCTGTTGCAACTCCAGTGTAAAAGAAGGTGTGTACCCATTTTCCCTCAAAGGAAGCAAATAAACCATGGAATCAACAGCAGCATTCAGAATGCTCTTGGCTTTGCAGGGAGATTGATTTACAGCAACCACCACCACCTCACTTTCTGCCCAAAGCTCCTCCATACACTGCAGTTGCTAGAAGTAACACTTGAAATTGCTGTCAGGGAAGGACTGGAGAAAAGCCGAGTTTGTTTATTTGGGGCCATTAACTGTATTTTACGTCTAGACTTTTCAATTTCCCCTGATCACAGGAAACCTGCTATTCCTGAAAGCAATAGTGAAGGGATTTCTGTTTTTATTTTTTTTTTAAAGAAGGCACGCTGGGAAAGCTACAGTACATCAGGGTAGGAGCGCACAGTTCAAAATGCAGGGCACAGGATCAAAACCAGAATAAAAAACAGCTACTTTATAAACCAACAGCATCGCTGCTAAGCTGGGAAGCAGTACGTGTAAGCTTTCATCTCTCAGTCAGAATTTCTGATGCAGCTACATCACATGACAGTCTTACTGGCTTTCTTACCTGCTTAGCCATCAGTGTAAATCTGTGCCATGTCACAACATCATCATTATTAAAGGATATGGCAAAGAGAACAAGAACCAGAGAAAAGCAAACACTGAACTCTAGTCTTAAGAGCACCAAAAAACTCCTTAGTCTTTACAGTCAAAAACCATATTTTAGTGTTAAAAGAATTTCAGGTTCTCACGTAGTCGAAATGGCTTCTTCCACCTATGCAGAAGCCTCAATGACAGAACAGTGAGTGCCTGGAATGCAGTGGACAAACACTACCAGACAGTTTTGTGCTTTACTGAGACAAAATCTGAGAGTTATATTTAGACTGATGACTTCTGCAGGCACTCAGATGTTTCTGCTTTAAGTTTTCTAGAAATTGCAAATGAGAACTTGGCAGAGTTTAAATTGACCCAGCATGTTTCTTCTGGAATCCAAATCATATTCTGTCCTATTACTCTGCAAAACTGTTAAGAAAAAAAAATCATGCTTTTCAACACATGGCTTCAGACAACTGACAGAGACATTCCATTTATTTTTGCGCTGAGAAGAAAACCACAGGTACCGTTTTTTTCTTCTTCAAAAGTCACTACGAAAATTAATAGAGGAATCAAAGTTAGCTCCATGGCAGCATAAGCACAGTTTGCTGAACAACACTACTTACGTAACTGCATTAATTCAAATATGGCTACGGTAATTTCTTTCCATTTACCATGGGAAAATACATTGCACTTGGAGACTCTGATCTCATTCTTAAATACTAGACACTTAGCAGAGCATGCAGGTGTCACCAAGCTGTTTTGTGGATGCAGCTGGTAATCCTTGCAAACTTATTTGCAATCTTTGAATGGCAGCAGAGACACTGTGTTGTTTTCTGTTTGTTTGTTTTGCAATACCATGAACAGTTGATTCAATGAAAAAGCTCAGAGGTTACAAACTGAAGAAATATAGGTCGTTACTTCTCCATCTACTGGTAAACAGACAGCACTACCCAGTGTCCCCCTGCTAACCTACAGGATATTGTAATACTCAGAGCAGCTTAACAGCAAACACTACCATGTAATAAGCTCTTCCCTTTTGTTTGCAGTATGAAGTTTCAGTGTGCTGTTATCACAGAGAGCACAACGCTGTCAGACTGAGCCGTACACACAAGAGTTTCACAGCACTTTCACAAACATTACTTTTCTAATCCCTACAGTAGGAATAAATCTGATAGTTTCCACATAGAAGAGACCCTATCCACCAAAGTCTAAAGTAAATTTCCTAATATCATAGTAAATCTATGGTAAGACTTGGAAAATAAATTAATTTTCCAATTCCCATACATATTAAGTTGCAGAATACACCACCGCCCTCAGCTTTTATTAGACTTTTTTAGTTCAATTTTAACAGACTGCTGTTGGCTGCTTCTGCTATTCCATTTCTTCTTCACAGGACCAGAGCCATCCTTCAAAGGCCAACTTGGCAAAAAGTCACAGTAAATGCTTGACAACAATTACCTCTAGACTCATGAGATTCAAATTAGCAATTCTGTATCTGAGTATGGTGTGATTAAACTCCAGAATTTAATTCAGAATGTGTCCTATTTTCAGACATTACATTTTTTAACCACTCTCTTTGGAACGTCAGATGGACATGGACTCAGACACCTCGTGTCTTTTGAAAACGAGCGCAGTGGAGTCCTTTTGTTAGCCAGCACCAGGCACAGGGTCTGTTCTCGGGAAGAATAGAAGCCAGAGAAATGAGAACATTTCAGGACACTGGTAAGGGACCTGTGCCATTCTGGAAGGTAAGGAGAAGCCACACAGCCCCACTGTGCAAAAGCAGTCCTTCAGCATGGAGTTTCTTTCTCTGGGAACCAAGTTGTAGCATATTGTTTTGGCTTTGAATGTTGAATTTCAGGCATACTCCACAGTTTGGAGTCCAAGTCAGCATTAACATTAGACACAAGCCACAGAGAAACTTCCTGTCATTCAAGACCCATTGTCCTGCTTTCTCACAGATACTGAGCTCCAAAAGATGTCCTCTGATAACTGCAAATATGAACTTTTCCCAGTTCTAGGGTGTTTAACTCTTAGATTTTCAGTTATTGCTTATAAATGCTGCTTCTTCTGAGAATGGACAAACATTTATGGCTTCACTGCATAAGCCCTCCAAAAATAACTTGAAAGTCAGTAGTTAAAACCCATCAGTGCATCATGTTTATTTTGCAGATCTGTTACCCACTCCTAGTATAGAAACTTTGCCAAAAATGAAACTTCTAAGAATTTTTTCACTATTGACTCCTGCTCTTAAAGGCTCTCCAAATTCCTCTTACAGCTCCACTGCTGGGAAAAGGAGGGAAAAAAAAAAAACAACTGCTGCTTTTTTTTTTTTAATTACTGGCCTGTTTTTGTCACCTGGAAAACCACACGTGAAGCTGGTGCACTGACAGGCAACCGCTTTTCAACATATGGAAGCATTTGGCCATTGAATTTTTTCTTCAATGGTTTCTTCAAGATTCTGATGCCAATTTACATTCAAAATAGCAATAGGTGACGCACCAATATCACCTGGTTGGACAGTCCCCTATTCCAGGGGCATGGGTGAGGAGATTTTTGAGCTCACAGCACCATCTCTCAATGCAGTTTTCCTCGACCAGAAGTGTCATATCCGCAAGTGTCCATCTGGGATAGAAAGCAGTGAGAAAAAAATGATGCATGCATTCAAGGACCAAGAGACACACTGAGACCCACCAGACAAGAAAAAGATGTAACTTCTCAAAAGGCACTCAGGCACTATAGGTTAACTTGAAACAATCCCAAACAACTGATTGGCAGGCTACATTCCAGAATAAAATTGTGGACATGTTTGCACTGGGTCTTGTTGGGAGACACTTTTCTGCCATGAACCTCTGGATGGTTTCATCAAGTTTTTTTTCCCCCTCTTACAAAGATTCACTGAAAACTCAGCATGCAAGAGGTAAAACAAGAGGTTAATCAAGATAAATGAACACAGAAGTTGGATAGTTGCCTCCTTTAAAACAATAAAGCAATTGTGTCCCATAGATATAAATAATTGTTGTAAAAACTCCAATCTGCACAATTGCAAAACCACCAACTACTCAGTTGGGAAAGAGTGATTGAAAGTAGCTTAATTACCAATTAATTGCAGAAGGAATAAACACTTTTTCAAGAAGTGCATTATTGAGAAAATAGAGACACTGTATACAATGTCAGGTTTTACCCCATCACCAGACCCACTGCTAGCAGTCCCAGAACAGCGACAGCTCACCGTGAAGCATCCACCGTTTGACAGAAACAATGCAGGACTGTCAAAAGCTCACGTAATGAACTGCAGTGGTACACCGTGAACTCTGCACATAAGGTTTTCTCTCCTGTACTGCAGAGAAACAGAGTGCTCCAGGAGCTTCTCTCTCCTCTCCCCACACAGCAGGCTGTACAGCTGCCCTGTTCCATCGCTGCTGTGCTGAGTGCCTGCAAGCTGCTCCCGTGCTGCAGTGCTGGACAGCCGCAGCCCAGCAGGGGAAGCGGTTTGGAGCTCCTGCAGCTCACAGGAGCACAGCAGGCGGCCTGGCCACACCAGCCAGCTCTGCCCCACATTCTGCCTCCCCATCCTCCAGCCTCCCATTCTTTACACATGAGGATAACAGCAAGCTTTTGCAACCACATGACAGTCTTAAGAGAGATTTTTCTTTCCCAACAAGAGTAGCCAAAAAGCACTTTTAAAAAATCTTTTCCACACCACCAACCTTCTCTTTAAACGCTGCTGTAAAGAACGCTGCAGTCCTTTCACAGCATAAAGGATGACAGTTTTCTGATCTCCAAAATTCTGAAACATGAAGAAAACTTAGGACTACATTTTGTGGACAGTATGCATGCAGTCAACCAAGTACACACACAGTTTTTACAGGAAATATTCTGAGCTTTGTAAATACGAGGAGCACAAATAGAAACAGAACAAGGAAAAGAAAAGAGGGGAAGTACAACAAATCCCTGCACTCCTCAGCTCTCAGCCAAAATTCAGTCTTCTATGTACTGAGCATGAGACTTGCTAGTGTATGTACTGTGCAGTGAGGGTAAAGAGACTCATTGAGACACAGCACACCTGCTAAAATTGGCAGTAAAATCAGTCAACTCCTGCAAATCAGTAGTGCCCAGTGCAAACAGAAAGCAAGTCTTCATTTCTCTGGCACAAGATTATGGCCAGTACCACATACAGGTCAAACATTTATGAACAAAAGTAAAGAATCTAGTCAAGGCATTTACATTAAAATAAAGATTGCATTTCACTGTGTGGGAAAAAAACAACCAGTAAGTGTACCAGAGTCCTAAGCTCAGATGAGCTCTCCTCAAGCAGTTCTTCCTAGGAAAAACAGCATGGAGACAGCCTGAGCCAACTACACCCACTGCAGAAGCACCAGGATGATATTCAGGCATTGCAGTAATTGCTACAGCATCCACAGTAAAAGGATACAGGAAATAAGGAGTGAACTTTTGACACTTTCATCTGGACTTCGCCCACCTGTGGGCAACTCATTGATCCAAATTAACTCAACTCCGTATTTGAGTGTTTCTACTCTGAATCCTTTCCTGCCTTAGCATTCTTTCAGTACACATGGTCTCCACCAAATATCATTAAACTTGACAGAGTCAGAGAAAGTTTTGTAGACATAATGCTGGAAGGATGACCAACATCATTCTGTAAGGAAGAGACCAGTGGCACCTTTGCACGGTACTGCTGCAACTTCTCACCAAGGATGGAATTCTGTTATGACAATGCTGTGTTTGTGCTGCATTACTAAAAGCACATTTGGAAACATCTCAACAGAAACCAAAACAGAGGTATGTTACTACCCAACTACACAGGAAAAGATTCATTTGTAACATGCAGCCAGTTTAACAATTGCAGATTCCACATTAAAGAGCACAAAATGTTCCACCTTTGCACTAGTTAAGTTTGACTAAGAACTGCAACTTACTGAGCAATGCTCAAAGCAGGCTGTACTGTTCCCCTTTTAAGATTCTCCTTTAGCACGTCACAATTCCTCAGAGCTGAAGCTCTATCAGTAGTTCTGTTCAAGCCCTCTCTGCAAGTTTTCTCAGCTCTGCTATCCCATTTTGTTTCTCGCTGAAACTGAACTTGAAGCTCAGGCTCCAGACCCATAGCAAGAAATTAAACAACAGAACTTTGTTCATTTGTTTATGAAAGAACCAGGAGGTCTCCAATTTTAGGTTCTTCAGTGTTCTGGTTAGGGTGGAAACAACGTAGCGTGGTTGAAATTTAGGAGCATTCAGTTTTTAATCAGAGACCTGCTCGAGATGCACGCTGCCTTTTACTATAATTACCTCAAATAGCGTCATCACTATTTAGATAGCAACAGATTATTTTCTCTAAAACACATTGTACTGTGAAATGTAAACTGGACAAGCATCACACTGATTAGCTGCTACAGCATAAGCATGCAAAGAATTGTTCTAAATCAAATTTATTCCTTAGCAGGATAGTTTTGAAAGGAACAGTCCAGCCCCAGTCAGTCATCTCTAAGTACAAAAGAACGTAAAATGTATTTAGAAGCTACAGTGTCAGGATTAGCATAATTTACTAGGACTGAAAATTCAACTAAACTTTTTAAATTTGGTTGAAATACTTGAGTTACAAGAGGTTCTTATGCACTTTCAAGGTGGGAGTAGTGATTCTTTTCTCTTACACAAATTTAGACAACTGTGTTCTCTTTTCAGCCTCCTGGCCATCTGTAGAGATAGGGAGGTGTGTGCAGATGTGGGCTCAGAGCAGAATGAGCTACTTGTCTCAGCTTGTATTTTTGGCAGCCACCAATTTCACCCTCACCCACCAGAAGCAGAGCAGTTACCAGCCTTGTCTTCAACCCCTTTTCTAAGTATCTGCCTTTCTTCCTGGCTTTGCTGGAACACTTGTCACCATATTTGCCCAGATACATTAATTAGTGGCTTTAAACTAACAGTTTTTGCAATGGAAATATTTCAGGTCTTTAAAGAGGGAAAAGACTGAGATTGAAAGTGGAAGAGGAGTAGGTGTCCAAGTTCTCTAAGTTCATACCATATACATTTGACAAATA
Source organism: Tetrao urogallus (assembly GCF_951394365.1). NCBI lineage: Eukaryota > Metazoa > Chordata > Aves > Galliformes > Phasianidae > Tetrao > Tetrao urogallus. The sequence goes on from NC_136832.1 coordinate 9,080,488, forward strand.
ACTCCAGAAGATATCAGAGATTACATCTGAAATCTCCTTTCCCTATCTAATGCTGTCCTAAGCCTTCATAAGGCAACTAAGATGAGCTCAACTTCCTTTGCTTTACTTAGGATCCAGCTGCTAGCTCCAACAGGGACTTAGGTAGAACTTCAGTCTAGATTAATTAAAGAACTGGAGGAAACCTCCATTCTCACTGCACTTGTTTTTCAGGAAAGGAACTGGAGCCATAGAAATTTCTTCTTTCAGTTCACTTCAAGGTAAAGAGTCGAGCAACTGACATTCACCTACAGTATTTCTGACTTTAATTAACAGCACACCCCTACCAGGCACACTTGTTGCGCCTTTATACAAAAAGCCAAGAAGCCATAGAATCATATAGCATGTGCTGGAATAAAGATACCACACAGAAGTTTCTAAAGCTTTACCCATTTCAACAGTGACAACCAAATTCAGTGGGGTGCGCCACGCTGCCTGGTTTCCAATGCCCTGCAACAAATGGCAACATTTTTCATGTCTCCTCCAAGATCAGCTCTGTGACTCAACAAAATCCAGTGCTAAAGATCCATCCCCTAACAAAAATAACAATTCATAGTCTCATTGCCAGTAGGATAGATCACTTCATACTGAAGTCTCACCAGACAAGATCAGCAGCCCATGAAGATCCTGATCCCAAGCCTCAAGTCTCCTCATCTTCTGTGACTGCTGAGCTAAAGCTCATTTCTAGAAACAGGCAATTCTTGTTCCCAAACCAGCTCCACATAGCTGCATGCTCACTTGTAGTCCCTTAATGCTTTTCCAGGAAGGCAGACGCTGCCAGCTGAGAACTATGATTAGGGGAAGACTCTGCTTAGGGTTATAGACACCTGAATTAACACAGTGGCTTGGGAGAAACATTTCCGTGTGTAACATCGTATTTGTACCTCAGAGGATACTTAAGGACACCTCAGGGCCCAAGGCTTTAAACACTACACTGATACTCAGATTTGCTGTGCTACAAGTCAAACAAGAAATGCATTTAGTGAAAGTGTCTCCCCTTCCAAGAATAAAAGGAAGGAGAGAAATAAAGGCCTTCCAAATCAACTTGCTCTTTGCTGCTCCTCCTGTGGGGCAGCGTATGAGGGGTAACGGCAGTTCCTCACCGCTGAGTTTGTTTGCTCTTAGGTCAAACAGCCAGTTCAGCTTCAACCATTGCTTCACTTCTAACTACATCAGGAGCTTTAAGGTCTAAAACCTTAATGGGTGCTGTTTTCTAAGATTTCTCCAGGTTCTGACATCTCATGATTACCCACTAATGACAGTGTTGTTCTCAATCAGATATTCAAACATTTAATTTTTCAATAAAGTCAATTTAAAGTAAATGGGCAGTAAGAATGTGAAGTAGCAAAATTTAATTTAATGTGCTAGCCAGACATGCCCCAAATTTATTTTTAAGGATACAATTAAGAGTAATTTAATTCCCTTATGCAGATATTACATAGAAGAGAAACACTGCTGTAAAAAGAATTTACTACTATTGTACACAAACCTTACGACAGATAAATTAGAGCCTAGTAACAAAACGTAAAGAATATGCTGCTTTATGCCAATCACAAGCAGCATTTCGGGGCTATTCAATAGTTTGCCAAGCCACAGTATGAGAGAACTGCTTTAAATCAATCCATGCAACAGGATCACTTCAGTTGCCACAATCCAAGAGATCTCCTAAAATAGTTAGCAAATGGATTTCATAAGACGATTCCTCTTCGGCATCCACCAGCACCTCCAGTTTGCCAGCATATTAAGAAAGCATTTTACTATGAAAAGAGAAAAATTTTGCATAGCTGTGGAAAAATTCCATGAAGTGAAACAATGAGGGCATGGCTTTTAATAATCCATGGTCTTTACTACTTGAGAAACCAATCAGCAAAGGTGCAGATGGCCCAGTAACAGAGCAGCTCCGGTTGGCTGCACAGAAAATCCACACATAGGATTAGTCTCAATTCTTGGTTTTAGCTGGCAGAGGACAGACACAGCAGTCCAGTACCATGCTTTACATACCTTTCAGTAGCAGCAGAACAAACCACATGCTCTGAATTTTTTCTTACGTTTCCCCTATAACTAGCACCTTGCCTACATTCCTGTGCTGCATAGGAAATTAACAGAAAGGTCAGAATATGCATTGCAAAGCAAAACTATGAATATGGGGCAACAGACCAACATGGAGCGGGGTCCAAAAATTCTCAGTCCTCCTTCATTCCGTGACACTTAAAGGTCCAGAAACATGAGGCAATCTTGCTACAAAATAAAGTAAAAAAAAAAAAAGTGCAAGCAGTTTAACTTACCCGTATGATTTGTAACAATTCCTACACACACTTTTTCTTAAAGAGACATAAATTTAATGTTATTCAAAGAAGTGGAACACGATCTGTGTGAGCTGACACAGTGCACCACTGTCTGCATTTTCTGTCGTCATTGCTCTGTGAAAGGCTCACACGTAAGAATGAAAAACTTCACAAGTGCCAAGAAATGCAGAAGAACAACTGAAAAAATATTGTCTCTGGTCTTGTCATTTTTATTAACCACTGCTTTAAATAGAAATAGAAGCAAATGTTTTCAGGTAGGGCATCTTAGGCCTTTTTTTCCAGAAACTTTGCACAACAAAATTATATTTGTCACATGCATACTTCAAGTACAACATCTGTACTAAAACAATTATTTTCTTAGAAATGTTTGAGATCTGCATTTTTCTGCTATTTAAATGTGTAATTGTAATGTTCATGTTGCTTTTAACAGGATTTTTCCCTTTAATTTCATGGCTGCTGCATATATAGCAGTAAAATAACCTTCACTTGCCAATACTGCTCATTTTATAGGAAATCCAGGACACTACATCAGCCAAGCTTTCCTCACGCATATGTTGTTAGAACAGAAGAGCCTTCTCTCCCTGACCTCAATACAAACTAAGTTACAGAAATGTGATGCTGAAGTCCTCTGTTGGCATGGCTACACTTATCTTAAGCCCTAACTCACCAACAGCTGCCAGTTAGCATAGCAGGGCACAGACTGAAGCCTGGCACCTCCCTCAGACAGCAGGACTGCCTCTCACAGTTGCCCAGGGATGCTCCCTCATCCAGCCCAGTACAGATACTCAAACTGCCACCTTCTTCAGTTTTCTTTTACATCTAGAAGCGCCAGCATGTCCACATGCATTACCCATAACCAAGGACAAGACTCTGAAAACTTTACAGTTTTTAACAGATATGTAATGCCAATCACAGTGGCTTTTTCCACACATAAGCTTGTTAGCCAGCCAGGGCATCTCCCCCTCCCTTCTTTCCAGCCATGGACATGCTCTTCAAAGAGCTCTATTTATATGCCAAGTTACAAAGTTCAGCTGCTTCCAGAGCAACATGGAAAAAGTGCAGCTTTTATGGTTCTACAGTGAGGCTTTTTCACAACTCGAAGCAGCCTGGACTAGTTTCTTTTCTCCCACAGCCTTCTTCCCTCCCCACCTCAACAGGATTCACTTCATAAATGAGAGACAGCTTAAAAGAAAAAAAAATCTGCCAAGACAGACCCTTGAGGAACACCAAAAAGCTTCCAAAGAAAAGAGCTCCGCAACCTTAAGCATCACTGTTACTGAATGAACATTCAAGGCAAATACTGCTTACAAGCTAGAAACGGGTTCCCAAGATCTGCAAGTCTACCACAATTTAAACTGCTTCACAAACACATACAGAAGGCATGCCCTCTGCCCTCATTGCTCTGCTCCTCTTTTCCCAATGGCCTTCTATACAACTGCTCGGCTAAGTTCAGACTCTGCTTTAAGAATAAGGATCAGCACACATGGCACCGATCTTCTGCAATCACCTTCCATTTGCCTACGCTTTCTTCTTAGTTCCTTCTGAACCTCTGCTATGAAACCAATTGCATCTGCAGTGCCATCTCAGAGCAGAAGCCATGAGGCTGGATTCAGCCACTTACTCACCTGGGGTTTCCCCAACACACAAGGATTTCTAGAAAAAAACCTTCCTCAGTTTCCTCAAGAAATTCAGTCCTGGATTCCTTCCTTGCATTTAAGCTCCTGAACCCTCTGGAGCAAGAACTGGTGCTTCATCAGCATCCTTTTTGTGGAGAGACAATATTGTCAGTAGCTCAATAATAATGATTCATGTGGAAGAACAGCCCCCCCCACCCCTCCCTTATTATTATTATTTTTTTAATTTACAAACAGGCATAAAAATTCTGCAAGGACAAAAGATTCTACACGGAATGTGAGAACAAGCACTGGACTTGCATTATCAATGACAAGATAATGAGAAGCAGAAACCTGAAAGTATTAAAACCATACCATTAGCAATCCGTACCCACTCTTTTCCCCATTCCTCCCCTTCTGCACCAACGTGAAGCAGAGAAAAACTGGAAAGTTCCAGAGAGCAAAAAAAAAGACACGTGCATCCTAAACACAACCAAGAACGTAGCACAGGTTACAGGCAGCCCCAGCTGCTCTCACGGCCTTCCTCTCCCTCCCAAACCTGCAGGAATAACTGCAGCCCATCTTTTCTGATGGATCGTCTCAGAGGCAGACTGTCCACCTTCTGGGGGAATGCAGAGAGCAACCACCACGCACACACAAAGGACTACACCAACAGTCCCAATAGGCACCACAGGCCTTCCTCCCAGCCCATCCCAAAAGCCTTTTCCCTGTTACGTACCAAAGGCCTCCCTCACAGCCCCTGTATGTCTCCATCTCCCTTCCTTCCTGCCAACACCAGGCCCTCCCTGCCTCCTCCACTGCTTCCTTCGGGTGCTCCAAAAACAGTTACAGCATTCTCAAAAAGAAAATCCGCTAAGACCAATTCTTCAGAGAGCCCTGCCTTCTCCTTTCTTTCCAAATTACTCTGCACGAATGAAGGAGAGAATTTTAATTTTCTTTTTCTTTGTCCCCAGAGCACACAGCCACATTTCTTACACGAGATGTGGAACACTTGACAGCTACAACATCCACCCAAGTCTTGCACCACGTTAGCTGCACTTCTTTACAGGAGGCGTAAAAATCCCATTTTAAACTTTACAGAAGAAGTCAAAGGGCGGCAGCAGGCAGCCGAGAGCCCGGCGCAGGCAGGACTGCTCCATTTCACGCCCGTTTCCAGCGCTCCACTCGGTGCCATCGGGCGCAGCTCTCGGCGCAGGACATTTTCTTACTTTCCGCAAATCACACAGCGCCATTTGCAGGGGCGTGTAAATAAATAATGCCATTTCGCCAGGTAACGCGCGTTTCTACTTCAATTCGAAACTCAGGACCTCGTTCGTCCTCCCGGCTCGCTACCGCCATAGGAACCCTCGGCTTCGCGATCCTCAGAGGGCAGCCGGCGCCGGGGGACGCAAACCACAAACCGATGGCGCCCCGCTCCGCGCGGCGGGCAGCGGAGCGGGGGCCAACTTCGCGGAGGACCCCCGGCACCCGCCCGGCACCTGCCCGCCTCCTCCGCCTCTCCGTCCCCGTCCGAGGACGCTTCCGCCCCGCCGCCCGTCCGCGCCCGGCCCCGGCCGCCCCGCACCTGTGCCCGCCGCCAGGTACGGCCGCACCTCACGGAGCGGAACCCCCAACGGCCGCCGCGCGCCGCGACCCTCCGCGCGCGCACCGGCGTCCCCCCGCCCCGCGCCGCCTCCCCTCCCCCGCCCTGCCCTTGCCTCCTGCCCGCAGTGCCCGGTGCAGTGGGAGGAGCGGTGCCCGGCGCCCGCCTCCCCTCGGGATCGTTCGGGGACCGCCGGCGGCCGCCTCCGGCCCTCCCCGCCGCCCACCCGTCTCACCCCGCTCGCCGCCGGCCCCGCCGCAGCCCCCGGCCCCGGCCCGGCTCCGCGGCCCCGTCCGGATCCTCCGGCTCCGCAGCGGCGAGCGGGGCTCCGGCACGTGACAGCGCCCGGCGCCCCCATAGGCTGCGGCTGCCGGGCAACGTGAGCCCGCCCCCTCCCTGCACCTGAGAGAGAGCCTTACGCCAACGACGTAGGAAGATGCCGGCCCGCCGCGCCAAGTGCGTAGCGGCGCCCCGCCGGCCGTTTCCTCCCTCCTCGCGGCAGCGCAGCGCAGCCTTGCGGAATTGACGTAAAGGTTCCCGGCCCGGCCTGGCCGATTTCCTACCTGCAGCTGCTACTCCTTGCGTAGCCTGCGTAATCCTACCCGTCCCCTGAGGAGAGCGCTCTCTGCAGCTCGGACGGCTCCTGCGGATGTGCGGGTGAGGAGCGGCCAGGCCCGCACCAAAGAACGTCACTTACGTAAAGCCCCTCAAAGCGGTCGGTGTTCTTACGGATTCTCCGTAATGTCGTCAGCGCGAGCACTGCACCTGAGAGGGTTCCTGGTGCGCAAATGCCGTAGGTGCTAGCGCGCCGGGCGCAGAGTACGTAAGCAGCGCGGTAGGGTCCTCCCCATCCCTGTGGGCCTGGTGCGAGGCGAAGGCGGGAAGCAGGTGTGTGCGAGGCGTGTGAGCGCGGCTCCAGCGCTCCTCAGGGCGCCAGGAGCCGCCGACCCACCCCGGGCTTCTCTAGCCGCCAGATCTCACTGCTACCCGCCCGCCACGAACGCCCCAAGGCCGTGAGGGTAATCCTCACCGCGGGCCTCGTGACCCCGTGAGGCGATGGGCACGGCCTGGCCTGAGGGAGAGAGGAGCTGAGGGGCGAGGTGGGGTCCCAATGCCCTTTCATCAGTGTGCGTGCTTCACGGATTTTATACCCTGCTTCGAAATCTGAAGCAGTGCAGAAAGAGAGCAGCTGCCCGAATTGAGCTGAGAAGCAATGTTTCCTGGTGGGTTTCTGTTCTCCATCTGGGTTCCTCAGTTGTTGCCGGAGGGCTTAAAATCGATGCTTTCCTGTGGTGAACGTGGCAGGTTGGGCTGCGCGAGGGGTATGGCAGGCAGCAATTACCTCTTTCCCTTCTAGGGATGGGGACAAAGAGCCGTTCTGTGGTTAGGTGTAAATTCTGCCACTGAGAGCTCTGGAGCTCCGTCCACCACCAGCAGTGGGGTGGGAATGCTCAGCAACGCTTTTCAGACCCTTCAGAGAAGCCTCTTGCAGCCTTTTGATGAGAGGGGGCTGAATCTGATGGTTGGTGGTTTTTTGTTTCCTTTGTGTGCGTGCTGCAGAGCATCTCTGTGCTTCTACTTCAACATCCAAATGGCCAATAGCTTCACATTTCATGCCTTAAATGATATTTGACTTGTAATTTGTGTTTAAAAAAAAGTTTTTTTTCTTCAGACTTAGCAGCCTTGGCATCAGTGTAAGGGATGAGTGCCCCCAGAGCTGACTGCATGAGTGCATCTAAATTTCCACAAGGTTTTCCAGTTTAAGTGCTTTTTTCAACGTTGAACATGGCATCTATACTGTATGGTATCACTTTTCAGAACTAATCCTATATAGGCTGTAAGATGAAAGAAATTGACTGGGGAGCTCCTTGCTAGCATAATCAATGCATAGCATGCTGTGTTAAAGCAGCCTGTGAGGAACTTTGGCAAAGGCAGTAGGTTCGGGAATTCTGCAGTGCCGAAGATAAGCAGTAAGTTTCATTCAGAACAGCAATTTGCAGCATTGCAGTGGAAGAAGAAAACACATGCACGGAAACATGACCTGTAGTGGGAGGTTCAAACTGAGCTGCTGATGGTTGGTATGCTTCTTCACAAGGCTTGTCTAAGCTGTCACCCTAGTCCTGAAGAAAGACAGCTCTACTTCTGTAATGGTGCATAAGGAGTATTAAAAGGGAAAGCATGTCTAATGACTCTCAATTACTGCTTTCCAGTCTAGAATTGAGAACTTTTGAAGCAATAAATGAATTTACCGGAATGTCCTGTTGCCTTGTAGCGTAGGCCTTTGAGAAGGGGCAAGAAAGTAACAGCTAGATAATCAAGGGACATTCCAAGGACTTGATGTAAGGACACTTTTGTTTGAAATTGATTGCAGCAAATGATGACGTACCAATGTAGCCTGAACAAAGGCTGATGGAGGAGACAGAGGAACGGTGAGCTGTGGAAGAATGGTGACTGCAGTGCAGCTGGAAATGTAACAAGGAGAGAGAAACATACAGGAGACTGCATCTCAGATAATGAAGAAAGGTATTTTCAGGTAAGGCATGAGTTGTATGTTTTCTTGAATTTTAAGATTTTCCATGGAGTTATCATTTGGGCTAGTTGTTTGCCAAGGGCTAGGGGAAAAAAAGAGAGGAAAGAGGAATGGTGGATTAATTTAGAATACAGGGAATTAGAATAGCTTTGGCACTGCAGCACAAGGTTATCTGTTTAACACTGAAAAGAACATCTGATGTTTGAAGAAAGTTTACCAATTTTCTTTAGAATTCATTAAATAAAATGGAAGAAATAGGAATGTATATTCTAGGTGTAGTCAGTAAGTGATGAGGACTTGAATTGTGCCAAAGATCAGCCAGTTATATGGAAGCAGTATACAGATCTGAGATGTTAATACAGAGAATACTTGTGGTAAGTGACTGAAGTCTTCTAAGACTGTTTATTTCACTGAGATTTACTGAGACATTAAATGTAGTTTGTAAAAATCTCAGTGCCTGGACTGATTTTACAGCTTGCAGATCTTATTGTGGTTATCTTGCATTCCATAAATCTGATAAAGAAATTTTATTGCCAGTATTAAATGAAAAATAGAAGCAAAGCAGGAGTTGCTGTGTGACCAACGTACGCAAGCAGTTTTCATGGAGACCAAAAAAAAATCCCTGGAAAAATGGAGGAACTCTTTACAAGAAGCTGTTGAAAGTTACTGATTTGAAGGTTGGCATGAATGAGGCACTGCAACCTGCAGCAGGGCACCTCGTGGGAGGATGTCCTTGGATGCTTCGCATCAGCCACAAATGCTGCATTGAGGACTAAGTGACTGTTAGCTACAGTAAAGAGAAAAAAATCCTACCTGAGCAAGGATAAAACGTAACTTATCAAATTTCAAGTGTTTGGCATTGTTTGTGGACAAATGGGATTGTTCATATAGAGCCTGAGGGAAGAGATACTCTTGTAATAGCTCAGAAAAGAGATCTCTGTTTGAGGCTTGCCTTTGTCCAGTGACCCAGTTCTTTACAGGTTTCAAATTCTGCCTTTAGGCATAAATACTAAAGTTAATGGGATTTGTGCAAAACTATCTGAGGACAGACTGAATTAGGGGAAAAAAGAAGTGTCATATTAGACACATATTTCACAAATCTTCATGGAAAAGCTACCTCCACATGTGAAAACAATCTCATGACTCCAAGAACTAAAAAATAACACACAAAAAACACAGAATTTGAAAAAGAAACTTGCTTGATTCTCTTTTTAATCTATAAAACCAAATAATTCCGTGTTCTGTACTTAATTTTAAGCAAGGCTGATGATGCGCTTATTGTCACTGTTTGCATGCTTTGAAGTTTGGCAGTGCTTGATTACTTTCCACAAAGGAGGTTTGGATTTAGAAGGGTGATAAGTTAAGATGGGGATTTGCAAATGTGAATTATTCTGAAGGAAGTGTCACCGTTAATGGCAAGAATGAAGTTGGAAACAGTTTCGTATAACATAGAACAATGTCCAGCCACTTTCACATCTTGTGTATTTACTTAGTGAGCAGTAAATAATGAAAGGAAGTAGAATGTCAAAGGACACAAAAGGGAAAAAAATGGAAGATCACAACATTGTCTGGTTTCTAAAGGAAAAAAAAAAAAAGCAGCAATGGCTGGAGGTGAAAATTAAAGAGCTATAATACATACAACATAAAAATAGGTGGAGAGTAGATTAAAGCTGTGCTCAGGACAGGTAAACACATGAATAACAAAACCAGCCTGTTACAATTGGAAAGATTAACGTGTTGGAAGGGTGATTCAGGAGTAGAACAGCAAAGGGACCAGCATAGATAGAACGGTGTTACAAAGGAAAATGAAAGTTCTCACCCATCTCTGAACATCTTGGCTCACAGGAAAGACTCCGCAAGGGAGGGATCCCCAACCAGAGATCCTTCTGCAGTGGCAGTCAGCCCTCAAATGAGGTCTAAGAGAGGTGCAGCCAGGCTCCATCCCTTTCTGTCACACAGCTGAATTGCCTTCACATGTGCTCCCAGGACTGATGGGGGTCCTTTCCCCAGGTGCTCAATCAGTAGTTCAGTTCCCATATGCAGCTGGGTAACTGTGCATGTATTAAAACCCCAGATCACTAAAAATATTTCTGCAACTTGCATTGAAATCAAAAGCTAAAAGTGCATGTAGTCAATTTAATGGGGTGGTCCGAGAGTGAGGGAAAGGAAACTAACGCTGAAAACCTGGCAAATTTTAAGTCTGTTTTTCTGCAGTGTGCGGATGGAAGATCTGCAGAGAAGCATGGGATGATACCAGCACTGGAAAGCTCTTTTCTAGGGCAGATAAACGTTGGTTTTGGTGTTTTGGTACATAGGTGTTCATCTTCTGAAAGTATAACTGAGCCTTAACTGAGCAGCTCTTCTTTTAACGCTGTCTTATGTGACTTAAGCCTGGGTTCTCACCGCATGGTTAGGAGCTGTTATGTGCTTTAACACGGCTGTGACGTGTCTGTTTTCATGTGAGCATCCTGTGAAAGCTGAGTTTCTGTTTGATACTACTCAAATGCCATCTCACTCTTCCTCAGGCATCCTGCTTTGCTCCTAGCTGTCAGAATCAACTTTCTTTTTTGTATCTACCTGACCTTGGGTTTAATTGTCTTGTACCCTTTTGCCTTCATTTTTGTTTCGCCCACAGTGACAACCTGGTTAATTAGTGAGATTGTGTAGCATAGAGTTTTATTCTGACAAAAGCTTGTAAGATCTATACTCATTCAAAAACAAAAACATCAGGAAAAGAAAAGAAGCAGATGACTCTGGGTAGAGGGTAAGAATAAAAAATCTGTGCTGCAAAACAAGGGATTGTATGCGTAAATCTGGCAGTTCTTTGTGTACCTTCTTTGTTGCTGAGTTTGACAGTACTTGCTAGTGTGTCCTGAATGGTACTTGTTTTGCTTTGAACTGGAAGAAAAGGTGATAGAATTGTATTGGAGGAAAATTAGACGGTGAAAAAGAGAAATGATACATTTCATGGTATGATAGTGCTCATCAAATCTCAAAGCAGTCTCTGTGGGGTAACATTTCAGAGTTCCTTTCATCAATAGGGATGAGGATCAACCTGAAAAGCGAGCAAAATTGAACCAAGTAAGTAGGAAACACTTTCAGGTTATGACTAATGCAGTTATTAGAGACTACTGCATGCACTGAGGTGGATTTAGCTTCAAGTAAGAACAGAAGTTATGCATGTGTGATTGATTCCAGGTTGGATTACAATTCAGAAGTGCAATTAGTGAGTCATTTGCTATTTTATATCAATTATTAAGAACAAAGGTCTAGGTTTAAAAAAAAAAAAAAAAAAAAAAAAAAAAGTGCCTATTCCAGTATGTGCTGTTCTACCTGTTAGTCTTCTGACTTCATGTTTTGTCTGATGTGCCTTAGCTTTCCTGAGTGTGGTGGTGTGGAATGTTTCTCACACTAGCAAGTGAATTTCTATGCATCACAGCAGCACTCAGCATTGCAGTCCCTCAGCTGTGACCCCATCTCTGCATCCTTTACTTCCTTTGTTTGGCTAGAACCAGCCCAAGTACAGCTGTCTCATGTAAGTGCTCATGTAAGTTGGTGGAATTTACTAAATTCTTGCTGGTGTTATGATGTCAGTGCCTACAGAAAGGGAAGTGAGAAGCAGCAGTAATTTCTGACTTCATACCCTCTAACATCACTAATCAACAACTGCAGACTGAGGATAAAACAGAGAACGTGCCCTAGGAGGTGCCCAGGCTCCCATGCTTTCTCCAGGCGACATCTCCTGCTATTGCTTTCAGACACAGTGCCACACGAGGGTGATCTGACCCAGCAGAGCATTTCTTATGTGATAGGCTGTGCTGGAAACAAACAATATTGCTAACCTTAAAAAAGCCTTTAATTAAATCTGTAATAATAGTGGGGCCCTAAATGATCACCTGAAATGTCCTGATCTTTAACATCTCTCCTTTGGGAAATGGAGCATTATGTGACCCAAGTTTAACGTTTGTCTTTTCTTGTGAAAGGAAGTGCTTTCACCTACTGCATACAGGGAGAAACCCTTCCATGTGTACGTGAAGGAGTTGTTTATGGCTCTCTAGAAGAACGATTATACATTTGTGAGGGACATTGCATGAGGGAAGGGTATGATGGAACAGGAGGAAGGAAGACAGCAGCGCAGTGCTGGTCCTTGGTTTGATGCTGGTTTTGATTTTGTTTTTGTTTTCCTTTGAAGTTTAGGATTCAAAACCTGTCATTGTTCCAAAGTAGCAACAGCTTGGGTGGCCTTTTTATCACTGATAGTCAGAGTAACGAGACAGGACTGTGACTCCACTGAAAAGAGGCCCTGTCATAGAAAAGGTTTTCCAGGTCAAGATTAAAAGCAAAATATCTCTCATTGCACAAGCCTTTGTACTGCACCCATATTTGTCTGAATACTTTTGGGCTATCTTTAATGTTTGTGCTCCTATCAAGAATAAACCCAGCTTCCATCTCTGCGGGTGTTGTACAGAACATCAACAGCAAATAGGATTTTTCGTTTTTAAGTGCTGGTTTTCTTTCTGCTTTCAGTCTGTTTCTGGTACAAAAAGTTTTAGTTTCGCTCTTTTGTTTTGTAACTGCATGTTTTCTCCTGCCTGTATCTGGTTTTGACTATGGTCTGTATTTTGATGAAAGCAATAGCTGAGTGTCCATCAGTGACCCTGAAGCCTAGAATGGGAGTCAGAGTTCATGTGACTGCAGCTGGTGAGATAGTCATAAATAAAAAAAAAAAAAAAAAAAAAAGGAGTGAAAATCTTCTGCCAAGATTCATTTTCATTGGCAGAAAATGAGGAACTCTTAGGAATAAAAGTAGTTGTCAGGTAGAAATAAAAAGCTTTGAACCATGGTCATAAATCTAGTCTAAAAATTTTGCTGAAATGAGAACTGTGGTTATAAAGCAGTAGTTTTGTAACACTATTTAAAACAATTGTGAGACCATTACAAAAACTCACTGGCGTTTTGGAAAATGTACCTGAGCTGTATCCTTAGCATGAAGTCCTGCCCTCAGCGAAGCTGGTCTGAGTGCTCCCTGAACGTGGTGCTGCCCAAATCAGCGTGGGGACGGAGCAGTCGTTAGTTCTGATGTGTGTTTGTTTCTGAGTAGCTGAACAGATGTGGTCCAGGATGCTGAAAACTGTATCTAACAAATGGATGTTGGCAGAGCCTCCAACCAGAACCACAGGAGAAGACCTTGTACTCTATTTTGTCCCTTTGGCACTAACCTGCTCCATTCCTTGTGCTGTATGAACTCAAAGCAAGCTTTCAAAGTGGTAGAATATTTACCCCAACTACTTTGTATGCTGCTTCTTAACTAGTGCTGTTGTCAGATGGAGGTGGTAAATGGGAAACAGATCTGCGGCATGTACAGATCATACTCCTGGCATTAGGTGTATACCTTCAATTTTTAAAAACTTTGTTATGCCAAGGCATTATGCAGGATATGCAGTAACTGCAGGTGTCATTAGGCCTCTTCTAGCCAGTGAGCTGTTGTGCTGATGCAACAGCTCTGATCTGTGTGTCTGTGCCATATGAGTTATGTAGACTGAAGTGCTGACTATCAATTTTGAAGTGTATCAGATTTCCCCTTTGAGGGAAAGTTGAGCCCAGTCTGTAAAGATGATCCCCTCAGCAGCCCAAAGTGTTTCGTAGAAAAAAATACTCTCGTGGCAATCTTGGAGAAGCAAAGGAACTCCGAGGGTTTACCTGCCCAAGTGTGCAGGCCTGAAGTGGCCATGTTGTCATTAGTTTCAGAAGACTGTAATCAGGTGTTGTGTAGAGTCTTTCAACAAGAAATGGGTTGAGAAAGTGTTTGGAGGAAGCAGATGCCTATTACAGATGTGGAGTGTGGAGCCGTTGTGTAAGATTTGGGGGTAAGTAGGAGTCTAGAAATAAGTGAATGAAATACTTCACAAACAGAAGGCCAATTTCCCTGCTGAGGCTGAGGAAGCTGCAACTGAAGGCCAACCTGAGAAAAGAGAGCAAAAGATTTTAAGGTAAGACAAGTTGTCTTTGTAATGGGGTAAAGCAGGGAGGCAGGTGCCTGCTGTTCTGCATCTTATGTTTCATCTGTGGCCTATCATTTAACTCAACAAAAAAAATGAAATTTACATATAAAAATCTGTATTAAATGTACATGTTAATGGAGCTGTGTCTCTTTATTTGTCCCACTTGCTATTTGATAATCTAAATGATGTTAGCTCCTCTAATTACTTATTTAAGAACTATTGATGTCTCATGTTGCAGAGTCTGTACAGAACAGTGAATTACACAGACAGCGTTACAGTTGCTGGCAAATGATTGAGTTTCATTACAGAAATCACTGCTCTGTGGTTGAGGTAATCTGTACTGCAGGATTGAGAACGAGACCAGTAACTAAGAATTTACTCAAGATTAGTTGGAGATGAGATTCCATTGCCTGAGATAAATCACTTCAGTAGACTTGCAAAACACTAGCTACCATTTTTCCTAGCTTCTGAAGCTTCAGAAAGTCTCTCTTCTTTTCTATGTGGTCTTTTATTTGTGGTGTAAAACAAACAAAACAGCAGCTTTTGATAGGTGCAGAGGCAACATCTAACTCTGGTTCTTCCAGATTCTCTGCTTTGGAATCTCCTGTCTGAAAGAGAAATCGTAACATAGAGGTTGCTGTGGGTGCAGGAGCTCTGAAGTGGATTCAAGAGCTGTGTGTCAGCACGTGTGGTGGTTTGGACACGTGTGACTGGTTGGTGGCACAGGGAAAATCTCCAGATCATTCTGGGTTTTGGTTCATCCTATCTAGGAATAGGGGCACTGGTGATCTGAGAGTTCACACGCCCTGCTTGCAAATGCTTTTGGTACCTCTTTGGGTTACAAATTCCCACAAAATCCATATAATGGAGAAGAATCACGATCTGCTTAGCTTCAGTGCTTCAGCACTACTAGAACAAATTAGGTTGGCTGTTGGTTGATTGGTGGTTGGCAGTGATGGTTTGCTATTGTGTTACTTGTATTTTTTTTGTTTAAAGAATTCCATCCCTTATAAGGCGTATTTCTCTTTCAAGGCAGAGCAACGTCCTTTTTAAAGTGTGATTGGTGTTTCAATCATGCTTAAATGTTGCTGATAATGTTTCTCTTCCTTTGCTAATAAAACCCAGGGAAGCTGCTCTTAGATTCGTTAAAGATTTCTTTTAATTTCTGTCTGTGTATTCACAACTAATCTTTACAGACTAACTTTTCCTAAGTTTTATAAGTGGGATGTGTGAAGGGCCCACTTGAAAAGGATGATTTCTTATGGGCACAACTAATACTCTTAACTTTTATGTTTGAAAGCAGCATGGTGTTCTGTTGTATTACGCTGGATGTCTGCATTTTCACTGTATGTAAAATTAAACTATTTTCAGATTACTGAAAGTTTTAAATGGTGACACAAAGGAAAAAGGAGATTTTCCTGTTTCCTTTCAGTCCTGCTGCTTTTTGCATCTCGCAGTTAGTAAGCAGCCTGCGTATCAGCACTCCAACTGGATAACAATCTTCCAGGTTTATGCTGCTTTTACCCTGAAGCATAGCTGCTCTTCCCAGGGGACAAGCAGAATGCAGGCAGCGCTGCTTCTCTGTTCTGTGCTCGCTAATTGATCTCTGGCTTGGTGACTTCCAGCAAGGTCACAGAATTAGCAGCTAAAAAAACAATGTCCTGTGGAAAATTTAAAGGGAAAGAGTGAAAGTACGTAGCATGGGCTGATTTCACTTTTTTAATTAACTTTTTTTTCCTCTGTAGAATCTTCTGGTTTTATTTTTGTAGTGCTCTAAAACTTGGAAAGATCTGGTTCCAGAGGTTTGCCCTTTGTGAGTTTCTCTATCCTGAAAGCTGTTCTGTTCTCTCTATAATCCTACTTTGGTCTCCATTCTGACAGGTCGTCAACATTCTAATTATAGTTCAAATCCTATAAAGGTAAAATGATTTCTAAGCAAGTATAGATGGATCTTCTCAGTTCTTCTTTTTAGAAGGTTTGTCATCACGTTGGTCTTCAGAGGCACCCATGCATGCTTTTTGCAAAAAGACTTGAAATCATATACTCAGAAACGACTCTCCAATCAATGCAGGCATTCTGTTATTCGAAGGGTGATGAAATTTGGTTAAAAAACACAAAATACCTGAACTGTCAGTCTCCAAATTCCATAGTATGTGTTGCTCGTTTAGACACTGTGCAAGTAGTGCTCAGTCTTTGTCATTGTTACAGTAATGCCCTTTTTATAATACTCTGAATGCTGGTGGCTGTGCTCAGCAGGTAGCATTACAATGAGCAGGGCCTGTGTTCCAGGGCCACATACCATCTGGTGTGCAGTTGAGCCATTCTAAGGGCATTTACTGCTTTTTTTTTTAAAGCTGCATAGCATGCTTTATGTGTGTGATACAGCAAAAACCAGGGAGAAATGGAAATCAAAAGATGCTTTAGCAAAACTTAAGTGTTTAAGCATGTGAAAAGCAGAAGAGTCCACAGTGTAGGAAATGAATGTAAGAAATAGTCCAAACTAATGAATACAGGCCTGGAATACTCAGAGCAGAATTAAAGCATACTGTATTATAGGGAGTTTTATCAGTGCTGTAGCAGAAACTGGAAAATCAGTTTGGCTGATCTGGTGAAACTACTGGTACAAAAACACAGGGATGTTCTGCAGTTTTTGTGGAGGTCTGTTGAAGGAAGGAGCTACAGCAACTCACGAAGGAACTTTTACAGATGGCCAGACTATCAAATGCCTCCACAGAACCTAAATTCTACTGGGCAGAGCACCGACTGCTACTGAGTCGTATCAGGGCGGTGGAGTCCGCAGGGCTGCAGTGTTGTCACTGCGCTGGTATCTGCGTTTTGCTGCAGCATTTACTTACTGTCATAGTTTTTCAATAACAATAGCAGGCTGCCTCTTGACATCTTGTGTTCACAATAGCAGAATGTTATTGTCTATGTACAGAAAGTGCAGAAAGTGTATGTATGAAATGTGCAAAATGTATTGAGGAGAAACAGCGTTGAGTGCATGCATGAGATGTACAAAGTGTGTTGTACAGAGGGAATGAGCATGTGCCCGTGAAGCATTACAGGAAGTAAGGGAAGCAGGCAAAGATGGTCCAGACTGATATTCGATGGTTCTCTACTTTTTTGCAGTAGGTAGTGGTCTGACATTGATGTTTATTTTTTTAGGGACTTCTTTAGGAAATGTAGGTCTGCAAAATTTATCAAATAGTACCTATGAAAAAAGCGCAGAGGTGTTGAGATTGTAGTTAAGTTTGTGAGTGTAATGATCAGGATGTATTTGTCTGGACTTCTTCAAACTGAATGAAGACTCTGGGATGTCTCATTTACACCAACAGTGTTGGTGTAAAAGATTACTTTGAAGACTCCTGAGTGGGGGAGGAGGAATTCTAGAACTAGATGTGTTTCTGGAAACAGGAGTAGATGTATGGGCTGGAAAACTCAAATATAAGTAGGGCTGGGTATGTAATGGGATACCAGCTAAGTAACTCCTCACCTGTACTGAAAGAAGAGGTGAATGGGGATTTCACCACTCTGATGTGACTTAGATTTGGAAAATATTAATGTAATGGTTGAAAAAGTAATGTTCCAAGTGAGATAGCTCTGAATTAATGGAAGTTAGATATTTAATATATTTAACCTCTGCAGTAACTACTTCTGTTGAGAATTTGTAAGGTATGCAAAACAGTTGGTTTCTCTCTTATGTGTGCACAGTTACTGTCTGCTCTGACATTTTCAAACTCATATTTATTTGGAAAGCTAATAAATCTTCAGTAGTAGCAATAATTGCTCTAGAGCCTGAAAGTTGCCCCTACCAAAGCATCTCGATGCATTTGTGCTCTGCCCTGTGATCGCTTGGTGTGTCAGAGAGACCCAGAATATTTGGATTAATACAGGCTTTGTAAATAGAGTGCTCCTATTTGATGACTTGCAGCTGGTGTGCATAGAGCCAGCCTGGCTAACCTGCTAAGCCTGCTAGATGAAGTTCAATCTATGTTTTATGAAATTGTTTATTCTGAGATAATCTTTAATTATGCCAGTGTTTCCAGATTAGAGTTTTTTGTGTGGGCTAAACAAACAGTAACTGTTATGGGTAGGTGAAATGATCATTTTTCAGGGGGTTGAGATATTTATTGCTGAGGTTAAATGCCTGTGGTTTATAAACTCTGTCCTAAATTTCAACTTGTACAATCTGTACCAAGTTTCTTGTCAGAAAAAAACAGCTGATAAAAGTTACTTGCCCTTAAAGAGCCTCGTTCCTAATCCTACTCCACTAAATATTGTCTAGTGGGAAGCGTTGTGGTTTGGAGTGTGGCAGCAGGAATGTTCTGCAACTGTGTGTGCAGCTTTCTCTGACTGACATTAGAATTCTGAATTAGAATTCATTAGATCTCAGAGCATCTGTTTGTGGACCAAACACGTTTCTTCACGTTTCTTCACGTTGTGGAAGAAACCACACAACGTAATATGTGCTGTATTTAGAGTTGCTCTAAATAAAATAGTAATTGAGTTATCTGCTAAAGACTTAAAGATTAGACATGATGTCTTTAGAAGAGGAGTGTAGAACAAGCTTAATTTGATTACTGCAGTAAATTCATTTTTGCTTCAAGCAAGTAGCTTGGTAGGTCAGAACTCCTTATGCTCTTTCTTTTAAAAAGGTAGCTGCTAGTGTTTGGTGTTCTACCTCGTGAGACATGATGCCATAGAGAGGAAACAGAAAATAAACGTGTTGAATTCACAAACCCCCAAGCTAATTCTACTTATTCTACTAAAACTCAAAGTGATTTATTGGAAAAAAAAGTTTGTTTGTATCTTTAATTTGTCAATAAATGTGTAATAATTAATGAGGTAGCAAGATGTGATCTTCAGAATCACCTTGAGCAGAGAATAAGTGTGCGTGATGCGTTCTTGGGATCTAGAAATGCGATTCTGGCATTTAGCCTCTGCCACCAAGTGGCAGTGAGATCGCACTGCCTGCCACTGGCAGCCAGCAGAGCCTGCCTGCGTGGTCCTCATCTCAAGGGAAGGAGGACATTGTGCAAAGTAAAAGACAAAAGCAGAAAGGTTCTTAATACAAAAGTAGGTCTGGATTTTCAGAATATTTTTCCAAAATATAGAAATATTTTTAATATAGAAATAAATAAATAGAAATATTTATAGAAATATAGAAATACTTTTCTGAAATTCAGAACAAAATCTGCATTTCTCCTGATACAAGGTGCAGACCTAATCTAAAGAGGCAGCAGGGTGGGGAGCACATTTCTTGTTGATGTGTGCTTGCTGAAATGAGTAAGGCAAACCTACCTTAGAAACTATCTCGAGAATTACTCATTTATCTACTACCAATTCTCTAAAAAGTATTTATGTATGATATACAACTATATGTTTAAAATGAAGAACACTTAAGAAAAAAGAAAGAAGGGGACAGGATTAAGGATGGAATGGATATAGGAGTCTTTATCTAAATGAACCATTTGTGTGAATATATTCCTTATAGGCAGAACTTGATATCATCTCCCCCCCACCTCCTTTCAGGAGCTGTAGAGAGCAGTGACGTCTCCCCTGAGCCTCCTCTTCTCCACACTGTGACCAATCCCAGCTCCCTCAGCTGCTCCCCATCACACTTGTGCTCCAGACCCCCCACAGCTCTGCTGCCCTTCTCTGGACACACTTCAGGGCTGTGATGTCTGTCTTGTAGTGGGGCGCCCAGTGCTGAACACAGTACTCAAGTACCAATCTATTATGTTATTCTTTAACAGTCCTTCGTCCAAAAAGGTGTTCAGTAGGATGCAGGAGGCAGTTTTTGCTCACTAGCAGTGTAAATGTTCTTCTGAGAGAGCTATGGTGCATTTCTTGCAGTGAGAATGGATGTGCAGGCTGTGTCTGGGAATGGTAGCGCTCATTTCAACTAGAGTGAACCTCTGTAGGGCACATTTATGTCTTATCCTGGGTGAGGAAACGTTACTGCACGGTGCTGTTTCTTTCCACCAGAATTCCTGTATGCTCTCTGTTCAATTCATAATTCAGATGCAATGCATAATTAAAGGAGTATAAAGCCACATTTACTTTTGTGTATTTAAAATACCTGGGGAGCCTGAGATGGTGTTTGCCTTGCCTGTGCCTTTGTTTGCCTTTTCCTTCAGAGCATTGAAAAAGTAGGGACTGTTTTTAATAAGAGCTTGTATGACATCTGTTTTCTCATACTGCTCTACAACTAAGGTTGTCTTACATGTGAAGTAAAAAGTTTTTTAAAAAGGAAAGTTTTACCTCTTGAACTTTCTTACAATTCTTTTCCATTCTGGTTTTCTTCTCTTTAGAGCAGTGGCTTGTGACTGGGTGCCATTAGAGTACTTCTGATTGGTCTGGGAACAGTGCTCTATAAGGATAGCTTTTCTTAGGTGCCTTAGGCCTTTTTGTTTCAAACACTGGGTGAATAGCATTTTATGCATTTAATCACCATCAAGCAAAGTGATTGGATACAGACTATTTTGAGCAACTACTGTCTGTGCTATCACAACCCACTCAGGGCCCCAAGAGACACTGATGAACAGAAAAAGATTCACATTTTGAAGATCTGTTCAAAGAACACTGTGTTTTAAAACAAGCAAAAGTGTTCAGAGACTTCATGGAAATGTGGAAAATGCTGCCTCTCTCTGCTTTGAGCACCAGAAGAAGATTAGTAGCCATGAAGAAAGCATCAATTATGTTGAGCATGAGGTAAAATCAATACCTGAAACATCCTTCAAAAGCAGAATTGAAAAATTAATGTCCTTTTTATATCACGTGGCAGAAAGAGCTTCTGCTTTAGCTGAACAGGTGACCATTTAGAGTGGTTTAGCGAAGGACATCCTGTCAAAAAGACTAAATTTTACCATATTGTTAACATTTTTAGTAGATAAAGCAGTACTTCCCTCAGAGTCTGTAGTTCTCAGTTAAAACTTGTTTGTGTATTTCATGATGGTGATCCATAGCCTTTGATAGTTCACATGCTTATGATTAAGCCTTTTCCATTGTGTGTTGATAACATCTAATTATTTCATTCCTTCTGCTTGTGGGACATTGATCTTCTGTACTTTCTATACTACTTTGATAAGTGGGGGGGGGGGGAGGGGAGGGGGAAAGGCTAAAATGTTATTTTTGTCACCTGATGGTTCTCAAGAGCTGTGCTACTCAGAATTTGCATGAATGCTCATGTACCCACTGTCACAGCAGAGCTGACTGTGACACCAGGCCATTAATCTACAGGCTGCTGCTCTGCTGCATGCAGTTATTGGCACGTCCAGTTCTGCAGCGTGCCTTGCTTAGTGGTGTGGTGAGCTGGTCCGTCCCTGGGGATCATCTGTCTCTAGGTTAAGGACTTCTGCTTATCCCGTTGCTTATCCCAGCCTGTGGGAGTTGAGCCATGTTTCTGACAGATCGGTACAAGCAGGACTTCGCAGCATGATAATCTCCAGCAGTGGGACTCTCACTTTTTTTCTTTTTCACACTTCACTTCTGACACCTCCATCTGTTTGCTGTACTGTGCTTGTATCGTTACTGTGGAAAAAATGAAATGCAATCACGTCTTTCTTTAAAGATAAAACAGATGAGATTGAAAGTTCCCACAAAGCTTACATTATGTTGTATTTCTAGTGCATTGGGCAAGTCTTGTTCAGGATTTATTCTCTCTCTCTCTAATTTTTACATTGGCAGTATAATGTTTATCATAGTCTTCTGAAACGTGAAAGGACTGAGCTTCCTAGTAGTGTCATCTCGTGGGCCTGAAAACTGTATTTGCTGGAGATATTTAGTTACTAATGGTAAATGTAGAAGACATTCAGCAACAAGCAGGTTTGTTCTGGTATGTTGTCTTCTACCCCTTGTTCTGTGAAAACTTCAATATTTCTTTGTTACTTTTCTTTCAATCTTCTCATTTTAGTATCTCAACTTTATGTTCCACCAGCTGCCAAAGCGTTTTGGTGTGAGTACGGCCTCAGACCTACCTCTGCTTTGAGAATAGTCCTGTGAAGATGGCAAACTGGGTAGCAGCAAAATGTGTACAGCACTTCTACAAGTGCTTCTCTTCTATCAGAAGGTTGTTATTCTCTTACGCGTTTGTTGTTCTTCTCCTTGTTCTAAATAAGATCCCTTACAGATGAAAAAGAGAATACTTGGAAATGAAAGACTGAAGAATGTATAGTAAAAGCCTGTTCCATTTCCATGAGTTCATACTGCCTTTCCCTGTGTCTCTGTTCTTCAGCAGCAGGAACCAAACTTAATGATTCTGCATTAATGGAGAATTTTGTCCATGGGGTTTTATTTTCTGAAGAGGCTTCTGCACTGTAAATGGTGAGAGTTGGACTAGAGAATGCTTTACTTCTCATGTAGTTGCATGCAATTGTTCTTGAGCTGCCTTTTGCCTAAGTAATTATTACCAGTTTACGCACTCTTAATTGTTGAATTAATATTCTTGATCATGTTAATAACATCTGTTTGGGGAGTTACTGCATTTGCAGTTATGCGTGCAGAGAGGGAGTGCTCTTGTGGAACTGTAACAGGGAGCGATTGGTAGCAGCAGGTTACTCTTAACCCGTGGAAATGCTACCATGATAGCATATCTCATCATGTACATGTCAAAGTAGGTTTGTGTGACATGAATGAAAGTTGTATGATGATGAATGGGCATTTCTGTTACATTTAGCACAGTGTAATAAACACCTTTTCCTCAGTTCTTTAATTTACAAAAAATAAGTAGGCTTTTCTTGTCATCATTTTGTACCATATTAATTATGGCTTCCCATGCCAGTACACACAACAGCTGCGCTCTGTTGTGCTCAGCATCTATGCATTCATACATTTTTTGGTAGTCTAGCCAGCCAGGGAAGAAAGCAGGGCTTCATTTGGAGCTGAGTCCAAGTACCTTTTCACAAGTTGTTACCTGATTGCGTATCTACAACTGCCAGTCTCATAGACCAAACACAAAATAGGATTCTGGAAAGAACTGTGTTAGGAAAGGAGATGCCATGATTTTTATCTGTATTACCTTGGAAGGAGTACATTGCTATTACACTGCCACAGATCAGCATATTTCAGAGCATTTTATGAAAAGTGTAATAGTGAGAGGAGGCACAGTAGCAATTGCATCAAATATTGATAAGGAAGATTATTAATTAGAGCAGGGGTGCGGGATTAAAACGTCTCTTGAGTTTCATTCCCCATTTGGTATGAGAGTGCGGTTTTGTGGTCAGAGAATGGGAAGCTCAGGACAACTGGAATCTTTTCTCATCTCTTCAAAGTGTTTGCTTAATGTCCTCAGTGGTTCAGTGGATATATAATGCTATTGACCAGAGCTCTTAGAGTTACGTTATGCTGTTATGGTGGCACTGCTGAGAGTCAATTTACAATGGTCTTTCTGTTAATGCAGCTTAGTCTGTGTAGCTAACAGGAATGAGAAACACCTGTGAACAAGCAGGTGCTGTGCAGTCTGGTCATTGTGGAGTTTCACTCTCCTTCAAAAGCTGTGTCCTTTTGTGAGGTGAAGAAAACAAACTGGGTCAGAACTGTGGAGCAGAGGGTATGTACTGCTGGACCATTTGGCTCTCCAGTGCAAGATGGAGGACAGCATTTCACTTTTGAGAGCGTATGTAATGCTGAACTAATTACCAAAGCAAAGAGAATGAATGAAGTTTTCTGGTTATATAGTCCTAGTTTATAAAGCAGCTTTCAAATGTGTTGCACTTGAAAAAGACACTGTAGGTTAGAAATTAGATTTCCTTTTAGAACAAAGGCCTGATTTGCATTACTAATAACAGTCAAGGTTATTAAAATAGAATTTCCCTATGATTTTGTTTTCAAGCAGCATCTGCCTCATTCTCTGTGTGTTTTCTTGTTTTGTTTGTTGTTGGTTTTTTTTTTTTTCCTCCCCCACAGTTTTGCTCCAGCAGGACTGTGCTGTGTGGATTTTTCCCTCTTTAGGTTCTTCCTGGTTCTAACATAATACCTAGAAGAAATGCTTTAGAGCCATTAGAATCTTATAAATTCTGTAAATTCATTTTTTCCTTTCACATTCGTTGTGTTACTTCAGTATGTGTCTGTATGTGCAGTAGCATGACATTCCCTGTGTGCCCCAGAGCTGTTTTGGCTGATGAAACTATACTGTCTTATAGCACCTTTGCATCCTTTTTTTTTCTTTAGGTCCCCTGAGTGTTTCCCTGCTCCCACTAGAGCTATTAGATGTTCTAACTGTGTGCTTCAGAAGATCAATATGTTTTTGGTGTGCAGAGGCATTATCATTCTGAGACTGTGCAACAAGTATGTATTCATCCTATTAACATCTGCTCAAAATCCCCAGCATCCCACCACAGTTAATAGAGAACGAGCGCTTTGTCCTTGGCTGGGCTCTGTGGCTTGGGCACCTGACACCTAGCAGGTCACTGTTATGTCACTGGCACAACAGATTCCATTTCACTCCTTTGTTCCTACTGACTTCCTTCTACTCATAAAGTCTCAGTTTCAGTTGAGGTGGATGAGTGAGCAGGGAAGCACTGTCTGTTGCTGCTGCAGTGATTCCTGAGTCATTGCCCAAAAAAGTTCTTCTGGTCCCTGAATGGTAGGTACTTGCTCTGGCCTGGCAGTGAGATTCTCTCAGCCCACAGGGTGTGCTCATAACCCACATACTGACTCTGAAAAATTAGAAAGAGACAGGAGACAAAGCCCTCTGCTGGGCAGAATCAGCAGGTCGTGGTTTTTACTGGCTTGTGACATGGCTGGTTGTGTGCTTTTAAAGTAGTGTGAAGAGCTGTGACGTTCACCATAGCTTTAACTGTAGTGGGAACTTTGTGGTGGGAATACAAAGTGTCAACTTTATGATTTTAATGGAAATTGTCTGTAGAGCTTAGTGACTGAGCGGAGGTAAACAAGGAAAATGGGATTCATATACAGCTGCAATGAAGTATTTAATAGCCAAGAATGAATTCACAATTTTAAAATCATATTTGTAGGACATAACCTCTTCCTGCTCTTAATGAAGGAGAGGAAACCGTTCCGGGGTAGAAAAACAACGTGTTGACATTCCTGGTTTTCACCTGTGCCTTTTAGCTTTGATTTTAATTTTTTTTCGTATTGATATATTATTGAAAGGTGGTTGCAGTAGTAAGAGTGCTGGATCATTCACATAAGTGTGAACTCTGGAGTTCTGCTTGGGGTTAAGGCTGTCTGACAAAAAAACTCAAGGTAGTCATTATTTCATTCCAGGTTTCAGGGAAGTCTCTGTTTGCCTTGGGTTACAGGAGGGAATATTGTACAGCTCTTATAGTTGGTAGTGTTGCTGATGGCCTTTGTATCTTTTGAAACCAAATGAATCTGTAAAATCTCAGAAATCCTGGGCGCTGTGTAATGTTTAATCTTCATGTTATGTTTTCTGGTCTGAATAAAAGAAAATACAGAAGGAGAAGGAACCTGTGGTTTAACAAGCTTTGCAGAGAGGTAGAACTGGAATTGAAGATATTCTCATTTAGTCTTACATACCCCAGTGACAGTGATTTTATCTTTTTCTCAGAACACACACATCTAAAAGATTTTCTGCTTGCTTCTCAGATTCCATTTTCACCAAAGTCGTTGCCCTCCTGACCTTCTGGAAGTGAGACTAGCAGAAATATGCAAAGTCCCCTGGTTCAGAGTCATGCATTAAAAAAAGATTTAGGATCAAATGGAGTTTACATTTTCAGCCAAAGGCTTTTTCTGAAAGGCATTGACAGGCTCTTACCAAACATCTGTGACTCACTGAATGTACAAGCTAGCAAAGCAAAAGATGCAGAGAATGATCCAAATACCATGCAGTGAAATTAATTTTCTGCCACTGTTCTACTGTTACAGGAAGCTCGTCCATCTATACTTTGGCTTGCTTTCTGGTTACAGATACTGAAAGGAAATTTTTCTGAAGTCAAGTCCTTTAATAGAAAGAGGAGGAGCTAATGCTGAATTGGAAGCAGAGATTCATCCCAACCGTATACTCAAACAGTATAGCCAGGCTGGTATATTCATCCACTCCCAAAGCAAATGAGAATTTAAGCTGTCAGATTTGTGACGTCCATCTCATAAGGCATTCAAGCACAATAAATTTTTCTGGCAAATTGGCCTTGGCATGGAATCCTCTTTAAATATATGAGATGCTGCTTCTTGCTGTGATAAATATAGGGGTGACTTAGTTGCAATGGAGTTTCTCAGGGATGAAATGGATAGTATTCCAATAAACTGTCAATTATCATGTTTCTTTCCAGAGATATATATCGTTGGTGAATGGCAAGGCTGGACTGGCATCGCACATCGGATTTAAAATGTTAGAATTCTTTCCAGGTTCTTTGCAATAGTTCTTGGGAAGTTTCTGGATCCATCCCCTTGAATATTTTGTATGCAGAATATTACACGCTTCTGGCCAAGAGAGTTGCCTTGGTGCATATTCTTGCTCTTACTGAAACAGTTACACTCTTGGTGAAGCCACCACTGTGTTCTCACAGGGATTTACCAGTTTTCTGTTCCTGTGGCTTTGTTCAGAAATAGGTTGGAAAAGTTGAAAGCAGTTCCCCATGTGTTTGCTTTCATCTGCTGACATCCCTTAATACTGTAAGTTTCTGAGTGCTTGTGTATATATGGACTCTTCTGTTTCAGACGTGTTCTGCTGCTGCTTCCACTTTTTTTTTTTTTTTTTGCAGAATCCATCACAGAGTTGTTGTTTCAGACACTGATGAATTCGTGTGCGCATTCAGCTCACCAGTTAGCAGAGCTAAAGATTCAGATGCTTCTCTTGCAGATCAATATTACCTTTTAGCAAAAGCAGCAGGAACTTGCTTTGCCTACTATTGGGAGAAATGATGTAGAAAATGTGCACAAGCCATCTTCCCTACAAGAAATAATATAAGCTAGAGCTTCCCTCAGGGCAGAGAAAGAAGTGCTGATGTCCTAAAAGCTTCAGCCTACCCTTGTCCAGGTATGCATTTAGAAGCAAACGAGGCTATTTTCAAAAGAACAGAGGGGTTACACCTAATTAAGTGTGCAAGAATAACAGAATTAAGGTGCAGATGCGCAAAAGCAAACCCCATATCTTTGTCATCCTGGAGAAAATTCTTCAATATTTGGCTGATTTGTGGTCTGCATCCATTCTATGTCTCACTGCCTGCTGTGGTGAACATGCCCAGTGTTTTGTGGAGGCTTCATTACAGAGCCTGCTGTGTGCATGATGGCTCTGAGAGATCAGAGTTTACGCCTGGAAGGCAAATGAGGCAGTGTTTGCTGGTTTATGCAGTTTTCAGAGGTCTTTCCACGCTATCCACATTGTATACAGCATGCGACGGGGCTCTGAGACTGAACTCTTTCAGAACGCACTGTGTGCTCACATAGTGCAGCTATGTGTGTTTGTTATTCAGGTCCAGCTGGGGGCATTTCCAAAATTCCCTTTTTTCCCCTTGTGTTGACCTTCAGAGTGCTAACTTTTGTGTTATTAGGAGGCTCCTTTCCTCTGGGCTCCGCTGCGGGGATCACCTACATACTCCTTGCTTTGCTGATGGCAGCTGGTTCTGGCTGAGCGTTTAGCTTTTCCCTGAAGCCTGTTAAGTGCCCTATGGGGACTGGCGTGGCTCCGGGGTTGCCAGCAACGCAGACAGTCTCACCAAACATATGCTAATGTAGAGGGTTGCCTCTCAATGCTGGTTTTTGGCTGCTAGGTCGGAAACCTGCCCAGCACTGCCCCCCGAGCGGCCAGAAAGCCTCTGTGTAAGCAGCACGCATCAGTAAAAAGGGACATTTGCAAGCACTGGAGATTTTCACAAAAGCAGCATAAAAAAGACCTCGTAATAAATACACGGCACAACTTCAAAACCCTCTTGGATTCAGGCAACATCTTGGACTTGTGCTGCTTCCTTCCGCAGCATTTTACTTGCTGAATCTTTTGCCCAGGACCTCTGACAGTCATTGAGCTGCTTCCTGTGAGCGCCGTCTGCCCAGAGAGGCTCCTGCAAGGGGCTGCCTTCCACTGAGCAGCCAGCTGTGAGCGGCGAAAGAGGATCAAAGGGCCTCCAAGTTGACCTGCAGAACTCTAGCAGAGCTTCACGGAGATCAAAGGCTGCATGCATGGTTAGAGCCTGACTTCTGCAACTTCTCTTAGAGATAACTTGGCAGAAGCTTGGCTCCATCTTTACTGTGTTTGTTGTGAATGGGCTCATAGGCTGGAGAAGAAGAATAAGGTTCTCTGCATGTACTGGATATTCTTGTTACAGTTCTAGCTCTATTCTGAAATGAGACATGTTTTAGTGATCTGCACGTGTGGCCAATATTGCAGTGCAGAGCAGGTGATTTCCAACTTCAGGAAGCCTGCTTCAGTTTTGTCCTCTCGAATCCTAACTGCAGACCTACAGGCAGAAGGGTGTCTTCTCAGAACTTGCTGGTAAAAATGGTTAGAAGAAATTTATTTAAGATGCCATTTCTCTTAAGAGGATTCGATGTTGTCCCAGTTTCTCAGTAAAAGCAGGATTTTGGAGACTTCTTCCCTTGCTCGCAGCTGTACAGCAGACACGAGCTGCTTGGTGCAGCGCTGCATCTCCCTGCAGGGCGAGCTGCGTGCCGCGCGGTGGCGCCGATGGCCGGGCAGTGCGGGAGGCACCGCCAACCTCCGCCGGACGGGATCGCTGCCTTCAGGCCTTGTCGGTGCAGAGCGTTCCTGTGCAGCTCCCGTACAGAAATGTTTGTTCTGCCTGTGTGTTCCTGGACTGCTTTTCTTCCTTTACTCTGTGGTTTTCTATGAAATAATGATTGTGTTCCAGGACAGTGAGGCTGGGTCAGAATCCTGACCATCCCTCATGTTTTTCTAATTGCTTGTTACACAGCGAGAAGTAGCAGCCCTTCTGCTATGTCTTCTTATGGCAGCAGTTTCTTTGCCGTTGTCCAAGACTGACCGGTGTCATATACCAGATACTCTGTAATTTATGAGGTTTATTATGCCTAAAAAGTGTAACTAGGATGTCTTGAGACTGGGAATGTGTGATTCTTGCCAAGTATTAGCTGCAACTTCCAAGTTTTGACTTGCAGACTTGTCTTTTTCTTGGCTTGTCTGGTGTGTGCACGGTGCAGTGGGCCTTACAGTGCTCAGGGTGCTGCTTGGCACAGTTCTGCATTTCAGGATATTTCTAGTCGTGTTTGTTTGGCAGTGCAGGTGATGTATGATACATTTATTTTTTTTTAATTCCTGTTCTCATCCAGTAGTCTTTGTGTGAATTTGTGCAGGGCAGAAGGGACATCTAGTGGTCAAGTGGAAAATTGGTGATGTGAATTGTAAGAGTAACTGTTTTTTACAAGAGGAAATTTTGGGAGATTGGACCCCAGAGCATTACATCACCCAGCTGTATTTGAACCTTTCAGTTTGTGAAATTGGCCTCTCTGTAGGCTTGGAATTCCAAAACCTGAGGTCTTTTTGAATATATCCTGCACTTTCCAGCTCTGATTGAGAGCAGAAGAGTGTACTGAAGTGGCTTATTAAATTATTTTCCTCACAATTGTTTTGAGTGGAACTGGAAACTTCTTTCTTAGATAGCTTAACTTGCCTAGTTCCAAGTTTGCAGTCACGTGGAGTTGTGCCTAATAATGCTCAGGGGAAAACAAGGAGGGGGAAAAAAAAAAAAAAAAAGTGAAATTTTGATTCTTTTGTGTTGTATTGTTCAGTTCAGAAAAGTGGAATATTTGTGTTTGGTGGTGAGGTTCCAGAAATGTAGGGAGGGACAGGTGAGGCCCTCTCAGTACAGTATGTGCGCAGGGCAGGAGGTGTGAACAGCTGCATTCTTACCAGTTTCTGTCTGTGATTTGTACTGTTAGCATATTATTTAACCCCTGTGTGAGGAAAAGCTGTGCAGTAGTGCAAGCATATGTAGTCGTTAGAATGGAAAGCACTGACTGTTTTGTTTACGTACTTCGCTGTGCAGTCCATTCTGAAGCGCTTGTAGAAAAATGAATAGGATTCTTTCCAGAAAGTTTACAGAAGAGTAAAGAATGTAGAAAACAGGTTCTGATGGGTACTCCGAACCTGCACCCTCCCTTTTCTGCTAATCCAGCTTGCCTGCTGCTGCCCCATTTTCATGGCATGCATTTCCGGCTTGCAGAGTTTCCTGCCTACCAGCTGAGAATAGAAGCCTTGCTGTTTTGCTGTCCTTAAGTCTCCTGTAATGAGTGTTACACAGACGAAAGCAGCTGTGTCCTTTGGCTCTAATTTTAATACTATGTTAAAGAACAGATTATAGTGACGTTGGACTGCAGCAGTGCAGAGGTAGTACAATCCATGGCTGGTTTGGGGAAGGCTTTAGCAAGGATGACTAAGGACTTGGAGCTTATTCTTTAGATAACAAATCCACCCAATTGTGCTCTTTCTTTGCAAATGTAGTCAAGCCTAACAAATCAGGGCCTTAGCAGAGTTGCATTAAGGTCCTTTAATTGGACTAAGCTGGTTAATGCCCGCATTGGCTTTTGTAAGCCCAAGGGCCCAGGACAGAAGAGGTCTGCCATTTGTGCTGATAAAATCCCATACAGTTGCAGTTGTGAATGTTGAAAAATTAAATTATAATATTCTTGGCGGCAGGCACCGAAGTAAGGTATTTTATTTACTATAATGAAGGAAAATGTCTTGACCCATGCAGACTTCAGTAGTTTGAGCAAAGAGTGACACTGAATGAACCTTAAGTCCCAGCAGGTATCATGGAGGTGATAACAGTGGCTGTAGGGAATAAATTAACCCTGTTCAGGAGAATCTTCCTCCCTAACACACTCTGCACTGCAGAATTCACAATATCTGGCAGCAGTACAGGCGTGAGATTGTCGCACCTCTGTCTGTGGAAGGCTTTGGCTGAGAACCACGTTCTGCTGTGATTTCTCAGGTAGCTCAAGTCTAAGCCCTGTTGTGACAAATGCATGAAATGGTAGCATCAAAAATATTAGATCGTTCCTTGACACCAATCATGCTCCTCTTGGCCTTCTTAGTTGTTCAGCCTCAGCTAAACTGTTTGCTCTTTTCTGAGTCTTGGTAGCATGTAACAGGTCTCTGGGGTTGGAGGAAGAGGAGTGGTTTCTTCCAGTGTGCAGTGGATCCGTGTGTATGTGCTTTGATCTGAAAAAAGGTAAGCGGTGTAATTTATACAGGTGAGGCAAAAAAAGTCCTGAGCAGAAAGGTTCTGCACGTGTCAGTGGTTGGTTAAGTTCCTGACAGCAAAATGAGAATCTGAAAAGAAAGAAATGAGTTCCAGATGGCTGAG